>NW_026782012.1:600000-1033901 GCF_031769215.1 Ylistrum balloti | reverse complement strand
TACAGTGTTCTGTGGGCATTTCTAGCTCCATCAGTCTTTCCTAGATTTTAATGGCACCACATATTTTATCAGATAGTTAATCACTGATCATTGTAACTCCTAATCAGAGAGAAATCTAGTCATAGTTTTAATGTATTAATTAGGAAACTACATCCATTCTCATATCTTTTTATTGAATTTCACTTTTTGTGCATATTTAGTCTTGAAATTTATTGTGAATTAAAAATGACGGAATTTTGACTTTTTAAATTCATTATCATGGGAACTGAAAAGCATAAGAAGAGTTTTTCTCCTGTTTCATTTATCCCCCTTTGTGCGCTAGTTATATATCTTATTAAGACAAAAGACTTTCTTTACTTATGATAGTGAAGTTTGACATGGATGTTGCTCAAAAAGTGGCCCCTGTGACCTTGATGGTAGGTCAAGGTCATACTTTTGAACCAACTTGGTAGCCCATTATCCCTACATGTAACAGGCCAAATATCTTCACCCTGTTCATTATTGTTATTGAGAAGTTGAAAGGATAACTTGACACTAAAGGCTGTGACACATCTTCAGCTAACTTGCCCTTCAAGCTGATATGTTGACAAAAAACCATCATGAAGATGTTTAGAAATCTTATTCTGTAAAGGAAACCTGTGTTTTTTAGAAGTATTGTTAAAGAACCAACAGTAAAAATAAAATCAACACTTAAAAGATTTTTAACATGATTGTATTATATCCATAAAACTTCATTATCACAGTACCATCCTCTACGGGTTTGATAACTTTCACTCTCCGCACCCCTGGAACATCTCGCACCCCTGAAACATCTCGTACCCTGGAACATCTCACACCCCTGGAACATCTCGACCCAGGAACATCTCACCCCTGGAACATCTCACACCCCTGGAACATCTCACACCCCTGGAACATCTCGACCCAGGAACATCTAACCCCTGGAACATCTCACCCCAGGAACATCTTGACCCAGGAACATCTCACCCCTGGAACATCTCACAGAAAATTGGAAGGTTCCCTGTATATTACCATGTGGATAAGAGCAAGAGACTAGTTTGATCCTTTGATGTACAAATATTGCATAACCATATATAGTAATGGAGCATATCAGACTGTAATTAGGACAATGTTTTTCTCCTGGAACCAATCAAACTACTTCACTTGTGCTTTCAATTTTGCCACGACATGTTCCAGGGGGGTGAAGAGTGAAAGTGATCATAACCCCTGGATTATCAAGGACGATAAAAGTACATGATTCTATCTCATGACAAACATGACATTTCTAACAATGGAAAACTGTCTCTTTCCCACATTCTTCTGTCAATGATTCAGTCAGTGACAATAAATAAATATCTCAGACATATCTATAGACACATATTGTAAACATTCATCTATCTCAGATATATCTATAGACACATATTGTAAACATTCATCACATCTCGGCAGTACAAAATTTTTCATTCTGGATGTGTTATAGCCAAATATCCCAAGAAAACTTTCGTCAAATCAAAAATTTACAAGCACTTTACACATTTGATCTTGGACTTAATTTGTTGTATAAAATACATACGATGGTCGATATTAACATCACTCCCATTTTGCAAATATCATTATTTTCATGATTCAAAAACTAAATTTTGACCTTGTTTTTTTGTTAATGTCCTCTCAACAGCCAGGGTCAGATGATCAGGTGGAGAATGTTCCCTATGATGTGTAGCCAGCTAAAAGTGTACTTGGGTATGTGATTAACACTATTACAATCCTGTACTGCACATATCCCACAGTTCTGTCACATGTTTACATCACTAATGTGTTCGTGTGACACTGGTATAACGATGATGCACCAATGTGTTTAATGTCATGAAATGTAACATTGTAAAACTATTCTTCAACAAGATGTCAGGAGACTTCCATCGCAGGTGGTGGTGCTAACTTGAGTCGGAAATTCTCCTCATTAAATATAGTAGACCCTGCTCTGCTGGTCCGTGATGACTGGTCAGGTTTTGACAGCTCATTCAAAATGGCAATCTGTAAAGCATCAAAGTTAATGTTATTAAAGTTGCTATCTGTATAATGATTTTCCTAAATGATAAACATGAAAAGATTATTCCCAAAAATGTTATCATCTTTAAAATGATAAAATTCAACTGGCCTGCATCTTTATGAGATAAAGTCTCTAACACATCAAAAACCATCAAAAGTGGAAATAGTGAAAAATAATTCAGAGTTACCTACCCTTGATGGGGTTCTCATAGATCGGCGAACATAATCAATAGCTTGTAGATGTTGAGGATCCAAGGACATCTGAAAGGTCAAAGGTCAGTTAAGTTAGGTAACCACCTTACTTTCCTTACCTCTCATAATATACCTTCTGCTTTGAACTTCTAATCATGGCTAAGCTATTCAAATCAGAACTTGAAAGAGTGACATCTCGAACGTTACCCTTCAGATTACAGATCTGCTAAAATTCGATGAAGAGGCTTATAATTTTGTCTGATATTTGATGTAATTCTATAAATTTGATATTGTGATTTAATTTTGTAATCCTGGGATGATGCAATTGATGGCATAATCTAATAAGCTTTAAATGTTGTTGTAAATCTGTGACCTTCAGAAGATGGCGTAATCATGTAATCTTGATATGATTATGTAATTCCGTGCCCTTGAGATTAAGGTGTTTTTCTGTGACCTTATATATGTAATCTTGATATGATCTTGATGTTTTTCTGTGATTATGATGGCGTAATTCCGATATGATTATGTAATTCCTTGAGATTAAGGTGTTTTTCTGTGACCTTCAGATGATGGCGTAATCATGTAATCTTGATATGATTATGTAATTCCGTGCCCTTGAGATTAAGGTGTTTTTCTGTGACCTTCAGATGATGGCGTAATCATGTAATCTTGATATGATTATGTAATTCCGTGCCCTTGATTAAGGTGTTTTTCTGTGATGATGGCGTAATCATGTAATCCGCCCTTGTAATCTGTGGCCTTCATGTAATCTTAATCTTGATATGATTATGTAATTCCGTGCCCTTGAGATTAAGGTGTTTTTCTGTGACCTTCAGATGATGGCGTAATCATGTAATCTTGATATGATTATGTAATTCCGTGCCCTTGAGATTAAGGTGTTTTTCTGTGATTATATAATTCTGTGCCCTTGAGATTAAGGTGTTTTTCTGTGACCTTCAGATGATAGCATAATCTAATAAGCTTTAAATGTTGTTGTAAATCTGTGACCTTCAGATGATGGCGTAATCATGTGATCTTGAGATGATTATGTAATTCCGTGACCTTGCAATGATTATATAATTCCGTGACCTTGCAATGATTATATAATTCCGTGACCTTGCGATGATTATATCATTCAGTGCCATTGAGATTCAAATATTTTTTCTGTGTCCTTTAGATGACCTACCTCCTTTGGCTTGTCCTTGTGTATATGATGTCCAGATTGTGCAGTGTTGGAAAGTGAGCGATGGAAACGACTACTGTGAACATGACCTCGTTTCGTATGACTACACAGATAACATGCCCACATTTCCTCGCCCTCCAGCAAGTGGACCGAGCCCACAGACCTCAGGCATCCAAGGTGGTAACTGTGGCCACACCTATAATACAATCATTATCAAGCAGCTTTAGAAAAGACATTATGAACAAAAGTGACATTCCTAGATAAACTTCCCAGCTACGGACAATTAGATTTAATATTGAATTGCCATATATTTAACGAGGATCTATGAGGAACCAGCATATATCATTAAATCAAGATTCCATCTTAAATTCTACGAAATAGTGTCAATAAACATTAACTCTCTCAGCCTAAATAGCCAACTTTCAGTCATTTTTTTTTTCTAGATAATTCCCAAAATAAAACATGCCAAGCTAGGGGCAATTAGGAACAACAACTCAGAAACAGCAGTGACAAATGTCAGCCCTCAAATTTCAAGAAAGCTGCTTATAACTATATTGGTTTATGATCTGTTCTAAAATTAAACAATGCATTGGAAATTATACAAATTCCCATTGTTTCCTTTTATAATGAAGTTGTGTTGCATCTAAGATTTTACATAAATAGTAATGGCGACCTTTATGTTGACCCTGGCATACTGAAACATGAACTTATTCAAGGTATCATAAAACTTGTCCAATATGTGAAGTTTGATTAAGATCCGTTAAGAGATGAAGGTGCTAGAGTGATGACAAAAAGTGAACAAACATACATATATACGTACTAACAGAACACCATCCCCACTCTGCCGTCGCCAGAGGAGAAAATAAGCATAACTGGGCACCAATTAGGGGAACATAAGTATCTCATTAAGTTGAAGAAATAGTGATACCAGTCGTCAGCCACATACCTGAATACAATAATGCTATCAACATCAGACTGCGACACAAAAGGTTTGTTACATAAATTGCAGTTATCTCCCTTTGTCACAAATCCCTTGGCTGCTACATTGGTCAGACTTCGTAGGTGAACATGGATGTCGTGATTTAATAAATTCTTGCAAGTTTTTCTTAATGTCTGAAAAAAAGAGAGAAAATCTCAATGGTAATTTGACAGCCATGGAAAATCTTACCGAAATATAACAAGCAGATCTTCATGTAGTGAATCGTAAGTGACAGGAATCATTGGGAACGATTTTTATCCACCTGCTAAACTTTTTTTTTTTTTTTTTTTGAAAGATATTTGTGAAAACCCTTCAAATTTCACAACAATTTTTAACCAACACTTGTTACCACATTATTAACAATGAGGATAATGTACGACAAGGACAAAACATTTGATATTCTATTGAACAGCAATGAGTGGGCTTATAAATGAATAAACATGGTGAGTAATTTTATCAAAATGCAATTCCCACATCAAATCTAGTTAGTATGTCTTGTACCTCTTCAGTTTACATCAACAAAGAATTGTATGAAACACACATGTTTCAATACAAACTCAGTATTAGAGACATTTAGCAAAGTTATTCCACTACATAATTAGAAATAAAACTTTAATTTTAAGAAGATATTATATAACAAGCCATCCCACACAACAAAAATACCCTTGCGACTCAAATTTGTACCACATGGTAAGAGTTAATAGAAACCTACACATGTTCATAAACACAATCTCTTGTATGTGTTCACATTTGTACCTTCTGTTGTGCAAATGTAGGTTACCATTACTATGAGTAGAATTGTGCATCTTTTATTTAAATAATGCATAAATGACAGAGTGGTCTGTGTAATACTTGAAAATGGTGCCAGATTAGATGACATAAATGTCTCTGGTCTAATAAACAACCAGATGGATAGGTGACTTTGATATGCTGCTGGTAAGTGTTTTTATGGATGACAAGGTATTTGGTGTTTTATTAATGTCACAAATGAAATCTCCTGGTAGTCAAACTGCAGCCTGTAGATTGGTTACATCCAAATTTCAGCCAATTTCTATCTATAGTAAAGTTGACCTAGTTTTTCAACCACCGAAGGTCAAAATTTGTAAAAAAAAGCTATCTTTCTGAGCACATGTGTGAAGTATAGTACTAATCAGAGAAGCAATGGAGCCTTTAAAACAATGACAAAGTTTCTGTTGATTTCTATTTTTAGTAACAGTGACCTAGTATTTCACCACATAAGGCTGGATGGAAGTCAAACTCGTACAAGAACTGATATTTGTAATCATGTGCATGGAGTTTTTTTGACATTAGGATGAGAAATATACCCTCCATGACTCATTGTAAGGCTAAATATTGTATATATTCTATTGAACTACTTCTGAAGACAGAATTCATTTTCAGTATAGATAAACTTCAGAGTAGAACATTAAAATAAAATTAGGAAAATAAACTTGTGTTGTCTGCATTCTACTTATATATCTCTACCTTTACAAAAATCACTAGAGTAAGGTTGAACAGTGGCCTACCTTTTCATAGTTATACTTTTCCAGCATGCCCAATATCAAATCTTTGACCTCACCAAATTTGCCAGTGCTGTAGGCAGGATCCTGAAAAATGTCATTTATAAATAAAAAACATTTTCCCCCCAAAACCATCTTGTATGGTTTTATTCAATAAATGCCAAGGGCATGGAGAAATTTCAGGAAATTCTTGTGACTCAAGAACCTTGTAAAATATTCCAAAGTGATATAACAACAACGATACTGTAAATGTCTAATAGGAGTCTTATTACTTAAAAGCAGAAATGGTACATTTAAATTCACGAAACAATGACACAGCCTTAACAGTAAAAACTTTCATCGAAAGAATCTCATCGTTGGAATCCCTTACTTTTAAATATTAATTGTTCATGTACAGATTTTGATTAATTCAATCCTGACAAGATGTTCCTATGCTGTCAAAAGATAAAATTTTCTCTTTGATGTTGGTAAAATCAACTTTTCATATAAAGAAACAACAAGGACAAAAATCAGATGCAGGATATAAAAAACCAACATTCTTTTGTTGTGACTAACTTTTAAATTTCCACATCAAATCAAGTTTGCAGTAAAAAGTGAAGCAGACTATGTTATACTGTACTATATCTATGTTAATTAATTATGTGTTAATTCTTGGTGATTACATTTGTGAATTTATTTTTGTACACAATTTTCCAGTAAGTTGATTAATGAAGGACTAACTTAAATTATCTTTGTATGTTATAGAGACATAACATTAAAGAAATTGAAGTCAACCTTTCTAACTCAATCACATTCACAATGGTCTCTTTTCTTTGATAGTTTATTACACTGCTTTATTGGCCAATCAAATGTGACGTTACAAATTAATGCTCATTTCTTTATCTTATGTGATGATAAAATTGTCTGTAGTACTTAATACTTACCTGCATTATTTTCTGTAAGATTGCTGGTAGCTGTATATATTCACTCATACTTGTTAAAACATGTTGTGTAGGCTCTTTAAACTCTAAAAAATAAAAAATTATTTTAAAGATTTGATATCATAAATCCTGTTATAGAATCCTTTACCTATAACAAAGTATCTGCCTCATCATCTTTACTTTGACTCACTAAAATGCCTAAATTCTAAAACACAGATACAAATCTGACTGACTGCACCAGACCTCACTCTATACATATATGTTGAAGTATATTTTCATTGAAGGCATGTACAAAACAAGATTTCAATATGAAAATTATGGAGACAGTTAGCAGCAATTGGTAACACACAGCTGAAACGTGTTTTTCTGCACAAAAATTTGATTAAAAAATTATTTTTTATGTGAAATTAAGGAAAACATGACTTTAAACTTTTATTTGAGCTGGCACAGTAGTAACAGTAATGGTAAGTTTCTGATTTTTAACTTTTCAAATATTTATATCCATGTGTAATTATACCTTCAAGTAGTTCTTTTTCTTCCACATCTTTCAATTTTCTCTGGGGAGACATCATGGTTTCTAAGAGTGGAAACCATAGTAACTGCAAAACATAATAAGCTGCACTTAATTCTTAAAATTAACTAACACTGATAATGATGAAATTATCATCTGTTTGCCAAGGTGACCTTGACTTTAAAGAATGCTGATATTCAAACTTGTTGAAGATTTTTCTCAATTCAAACTTACCTGAGAACATCTCACAAAGCAAAAAAAAATGCCTTGTGAATTCCAATATATTTTTGGTACTTCAACTGATTCAAAAACCATTGAATATCTATCTATTTATCTATCTTTTATCAAATATTGTGCTTACCTCCCTTTGTCCCTCATCCATTTTTCCAGAATTCCTCTGACAGAGCTGAACAATAACCACCACTTCAAGCTGCACCTCAGAGAATAACACTTTAGCATCTGTTGTAATGACAACAATATTTTTACAACACTTAAAAATACATTTTAATCTCATTTTTTATCATTACATTGAATTCATTTTTCATACTTAAAATAAGAACTTTTGAGAAATTTAATATCAATACAAAACGATGAAAAATAATAAAAATGATTGTTTGGCATTTGATTAGAATATTGGTTAATTTCAAAATGTAGGTTTCCTTTGTCTTTTCAGAACTTACCCTTTTGAACTGTGGCTCCAAGTAATACATCAGTCACATTCTTCAGCTTGGCCTGTAGATTCTACAAGTAAAGGATAGGAATTCTATAATCATCTGATAACAACTATACAAAATTTCTAGAGTAACAAGACAAAGTGAGTGAAACACAACATTTATCTCCTACCTACCTCTAACATGATGCCAAAAGCTCCTTGAATGTCTCCGGCCTTCTCCAACAGGTAAGCTGTGGCATTTGATAGCTTGTGCTTTCTACATATCTGTATAAAATAAATTTGCATTAACTTAAAAGAACCGGTTTATATGCAATAAAGTTGAACTATTTGTAATCATTGTTATATTAAACGTTAGTTAAAGATTTTGATTTAAAACTTTTATTTTTTATTATTCTTTGCTATTCTAACTTGCCAACAATCTATTCACAACTCCAGTATAATTTAAATATACATATTCTGAATGATTTTTGCATGAATCAGCTGGTATTACCTCTAGTGTCTGTTCCAGTCTGTAGCCTTCGTTGAGTTTGATGTAACTATACACATCATTGGGGCGATGCTTTGCCATTAGGTCAATGTACAACTCAAATATATGAGGCTCTACTACGACCTGTCTTTCCTGGTGGATAGCACTGCCCATGGAATCCCTGTAAATAGTAACCCATACTTAAGGACATATGCTCCATTATGTAAAACATATTACTATATAATCACAAAAGAGTTCTTCTCAAAACACAAAAACCTAACAGGAGGTAAGTCTAATGTACCCTACGCAAAACAGCACTTATATTAAAGGGAGATAAATGAGTAAAACACCCTGTAGAAGACAACTTAATCAGAACAAATCACAGGCCAGTTTTCATTAGTCAGTTTGACCAGCCAGACTAGGTTTGTTCATTTATGAAGTAAAGACAGGCCTACTATTCAGCCTGCTGACAAGTTTTATCAAAGATTTAAAGGTCTGTCTTACTTTTACAAGACTAAAGTGTTACATGTCAACGAAAAAGTTTTGTCAACAAACAGGCCTCAGTTTTTCCTTAAGGGAGATAACTCTAAAACACAGTTTATATTATAGAGTAAGGCTGCATTAGCATAACCCTGTTGAAATGATTCAGGTGGTCTGGATTTTTCCCACTATACATGAATGCACTTGTGCCGAATGTTGAACCTGATTCATGTAAAAGTCAAAATTCAGAGTTTCGGATGGTCCTGTCAAGCATAAACCAATTAACTAAAATTGAAATACCATCCATTTCACTCATACTTTATAGCACAATGCTCCTGGGAAATATGTGAGTGCACTGACCCTACTTTTTATGCCAAAAATTATAAAAACTAATGATATTCAGCAACTTAGTTTTGGACGGGTACTGCTGAACCCCTCAAACTGCATGTGTCAAACACTCTGCAGTCCAGCCTCGGACCCTTAAAGTGCCTTCAAAGATATCAATTGCAAATTCATACAATTTACAAAAAATCTTATTGAACAAAAGCCAAGTTTATTTTTTAAGTAACTTAAGTACTTTTCCTCCTGTTTTTATAACAATCTGAACAGTACACTCAGATTTGTAACACAGTTTTATCTACAATTACATACCGTTGGCCCTGTTGATATTCATGTAGACTTATACAATTTTTTCACCACAGCTAATACACTTTTATCTCATACATACCTGTAGGACATGACACCTTGTAGAAACTCGAACAGAACAGCTGGATTGTTGCTTAGTTCCTTCACCACAGCTGACAGGTTGCTGGACAATGCTGTGATCACAATTTGTGCTGCCTGTTTACAGTCGATAGCCACTAACTCCTAACAACAAAATAAAGACATAGTCATTCAGATATCCTGCCAAGAGAGCCCAAGTCACTGAGATTATCTAACATGATGTTTAGAAACAATCATCAATATACAGGATGGAATAGAACTGAAATTCTTATAAGCTAAAACTCCTTGAAAAAGTTAATGTACACATGACTTACCCATAGACAAGTCATAGTTACCTATACATTACTCACCTATAGAGGAGTCAAATCTACCTGCATTTACCTGCATACCAGCTATGTCTTTTTGAACTCGTCTGTAGATAAGGCATATCTACCTGAACTCAACTGTAGATGACACATGTCCACCTGTACTTACCTGTAGATGAACCATGTCTACCTGTACTTACCTGTAGACAGGCCATGTCTACCTGTACTTACCGGTGGAAGAGCCATGTCTACCTGTACTTTACCTGTAGACAAGCCATGTCTACCTGTACTTAACCTGTAGATGAGCCATGTCTATCTGTACTTACCTGTAGACAAGCCATGTCTACCTGTACTTTACCTGTAAATTAGCCACATCTACCTGTACTTACTTGTAGATGAGCCATGTCTATATGTACTTAACCTGTAGATGAGTCAAGTCCACCTGTACTTAACCTGTAGACAGGCCATGTCAACCTGTACTTACCTGTGGAAGAGCCATGTCTACCTGTACTTACCTGTAGATGAGCCATATCTACCTGTACTTACCTGTAAATTAGCCATGGCCTCCTGTCGGACATCTTCCTTCTCCAGTTCCGTGAATCTTTCACTATTCACTATGCTGTTGATGTAACTGAATGAATGATACTGTAAATAAAATGGATAAATACATAAGTTTCCATATTGGTTAAACTAAAGTGGAGTACAGTGAAACAAAATGAACACAGCTTGATGACTATATCTGCTGACTTATAGACTTTCTTGGATTTGAAAATTCCATAATAATCATATTTCTTTACAATTACAAAAACATGGAACATTTCATGGGTAAATTAAAAGTTCTATGTGCAACACCATGTGGATAAGACAAGGAGAATAGTTTGATTCTTTGATGTACATCACACAAATCTTGAGGACCCTTAAACAGTATGTTGTAATTAATGGCTGTGAAGTTGGGTGTTGCACCTTTGTAATGTTCAATTAGGCATATCAATCTGTGATTAACATCCAGATATCTTACCTTTTTAGACTTACACTTCAGACATATTCTTTTCTAAAATTACTCTTCAGACATCCTACCTTTCTAAAATAACCCTTCAGACAACCTACCTTTCTAGACTTACCCTTCAGACAACCTACCTTTCTAGACTTACCATTCAGGTATCCTCCCTTTCTAGACTTACCCTTTTGATAACCTACCTTTCTAGAATAATCCCTTAGGTAACAGGACAGGATTTTGCCGTACTTGTGTTGCTTTTCATACAGAAGCTCACAAACTCGATAACTGTAACAAGGAAATGTAAAGTGAGTTTGTAACAAAATGCATTCTATGTATAGCAGTTCACTAAACAAGTTCACTAAGGCGAGTAACTATCTTAATCTTAAATCTGACAAGAAATCCTAGAGACAATGAAGCTCAACAATCTAATCTTGATTAATGATCAAAATGTAATATATTATGCAGTACACACAATAAGAGCCAAAGGGGAAGAGCCGCATTAGGTTAAAGAATGATCCCTCTTAAAATGAAGTTTCACTTTCACTTATTCACCAATTGACTGGAAGGTAAAAGAAGTAAGTTTATTTTTTATTGTATCATTGACGAGAATTATTTCTAGGGACATTCCTTTCCTATTTTCATTAAATAAACATGTTGATACGTATGTATGAAAGTGTACATTTTGTTCTCTTTAGTGTATCTTGCTCCATAAAAAGCCAGGATCACTATTAAGGGTCTCCTAGTGGCAACTAGTGACTAACTCACTGAACAACATATGAGAGGCACATCACATATAATCAAGTGCGTCTAGGGAAAAGTGCTTTGTCGAAGGACACAACCATGGCAGCATAGACTGGTCTACAGCCACAGTTACCAGAGAAACATAAACTACTACGGGTAGGGAGTGTTAAACTATGTACCACAGATCTTCACATGTGGTAAAGTAGGTCAATGCTCAAACCGACTGACCTATCACACCCCCTACATGTATATATAGCTCCTGTACTATTATTTCATTTCAAATTAAAATAAAGAACAAAATTTCTTGTCTGTTGACTCACAATTTGGCATTTTCTGCCAGATATAGAAGTCGTTCCTCGTCAATCTGCTGCAGTCCCCCAGCATGCAACAGCTCCATCAGTGCCTGCTGTCTCTCTTCGTGACGAGATTCATCAGATGGGTTGGACAGGAACTCTAACACCTGTGGTTTTAATAGATCAAACAATACAGATAGGTTACACAGTCTACAGATGATCATTACAGGTAATGATGAATAAATCTCATAAAAAGCTAGTAAAAATAGAAAATTATGAAAACGACACTTTTAAAGTAGTCGTCAAAAAATTGTTATAGAAGACAGAAAGTGTTACAAACAAGACAACAACGAAGATATTAAGTGGTTGTAGTGAAAAGGTATTCAAATATCAAGTGTTTATTATAGACAGGTGGTCACTAACGACAGCCAGACACTAAAAGCAGTTTAGTAGACCCTATGACAAGTGAATGTAGTGAACAGGTGTCTGTTATAGAAAGGTGGTAACTAACGACAGCCAGACACTAAAAACAGGTTGGTAGTCCCTAACAACAAGTGAATGTTGTGAACAGGTATTAGAATTTAAGACGAGTGTCTGTTTTAGATAGGTAGTCAGTACAGACAGCCTGTTGCTGAAAACGGTTGTTAAGAATTGGTTTTCACTGGAGACAATGTTGCTATAGACTGGTTTTCATAAAAGACAAGTTGTTATTATAGTTTGAGCTGTATATCGTAATTGTCTTTAGTGGTTAACTAATATCATTACAATAACACGAGATACAAACCTGATCAAACAGCACACGGTTGACAACAATTGTGTTCTCATGGCGTGCCATCTGTCTCGCGAGGAAGGTGAACAGGATTCCAACCTGTGTGGGCTGTGAGGGGAGATAACTTATAATAAAAGGGAAATATATGAAATATTTTGTTCACTAACTTCCTTCAACTTAAAGTGATGTACATTTGTAGATAAATTTACCCTCAAGTTAATGAAAAAAAAAACAAACTCACTAAAATGAATTATTTAAAAATAATAGGCGAGGCCAAGGTGAGGTAACTGTTTACAATTTCACTCACAAACAAGAAATAGAGAATTATTTATATTTAGATTCAACATAACCTATTTCAAGGGAAATGATTCACAATTATATAACATCTTTGCACAACAGTGTGAAACATTATTCCTTAAATAAGGTTAAAATCATTCAACTTAATCTGTCATCTGTTGAAACAAAAATGGATCAGATTATTTACCGTGAAGCCAACACTCTCCACCATGACCTGTAACAGGACATCTACCATTCTCTGCCTCTTCTGTACCCTATATAACACAACAATCAATACCTGTAACATTCTGAAGCAGTAGGTGTTTAACATCACATTTTCTTCATATCTTAAGATATTTTGATGACAAACACTCTCATCAGACAAATTTAACCAACCTGAGTCAGTCAATGATAGTCATGGATTACCATAAATTCTCTCAAATGTTTGCAACACACTGTTTAAAGACACTTATGTAAGGGGGACCAAAGTATGTCAAAGCCAGAACAGAAGGCTAACACATGACCTAGAAGATAACTGCTTACAACTTTGAAAAATTGAACCACCTTATACTTTGCTTATTAGAATTTAAGTTGACCTTGTTCAGTTTTGCAACAATTTTGTTTGTTTCCCAAAAAAAATAACCATAAATTCATACTTTTATTTAATATCTGGAATATTGTTTAAAAAAATAATGCACTTACCCTTCATTACTATTGAATTCAGATTCTTCAAAGGCCTGCAAAAACAACAGATTATTTGGCAAATTAATTACTTTTTCCAATTAATCCTTAGTTTATATCACACTAATGTTCAAATGGGCCTACCCATAACTTAATGGAATTTTACTTATTAACATATAATTTTATTGTACATCTTTTATACATTAAAATAAGTCTGAAAAAACCTTCATTGATAACAAAATAACACTTTAATAATATTAGTAGCAATTCCTTTTTAGTTTTTCCAAAACCGTTACAGTTTTCAGATTAAACATCAACTTTGAAATGTCATGAAAGAATACAAGTAATAAAAATTCCAAATAAAAAAAAAAAAAACAGAAATAAAATAATTGAATAATTACCAGTGCTAGAACATTGAGAAATTCCCTGGTGTCAAACTGTAACAGTGTCCTCAGGTGAGGATAGGCAGGCTCATCTGGAGGAAGAGAGAAACACATATGTAATTCTCAACTTAAAACAAGCAACACTTATCATAAGTAACCTTCATCTCAGTACAGGTACAACTCAACTTATTACAAGTAATATTCAACTTAGTACAAGTAACACTTAACTTCGTGTGGGTAAATCTGATCACAACAGATTTTGGACTTTTATTTAGATATATTTTCATTTTCCACCGTTGCCTTCGAGGTTTCAACAATTCAGACCCTTAGCATTACTGACAAGTCTTTCAGGGTCAAAACAGCTGTACTTAATTCAACATACCACATCTATTTCTGACTTTGTATTGAAAAGTTCTAATCACTTGTGTGCTAACTGTACAATTCTCAGCACAGGTGACCGATAACATCCATGAAAGATATATTTTTTGCTAGGTACTTAAGTTTTGGAAGTAGATATTCTGTTTAAAGCATCTACGACATACCTTTTGAGAACTGCTTTGTGTGTAAACATGTGACACATTGATAAACCTACAAAATAAAACAAATCTATAAATAAATAATGATACAGTAATTACGTCTTCAGATTATCATTATGTTTACTACTAAATACATATTTACCTTATATCATAAACATACTTTACTTTAGGCCTATTTCAGTAAAACATCTCCTTGACCAAGGATCCTAAATACATCTTTACCTTATATCATAAACATACTTTACTTAAGGCCTATTTCAGTAAAACATCTCCTTGACCAAGGATCCTAAATACATCTTTACCTTATATCATAAACATACTTTACTTAAGGCCTATTTCAGTAAAACATCTCATTGACCAAGGATCCTAAATACATCTTTACCTTATATCATAAACATACTTTACTTAAGGCCTATTTCAGTAAAACATCTCCTTGACCAAGGATCCTAAATACATCTTTACCTTATATCATAAACATACTTTACTTAAGGCCTATTTCAGTAAAACATCTCATTGACCATGGATCCTAAATACATCTTTACCTTATATCATAAACGTACTTTACTTAAGGCCTATTTCAGTAAAACATCTCATTGACCATGGATCCTGAAATAAATCACTTGTTTTTATGGTTAGATTTTCTGGCTATTGCTTCTGAGCAAATTATCGGTTAAATTCTACAGGTGATACCACTCAACAAAACCTGGAGTCCTGGGGTAGGGTAGATGTTTTACTGGAATAGTCCTCAACAAAACCTGGAGTCCTGGGGTAGGGTAGATGTTTTACTGGAATAGTCCTCAACAAAACCTGGAGTCCTGGGGTAGGGTAGATGTTTTACAGGAATAGCCCTAAACAAAACCTGGAGTCCTGGGGTAGAGTAGATGTTTTACAGGAATAGCCCTCAACAAAACCTGGAGTCCTGGGGTAGGGTAGATGTTTTACAGGAATAGCCCTAAACAAAACCTGGAGTCCTGGGGTAGGGTAGATGTTTTACTGGAATAGCCCTCAACAAAACCTGGAGTCCTGGGGTAGGGTAGATGTTTAACCAGAATAGTCCTCAACAAAACCTGGAGTCCTGGGGGGACAGATGTTTTACAAGAGTACCCATAAACAAAACTTAAAAGAGTCCTGGGGTAGGGTAGATGTTTTACTGGAATAGTCCTAAACAAAACCTGGAGTCCTGGGGTTGAGTAGATGTTTTACAGGAATAGCCCTCAACAAAACCAGGAGTCCTGGGGTAGGGTAGATGTTTTACAGGAATAGCCCTCAACAAAACCTGGAGTCCTAGGGTAGGGTAGATGTTTTACAGGAATAGCCCTCAACAAAACCTGGAGTCCTGATGTGGGGTAGATGTTTTACTGGAATAGCCCTAAACAAAACCTGGAGTCCTGGGATGGGATAAATGTTTTACTGGAATAGCCCTCAACAAAACCTGGAGTCCTAGGGTAGGGTAGATGTTTTACAGGAATAGCCCTCAACAAAACCTGGAGTCCTGGTGTGGGGTAGATGTTTTACTGGAATAGCCCTAAACAAAACCTGGAGTCCTGGGATGGGATAAATGTTTTACTGGAATAGCCCTCAACAAAACCTGGAGTCCTGATGTGGGATAAATGTTTGACTGGAATAGCCCTAAACAAAACCTAGAGTCCTGGGGTGGAATGGATGTTTTACTGGAATATTCCTAAACAAAACCTGGAATCCTTGGGGATAGATGTTTTACTGGAATAGCCCTCAACAAAACCTGGAGTCCTGGGTGGATAGATGTTTTACCGGATTAGCTCTTAACTTAACATGGAGTCCTGGTGAGGGATAGATGTTTTACGGGAATAGCCTTCAACAAAACCTAGAGTCCTGGGGTAGGATAGATGTTTTACTGGAATAGCCCTAAACAAAACCTGGAGTCCTGGGATGGGATAAATGTTTTACTGGAATAGCCCTCAACATAACCTGGAGTCCTGGGATGGGATAAATGTTTTACTGGAATAGCCCTAAACATAACCTGGAGTCCTGGGATGGGATAAATGTTTTACTGGAATAGCCCTAAACAAAACCTGGATTCCTGGGGTTGGGTAGATGTTTTACTGGAATAGCCCTAAACATAACCTGGAGTCCTGGGATGGGATAAATGTTTTACTGGAATAGCCCTAAACAAAACCTGGAGTCCTGGGATGGGATAAATGTTTTACTGGAATAGCCCTAAACATAACCTGGAGTCCTGGGATGGGATAAATGTTTTACTGGAATAGCCCTAAACAAAACCTGGAGTCCTGGGGTGGGGTAGATGTTTTACTGGAATAGTCCTAAACAAAACCTGGAGTCCTGGTGTGGGGTAGATGTTTTACTGGAATAGTCCTAAACAAAACCTGGAGTCCTGAGGTGGGGTAGATGTTTTACTGGAATAGTCCTAAACAAAACCTGGAGTCCTGAGGTGGGGTAGATATTTTATTGAAATATCCATTATTTAAATCAAATAACTTAAATGATTTTATACAATGAGATCTTTTAAATAATTAGAACAATATTTTTATCAGATGTAAACTGAGGATGAAAGGCAGTTCCTTTTTTCCCTGAGGAATATTTTCTTTAGAACATCAATAAGGATAAAACAATGGCAGAATAAATCCTTACACTTTCTTTAACATCTGTCACCAAGTTCTCAGCTATGTCTCCAAGAGGATAGGCTCGGCCAGCCAAACAGCAACTACAGAACAACAAATATGAAATAGTATTCAAAACTTTCAAAATCTAATTTTGGATCGAACAAGGTCTATCATCCAGATTATTTTTCCCTATTCCGATAATAACTTATTTTTACATGTTCATTCGGATAATAACATGTTCTCATTTAAGTATCGGATCAGGTAAAATTACTAGGAAGTTAAGGTGATATGGGAATGTTTTTTATAAGGTATACACATGGTAAGTAGCCCCAAAGAAGAGCCAAATGTATTTCTTTATGACAAATCTTGTTATGTAGTGTTTTAAATAATAAATAGTATGTAAACCTTAACCTTCTTATGTTGTGTAGAAATGGATATAAAAGTGCTGATTGATAACCGTTATTTTGTTGATTTCATGGGTACTCTAAATCCACTACAGTGTCATTTAAATGTCCAAGAAATGTTAAACAGATGAAAGTTGACATGGATTATAATACAATTTAATTTTGTGGTCGAGGTCCATCCATCAAATCAAATGCCATTGTAAATGTTTGTTTTGGAAAACCACAAAATTTGAGCCCCCAAAAATATCTGACTTTACAGTATACAAGGTTCAAAAGCAATGAAGTGTAACCTCTGACCTTTTAACTTTGTCCAACAGTCACCACAATCAAATCAGGTATAGAATTTGAGTCAAGTGACTGTGCTATAAATCAGAAATAAATTTATTGAAGAATTCACTGAGACATCTTGAATCCTTTTTTTCAGTATGGACAAACATAAGAACCAGAACATTGACCTAACTACACCCTCTCCTTACGTGATACCTATTAACAGGTATCAAAAACAATTTTATACTTACCTAATGTATACCAGTAGTTTGTTTCCTAGTCTTATCTGATTGTCTGTAAAAAACAAAATAAATCATTCAATCACACCTATCCTATTGGAAACATCAGTTCACCAGAGTTGATAAAGAACTTGAAATCTCACTTTTTGCAGGCACATCCCAGTTTGAACTAGAACTGTAAGCCAGCAACTAAACTCATACCTGACAGAACCCTCATCTTCTGCTTCCCATCACTTACAATAATATAGACTTTTATAGCACTGACAGAACCCTCATCTTCTGCTTCCCATCACTTACAATAATATAGACTTTTATAGCACTGACAGAGTTTTATAAATGAGAATAACATCCCTTTTAAACACCTTATATACATCACAAATGCTGATAACAATGAAATACAGAGTAAGAAATATACATTGAAAGAATGAGTAAAGCTGACTTTAAGGACGTTATGAGAAAGCTGTGTGCTGATATCAATAGTCCCCTGATTTTAAGCTATAAGGACGAAGAGTTATACTTACCAGACAACTGTTTGCCAGTGTCCACAGCTGCCCGGAGTGTGGACAGAAGATCTTCTAATGGGGTGGTGTAATCATTCATACCTCTATTGTAAACATAGATAATAGCATCATATAGTCCATGTCCCCAACACAGACTCACCACCTACAACAGAATAATAGAATACAGTCCATGTCCCCAACACAGACTCACCACCTACAACAGAATAATAGAATACAGTCCATGTCCCCAACACAGACTCACCACCTACAACAGAATAATAGAATACAGTCCATGTCCCCAACACAGACCTACAACAGAATAATAGAATACAGTCCATGTCCCCAACACAGACTCACCACCTACAACAGAATAATAGAATACAGTCCATGTCCCCAACACAGACTCACCACCTACAACAGAATAATAGAATACAGTCCATGTCCCCAACACAGACTCACCACCTACAACAGAATAATAGAATACAGTCCATGTCCCCAACACAGACTCACCACCTACAACAGAATAATAGAATATAGTCCATGCCCCCAACACAGACTCACCACCTACAACAGAATAATAGAATATAGTCCATGCCCCCAACACAGACTCACCACCTACAACAGAATAAAAGAATAGTCCAAACACAGACTATAGTCCAACACAGACTGCAACAGAATAATAGAATATAGTCCATGTCCACAACACAGACTCTACACCTACACAGAATAACTATAGTCACCAACACAGACTACAACAGAATAATAGAATATAACACAGACTCCCATACAACAGAATAATAGAATACAGTCCATGTCCCCAACACAGACTCACCACCTACAACAGAATAATAGAATATAGTCCATGTCCCCAACACAGACTCACCACCTACAACAGAATATAGTCCATGTCCCCAACACAGACTCACCACCTACAACAGAATAATAGAATATAGTCCATGTCCCCAACACAGACTCACCACCTACAACAGAATAATAGAATACAGTCCATGTCCCCAACACAGACTCACCACCTACAACAGAATAATAGAATATAGTCCATGTCCACAACACAGACTCTACACCTACAACAGAATAACAGAATATAGTCCATGTCCACAACACAGACTCACCACCTACAATAGAATATAGTCCATGTCCCCAACACAGACTCACCACCTACAATAGAATACAGTCCATGTCCCCAACACACTCACCACCTACAACAGGATAATTGAATACAGTCCATGTCCCCAACACAGACTCACCACCTACAACAGAATAATAGAATATAGTCCATGTCCCCAACACAGACTCACCACCTACAACAGAATAATAGAATATAGTCCATGCCCCCAACACAGACTCACCATCTACAACAGAATAATAGAATATAGTCCATGTCCACAACACAGACTCACAGCATTATTTATCAACCAAGTCATCCCTACTACAAACAAAGTGAGGTTTGAAATTTCCTTTGCTTCAATGTAAACTAGTGGTAATATAAGAAATATTTATCTAGTTTTTATACCAAGTTACCTCCCCTTAATACAGAACTGCACATACCTGATGTATATCGAGACTAGTGATTTCCAGGTGGACAATGCAAGCCTCCACATTTTCCAGCATACCCTTGCCCTCATAGTTATCAACAAAATCTTTCATCACAGTGGGTGGGATAGAAGTGAGCTTGTCGGCAAGGATATAAGGCTCCAAACACTCGAGGAAAACACCATGGGCTATTGTGTCTGCAGAAAACCTCTCAAATATCCGCCCAAACAGGATGTCACTGTCAACACAGAGTTCAAGGGTTATTCCAGAATCCTCATACATCATATACACTAAATGATATAGACTGATCTGCCTGTATCAGTTTTATATCATTAATACTTTATTCACAATTATACTTAACATGAATTTACAAAAAATAAATTTTTATATGAAACAGTAGTAACCTACAGTAGAGAAATTTTTCATTTTTTCTCTGAAGAAAGAAAAGAGAAAATTTCCAAGTGATCCAACATAGAGAACAGATATCAATTTTACTCTCCAACCAATATTTAGGGTGGTCATCGGAGGACCTACAAGTGGTCTCAAGAACTTCATCATATGATGATAAAGAATTTCAATCAATAAATATTACTACTGATACTTAAGAGGATGATATAAATAAAATGAACGATGAAATGGAAATTAAACTTACGTTCTGTCAAGGTGTAAGCAGTAGTCCACACAAACAGGAACGATTCCCTATAAAGAAAATAAATTCAATTCTACTTACACTGTATATACTTGATAACAGGACTGGTAATATTAGGACACAACATCACTTTTAGCTTGATAACAAAGATGAGATTATATCAGACATATTGTAACTACATTCACAAGGAATTAAACATTACAATCTACAGTAAAAAACAAAATAAATAAATAAACAGATAAAAAAGATAGGAAAGATTTTAAAATGTGTTTCCATGGTAACATTGTAAATTTCAAAAATAAAAATTTGACCAGGACATCCAAACATTGTTGTTGTTTTGTTATTTTGAATGTTGTTGAAGTATGATCCTGAGATTGTCTCTGACGGCCACATCTCACCTCTATATCCCCAGGCAACATTACTTGGATAAATAACAGTAAATGTGATAAACAGATTGTAGTTATTTTACCCCAATATTTCCTTACATTAAAATGAAGATGAAATGTATTAAAATAATGATATAGTATTATTGTGTAGTAAACCATAAGGTAAGGATCACATATCTATTACAGCTGAAATAAAGATTTATCAAATATAAATTGTTAAATCAGATCAATTATTTCTGTATAATTTCTTGTTTGCCCCTATACACCATTCTGACCTATCATATCTTACCTGATAGTGCTCCTCCAATTCCTCAATCTTGCCCTGGTCTGGACACAGAATGGTCATGGAGAGATCAACAAACTCAAAAAGCAAGTCCAGCATCTGTTACCATAGAAAAAAAGTCATGGATACATGTTTGGGACAACCAATCAGGAATGAAGACTTAACACTAATATTAATTACTATTCAAGGATCTCATTAAAATTTGAAACCCTATCATAGACGAAATCATGAAAAGTTATGGCATAACATTTGGTTTTCTTTCTGGATTTTTCTTTTCAAAGCTGAAACTCAGGGCTTGCACAAGTTTGTTCTTCATATACACTCCTAAACATTCAGGTAACATATCTTTTTGGATTTCACCTACCGACCACACATCTGACCTTGCCCTTACAGAAGTTACTTGACCTACTTACATGTACATATATATATATATATATATATCTACAAGTGAACAATAATTGCTTGTTTCCAACAATGTAATTCTATCATACCAACAACACAAATGACCTTACCCTAATTTAGATTGTATAAATGTACCTACAAAGTGAGACATCATTTCCAGTTTGTTGTCATGAGATCACACTAGACCCACCAGACACCTTAATCCTGCCCTTGTACAAGTTACGAGCACAAGATCAAGGTGTACATTTGAACATGTCAAAAATGAATTGATATACTTACGAGATGAGACACCATTTCCTGTTTTTTGCGATGAGATCCCACCAGTCCGACGACACCTTTAGCTTTTCCCTCGTAGAAGGACAAGGCAAGGACCAGGGCATCTTGGTATCGGTTCTGTTTCACCAATACATCTATTCTCTGTCAACAGTCATAACACATACAATATAAGATCTACATATAATAAACCAGGAGTGACTCAAAAGTTCTGTTAAATCAACATAAAATACCAAACTGATCATTTAACTTGTATCCAGGGAAACTAATCAGGCAATTTATTATTTGATTCCTTGAAATCAAAACATTTTTATAAAACATTTTTGTGGTGTAGTCTTGTATGATTTACAAAATTAACTGGATCCTTTATAAGTGACTGGCTATTATATTACAAAGAAAGATTGGAAACTTACATCTCTCCAGTTTCGTAGAGCATACACATGGACAGTCTTGGTTCCAAGTAAAAACAACTGACCACCATGGCTGACCAATGTCTGGTAACAGGCTCGCTCACCCGCAAAAGCCTACAATAGAGTTTTCTGTTCAGTGATATGCATTAATCAGGATTTTCCAAGACTCTCAAAATCCTGCATAATAACTCATTAAATTGACAAAGATTTATTCTATTTCATTTAGTTGTCTTAGTTGTTGATTGGCAAGAATTCCTGTTGTTTGCCAAGCAGAAGTTTCCGCCTATCTGCACAGGCCATTGTGTCACATAAATAGGATACAATTTGGTTGTGGTGTCATTTTGTTGTTGGCAAACAGCAAGAACGACACGACAGCATAAACTCCCATAATCTCATGCCATTGTAAAGGTTGCTTTTTGGCTATTATCAAAGATCAAAGGATGGGAATACCTTGAAAATCAAATTTGAAGTCAATTTCATGGCTGCGAGGAAAAACGATTACTTCCTTTTAGTTGTAAGTTTTTGGTAAACAATGAAAATTTGAACAAAAGAATAAAAAAGACAACATTTATAGTATTTGGCATGTTAAACAATCCAGAAGTTAATTTCTGATTTACAGAAATCTTGTGAAGCTACCTACCAAAGCCTGGCTAACATTTCCACCAGTTGCTAGGGACTTAAAGAAGCTGGTATTGTACACCATCTGTACCTCGGATACGTCCAGCACCTGACAAAAAAAAAAAAGAAAAAAAACTTTGATTGACAAATCAAGGAAAGCATCCGGACTCCTTCAAAGTGTCATTTATAAGGTACATTAATTATCAACAAACATTAACAACTTGAATTTATCTCATTATTTTTCGTCATTTCAACCAAGTGTACATTTTCCCTATCCCTTCAACCATTCAGGATGAATTGAAACTGATGGTATCACACTAACCTCAATCTCTTCTTCTGACCTCACGTCAATCACATGCATTTTTTCTGTAGTATCCATGACAACAAGTGTTCTTGTGTTCAGCCACTGTAGAAATAAATATGTTTTTGATAAATCAGTCTAGTTAAGTTACTTAATGATAAGATATGTATCTTGAAATATTCTTTGTCCTCAAAGCGTGTCTACTTCTATGTAATTTATTTCCCGTGATACTGTAAGCCTGTATTTTAATTATTTTATCCTACACAATGTAAACTTTGTACGTAATTCTTACTTCAAGTTCACTATATAACTGATTATTGTTAATTTTACTCAAGACATTACATACCTGTCTATAATTAATTCTATTTGAAGATACCTGTATGAGATTCATTTTACTAAAACACATGTGTACCTGTATCAAATTTATCTACCCCCAACACAGTATACATTATTTATAATTAATTTAATTAAATTCTGTATCACTTACATATATGCCCAGTATTTTATACTGCACTGTAATCTTCTGTAGCCCAGAACAGCGGATATCCTGCCCATTGTTACATATCACCTGGATAAAAAACAAGAAAATGTTGTTCGCTATCAATCAATAAAAAAACTGAGTGTACAATCTGATATCAAAGCTGAACACTTCATGGATTGTTTTGTATTTTTCAGAGATGTATGGTGGAATACCTTACCTGGTAGAGGTATGGTGGAATACCTTACCTGGTAGAGGTATGGTGGAATACCTTACCTGGTAGAGGTATGGTGGAATACCTTACCTGGTAGAAGTGTATGGTGGATACCTTACCTTGTAGAGGTATGGTGGAACACCTTACCTGGTAGAGGTATGGTGGATACCTTACCTGGTAGAAGTGTATGGTGGAATATCTTACCTGGTAGAAGTGTATGGTGGAATACCTTACCTGGTAGAGGTATGGTGGAATACCTTACCTGGTAGAAGTGTATGGTGGAATACCTTACCTGGTAGAGGTATGGTGGAATACCTTACCTGGTAGAGGTATGGTGGAATACCTTACCTGGTAGAAGTGTATGGTGGAATACCTTACCTGGTAGAAGTGTATGGTGGAATACCTTACCTGGTAGAAGTGTATGGTGGAATACCTTACCTGGTAGAAGTGTATGGTGGAATACCTTACCTGGTAGAAGTGTATGGTGGAATACCTTACCTGGTAGAAGTGTATGGTGGAATACCTTACCTGGTAGAAGTGTATGGTGGAATACCTTACCTGGTAGAAGTGTATGGTGGAATACCTTACCTGGTAGAAGTGTATGGTGGAATACCTTACCTGGTAGATGTGTATGGTGGAATACCTTACCTGGTAGAAGTGTATGGTGGAATACCTTACCTGGTAGAAGTGTATGGTGGAATACCTTACCTGGTAGAAGTGTATGGTGGAATACCTTACCTGGTAGAAGTGTATGGTGGAATACCTTACCTGGTAGAGGTATGGTGGAATACCTTACCTGGTAGAAGTGAATGGTGGAATACCTTACCTGGTAGAAGTGTATGGTGGAATACCTTACCTGGTAGAAGTGTATGGTGGAATACCTTACCTGGTAGAAGTGTATGGTGGAATACCTTACCTGGTAGAAGTGTATGGTGGAATACCTTACCTGGTAGAAGTGTATGGTGGAATACCTTGCCTGGTAGAAGTGTATGGTGGAATACCTTACCTGGTAGAAGTGTATGGTGGAATACCTTGCCTGGTAGAAGTGTATGGTGGAATACCTTACCTGGTAGAAGTGTATGGTGGAATACCTTACCTGGTAGAACCTTACCTGGTAGAAGTGTATGGTGGAATACCTTACCTGGTAGAAGTGTATGGTGGAATACCTTACCTGGTAGAAGTGTATGGTGGAATACCTTACCTGGTAGAGGTATGGTGGAATACCTTACCTGGTAGAAGTGTATGGTGGAATACCTTACCTGGTAGAAGTGTATGGTGGAATACCTTACCTGGTAGAAGTGTATGGTGGAATACCTTACCTGGTAGAAGTGTATGGTGGAATACCTTACCTGGTAGAAGTGTATGGTGGAATACCTTACCTGGTAGAGGTATGGTGGAATACCTTACCTGGTAGAAGTGTATGGTGGAATACCTAAATTGGTAGAAGTGTATGGTGGAATACTTTACCTGGTAGAAGTGTATGGTGGAATACCTTACCTGGTAGAAGTGTATGGTGGAATACCTTACCTGGTAGAAGTGTATGGTAGGTAGAAGTGTATGGTGGAATACCTTACCTGGTAGAAGTGTATGGTGGAATACCTTACCTGGTAGAAGTGTATGGTGGAATACCTTACCTGGTAGAAGTGTATGGTGGAATACCTTACCTGGTAGAAGTGTATGGTGGAATACCTTACCTGGTAGAAGTGTATGGTGGAATACCTTACCTGGTAGAAGTGTATGGTGGAATACCTTACCTGGTAGAGGTATGGTGGAATACCTTACCTGGTAGAAGTGTATGGTGGAATACCTTACCTGGTATAGGTATGGTGGAATACCTTACCTGGTAGAAGTGTATGGTGGAATACCTTACCTGGTAGAAGTGTATGGTGGAATACCTTACCTGGTAGAAGTGTATGGTGGAATACCTTACCTGGTAGAAGTGTATGGTGGAATACCTTACCTGGTAGAAGTGTATGGTGGAATACCTTACCTGGTAGAAGTGTATGGTGGAATACCTTACCTGGTAGAAGTGTATGGTGGAATACCTTACCTGGTAGAAGTGTATGGTGGAATACCTTACCTGGTAGAAGTGTATGGTGGAATACCTTACCTGGTAGAAGTGTATGGTGGAATACCTTACCTGGTAGAAGTGTATGGTGGAATACCTTACCTGGTAGAAGTGTATGGTGGAATACCTTACCTGGTAGAAGTGTATGGTGGATACCTTACCTGGTAGAAGTGAATGGTGGAATACCTTACCTGGTAGAAGTGTATGGTGGATACCTTACCTGGTAGAAGTGTATGGTGGAATACCTTACCTGGTAGAAGTGAATGGTGGAATACCTTACCTGGTAGAAGTGTATGGTGGAATACCTTACCTGGTAGAAGTGTATGGTGGAATACCTTACCTGGTAGAAGTGTATGGTGGAATACCTTACCTGGTAGAAGTGTATGGTGGAATACCTTACCTGGTAGAAGTGTATGGTGGATACCTTACCTGGTAGATTTCTATGGTGGAATAACTTACCTGGTAGAAGTGTATGGTGGAGTCACGGGCAAAAGCTAGAACAGGATCAATGACTCGGTCGCTTTCAGACACCTGTATGATGACAAACTGCCAGGCAAGAATGGGCAGAGTAGCTGGATCACCCTGTACAGAAATTATACAATCATCCAAACGTTCGAACTAATATTGCCAGGCAAGTAAGTTAGATAACCCTGTACAGAAATTGTAATATCATAGATTAAATACTGTACTGGTTACAGATGAAACAGATCTTACACCATCAATGACGTAAACACTGACAAAAGGACTGGCCTTCAAGCTTATAATTACCTAGAAAACTTCTTTAGTTTGGCTGTAAGAAAGCATTGCTTAATACAAAATTTAAACCTTAGTTAAAGGAAATTTCCCATAAATTCTGTAATGCTTTCTTCTATGGAAAGATACTTGATTTAAGAAACATAAGATATAACTTGATTTTAATTTGTTGTTATTCAATTCAACGTCTAGGATATATTCCCTAGCATGAATATTGAATATTGACAATTTCTGTTTCCCCTTTATTTCTGCATTATGCTGATCAGTAAGGACAAGTCTCAATTCAATCCAAGTAAACAACACTTGTATCTACCTTTAACGGGTGGGTAAAGAAGACTTTCAGCTGTGGTCGTATTGTAACGAGTAGAACCTACAACAATCAATTTGAGAGACATCTTAGTCAATTTCATATTAAAACTTCATTATTTCAAACGTTGAAAACAAACCTTTCTTTGGCAAGCTACAATGAAATCTTGTCAATCTAAGAAATGCCACGAAAGACTTAATTAATCTTCACATTTAGGAATCTTTTACAACAGGATAGACTCTGTTACTACCAGTCAAACTTGTTTAAAAGGATATAACTGAGCAACATTTACTTAAAAAACAGGAATAGATATCATGTATACTGTAACCATGGTAGCACCATCATCATCTAATAATGACTTTCTACAGACAATTGACATTTGACCTTCATCACTGCAATTCTTTGTCATTAGATACTGACCTTTGACATGGTTGCCATGGCTATAACCATAACATCCTGCATGGGGTGGTCTTTAATAGTCAGATTCATGTGGAGTGGTTCAATGGTGCATACTTCTCCTCGGCTGTAAAAAATACAAAAATTTGGAGCCATGTCCACCTCAAATACCCACACTGTTATGAACTATTCTCATTATTATTATTAGTACAGTCTGAACGGTCGGTCAACACATTAAAGGTCATTAGGGCCATAAACTGGTGATATAATACACTAAGCAATTTTTGTATGATTTCTGATCATTCCATTATCCCATTGCAGCACTGACTTCATTAACAATACAAAGTCTACACAATATCTTCTCATTATCAGGAGCTGTCTTCCAGAACAAGCAAATATTTCAGACACCATGACAGATAACTCCATCCCACGAGGAGGGTGCAGTTCGCCTTCTCGTGTTGCAAGAACACTGATATTTATCTGAGAGACAATGGCTAAATATAGGACAAGTCAAAGAGACAGGAAACCTGTAACCAACCAGCCAATATCTTCTCATCACCAATATACATTTCTTCCTGTCCAACATTTCATTAAATCATGAATCAATTCTGAATAGATATCAAGAAATACATATTTAACAATTGCTTAAAGACTTTAATAAAAGTTATCAAGAGTTGATATATATAACTATTAAACATGTTAATTTTTCTTATATGTTTAAGAGATTGACTTATTTAACTAAACAACTGTCAGTCATTACTTACCTTCCAGAGAAGAGACACTTAGACTCACATGTCCGTACACCAATCAAACGTCTGAAACACCAGTCAGGTCACAATAACCATTCCGATAACAAAAACTTTTTCCTTTTCGCTTAATGACATCACTTATAAAATAATTTCATTATTTCTAATCCTGGACTTGTTTTTCATTATCATCTAGATTTAAAAATTATGAAACAAAATTTTATTAATTACTAAAAAAGTTCCAATCTAGGTATTAAATATAGATGTCTTACTTAATACATGTATTATTGAACCTAAATTTGAGTTTGAAATTAAATATTTCATCAGCTTAAGCCTTGATAGAGATCTGATAGAGTGCTGACACCCTGTGGTCACATGGCCTTGGTATGACCAGGTCACATGATTTCCACATCTCTATTCCATTAAATTCTGTTCTGAGACATGTAAATTAAGAGCTGCTAGCTAAGATATCTTATGGGCAAAAAAGAATAAAAATTCAAATAAATCCTTTAATATGCTGGGATGACTATTTCAACATTAATTAAAGACATGACATTAATCATTTTATTTCTGATTTTGTAGAAATGAGTATGAAAAGAAGATACCATATATTTATCCTGATATAAGCCCTGAGAGGGAGGGGTTGGTGGTTGGGGGTATGCAACACAGATAACCTGTCTCAATGTGGTGATGGGCTTATTACGGGGGTAAGATATAACATTTGTTGGCAATTCTATAAAAACTGGTACAGAAGTTGGCAGACTTATTACCAACCATAGAACTAGAGGTATAGTAGTGTAGTTGTCTTTACTCACTTGAATTCCAGTTCAAACACAGAGCCTCCACTGTCACTACATATAGCAAGGACTAGACTGTCGGTGAACTGATGAAAGAGAAATGGTAAACATATCTTAAACAAGGACCTATCTTTGTAAATATATCTCATCTTGTTGTCCTAGGAGGATAACGTCTGTTATTGTCTGTAAAACACACTTATACATAATATTCTTACCTTGATGTGTAGGACTGCTGTCCCAGGGGGATGAGCATCTGTTATTGTTCGTAAAAGTTTACCATTTGTAAGGTCCCACATTGTAATCTGTAATATATAAATACAAGTATTGAAATAATCAGTTTCTTTATAATCTCAATAATGTCAAAAGAAATTCCTGTATCCCTCTCTCCCCTCAAAAATGTTATTTCCACAATACCAACACCCCTGTCATAGAAAGTTACTGCTTATTACATTGCCTTGTTTCCATCTAAAAGGTTATTTTTCTGAGCCTACCAAAACCTGTTGTATATATCTGTGTGAACCATCCAAATTGGATTTTTCTATACTTTATTTGCATTGGGTCTTATTTCAGAATGAAAATCCAGGAGTATTTTGAATTCATTTATATTTTGTCCTGTACTTTGTGTACAACACCTTAGTTCTACAACAGTTCCCAAGAATAAATTGAAATAAAATTCCACTCTGACCTACATTTTCATTATTTAAAAGTTTTATTAGCCAGGAATACTTGATACAAAATCAAACCAGATAAATTTCAAGCCAGCACAAGGCCAAGATTAAACCAGGAAACTCAGGTAGAGTCCTGGGGTACACAGGTTAGGATGAAATATAAATGACATACCTGTCCCTTGGCGAAGCCGCTGAGAAGACGTGTACAATCCCTGTTAAAACTGATGGCAGAGACAGATCCATATTGTGAGCCAACCGCCGTGCTGCCCAGACACCACTTAAGAACTTGTTTGGGGTCTATCATAAACAAAAGATTTTCACCATAGGGGAGATAACTCAAAATATCTCTATCACCATTTTTAGCAGGAGTTTTACATTAGGATCTTTTCTATAGTGTGTGACATTTTTATTATCCAAAAGTAGTTCCTGTAAGACTTCATTCCTTATGCAAAAAATTTTCATTGAAATAAGGGACCAAGTGTGATCTAAATGTGAACAGTACAGTAGCCATCTTTAAATTTAATGAATACTCTTGTTTAATTTAATTTTCCTTATAGCTAGAGCTACTTATAAGATACTACAGTTTCCTACAATACAAAGAAACAATGCAGGCCAATCCAGACAAACAAATGTAATTATTGTAATCTGATATAGCTTGTTTCATAATTGTTGTAAAATGAACTAAGTTTCTATCATCTTTGCAAATAACAGTAATCACAAAACTTCATGGCGTCTTTCTATCAACACTTCATAAAATAAAAGATTTTTTTTCAGTAAATAAAATAAAATTGTTTCTTTTTCATGCATATCCATCATTATTTCAGAGCCAAGTAATCGTACATTCATCATTTAACAGAAACTTGTTAACAACAAAAACCTACCAAATATGAGTACTAGTCCATGTGAGGTTCCTACAGCTATCAGGGAAGACACCGCCTGTAACAGCAACAGAACACAGATAGCCTACCAAATGATGTATTGTTCACCTTTGAAATGCCACTTTTCATTGGCTGTTATATACAGTGATTATTTTTAATGACCAATCAGATGTCATTGAATCTTGTCATATTTTAAATCCTTTCCTCTTTATGTTATTCACAAAATATTCTTTTAAGTTGTGTTTTTCCCAAGTAGAGAGTTTGCTTGCATCATGCATCCAAATTTAATTTGTCAATTAGGAGTCTGAATTAAACTGCAAATCATTTTTACCCAGAACAGTTTTTCATATTTTTACAAAGAAAATGAAATCCATCATCTATGTGGACAGTTTGGTTAATTTTCAGTAATCTTCCTAGGATGTATTCCTAAAGAATACATAATTCCGGTAATAGTACTGTATAAACAATAAGTATAGATGACCAGACAACATCCAAGGAAGTTCTTCACCAGGCTTTAATGTTGACATGTTCCTGCATACTAAGTAGGCTGCCCTCAGAACAGTGAACAATTCAAAATACAGGACTTACATAGTACCTCTGCCTAGTAACGACACATGTTGTTAAAAGTTGACGTCACAAATAGTACACAGAAAACAAAGACGTGATCTTTTGATGGTCGCATAATATAAATACATTTACACATATTTTTTGTAACTTACCATTGCTGTTGGCATCCCTGCATCTACACGATCCTGAAATCAACAAATGTTTACATAATCAGAATAGGTTGTAAAAAAATTCAAGTTCATTTGTCTCTACTTTTACATAATAAATATAACCATTAAAGATTGAAGAAGGGACTAAAAAAATTGAAACAGATAGACATTTTCATGTTTTTTGTAAATACAAGTTTAATTTATTTCAAAACTTACCAAATGCCCTTTAACCTTGAAAGATAACCAATTATACTTAAGAGTTTTGCTTTTGTTTGTTTGATTTTTTAGAGGAATACACAGATGAGAACTACAACATAGTGACAACAGTAAACCCTCTTCCCTGCATCTTGGATATAAATAAGGTTGATAATCAGAACATTGTAGTAATCTAAGTACAGGATTTCAAGCAGTAAGACTTTCTTCTAGAGCTGACATGTTTCTGTCCGAGATATCTTCACTGTCACTCCTTACTATATCTACACCATGTAAACTGTGTCCTAATGACAGCTTACCTGTGGCTGAACCATGTCACCAACCAGCTCTAGAAGAAGGCAGAATACACTGGTTGGAAACCTGGCTCCAAGACTTTTTAATCTTCTTTTTGATTTGTTTATATTAAAGAGGGCTTTGTACACCGCTCAGAATCCACACATACCAACTTAGCAGAACATTGAAATATCTCCAATGCAGACTTTAATCATCTGATCTTGAGGATATGAAGGATTGTAAACTATCATAATGATGTATTACTGTACACAACACTTACTGCTGCAGATAACAACTGGGCAGAAATACTCTTCAGTTTGCTTGGCTTCAGCACAGACCCATGTATGGAATAATGAATTCCCTTTCTTTTTCTGAAATAATCAAAATTCATTCATAATCATTGCTCATTGGAACTGAAGAATATGTTCAGTGATATATATGTAACACAATGTCTTCTGAAATCTAAAACAGACTACTCAGGTTTGAAATGGAGATTATGAAGAAAATGGAACAACCCTGGGGTCAGATTAGACAGGCTTGTCTGAATTTGTCTAAACGTCCTTATAACATTAGAACAGAAGTTCTTATAACATTATCAGCTGAGGATCAGTAGAAGGTTGTGTTATAAAGAACTTCTATTCTATTGACATTACCAACTTGAAGAAAACCTTCCAAAATATCCTGATAACATGTTCACATTTATTCTAATTTTCAACCTTGACAACTTTTCAATTCATTTGTCTGTCTTTTGCCCTTTTTTACTTTGTAATTGTGTTTTGATTTGTCTGCATGTATATGTATTTTCACTTGTTTTTGTGTTTTTTATAAAGTATCACAAGAGAAACATTTTTTTCAGCCACTTGACATCTCAACATCATCCTTGTTTTCAAATGATAGCCCACCATTGTTTTGTTTAACTGGTTTGTTTTGTAACTTAATCAGGTAATCTGAAGTGTTTCAAGTTTTAGCGTGAATTGTGCAAGATTGTGAAGATTTGCTGCGCTTAGGCTCTATAAGGCGAAGTAACTCAATAGCTCCTCAGAAGAACAAACTTGACACAAATGGTTGGCCCTTTTTCTCTCTTTCTTTACTCTCTTGGCCTTACAATAGTTTACATGTAGAGTAAGAGAAACATATGGAGTTTTTCCATGTAGTGTCCAAGTCAGGCTTTCTAGAGTAAAATGTAGTGCTAGAAATAAATCCTTTGATCAGAAAGGTAAGTATTATTACTTTGAAACATAAGTCTAAATAAAAATAGAAAGGATGAGGCACAGCACCCATGGGTCCGCTGCATAGCGTATACATTAGTCTAAATGTTTGTCAACTATTTCTATAGGTGTTAAGCTTGGAAATTAAGTTTAGAATATGACTGCATGTAGTGTGTGAGTGATACACTTAAATGTGTTGACATTAATTATAGACCACAATCTAATTTAAACTTGTTTTCTTTTTTAACATATACTGAATTTTATGTATACCTAAATTTGTATTCATTTCCCATACTTCATTTTCAACAAAATTATAAGAACCAAATGAGCTCATATGAAAATATAATACAAGGTCACAAGGTCAAAGGTGATAGGGTAGAGTGAACAGATAGCACAATATATTGGAAATCCTGATACGACAACCATTGAAAATGATCTCCTCCATTCTCCTCTTTGTATAAAAAGTGTTTTGTGAAATCAAGTTCAAAGTCTTGCAAGATTAAAAAGAATAGATATGAAAAATCTATTTTTGAAATAATAGACTGGCAGTTTGCAAATATAAAAGGAGCCATTTCAAACTATGAAACCTAACCCAGGTCTGTTAACTTTACCCTATCACCTTTGACCTTTTATAATCTGGTGTACAGAATGAACTTACTTTTCCCGTTTCCTGGGTCTATCAGATAGCATACTGTCCTGACTTGACAGGGATGAGGTATCTCCGGACTCTCGAAACAGCTGGAGAGATGAAGGCATAGACACCTCATCCTCGTCCAACATGGACTCTTGGTCATCTGGCTGATAATACAAACAACAAATCATGTGCTGATCAGAAGTGTCCACTTTCCTGATACATCTTATATACATTGCTATACATATGATAAGTAGAAAAAAAATACAGAAAGAAAAAGCAACAGCTTTGGAAATTAAGTCTGATCATATATCCATTTTAATTGCTTTTAATAAAAATCCTAACCCATATTCATCAAAACATATAATCTGACACAAATTCTGGGTTCAAATAAAAATTGTTGACATAGAAAAATTATATACATGTCTTATATGATAAGGTTATAATTTTACCAAATTATTACCTACATTTCAAAAAACATTGCTGAAGCTCCATATACTTAACTTAATGTACTTCCTACAGAGAGGATCTTACATGAGCTGAAATTTCTTTAATATTTTTCAGGGGAGTCAAGAACACCATTTACAAAATTTTAATGAGTTCCATTACTTTGGGTCCTCATTTTCCAGGACCCAAATATATATCTGTCCCAAATATTGCTAATGATTTCAGGTGAGTGTTTATGGAATTTATTAATCTATTCTTAATCAGCCTTTACGTGGTTGGTTCACCAAATATGTAAGGAGCTCAATAAAGATAAAATTAAACTGACACATTAAGCACAAGATTCTGTTCATCAGAAAACATTTATCAAACAGAATGTAAGAGAAAATTAAAATTTATTTCCCTGTGAGATTTCGGGCTTTGACATCATATTCTTTCACGAAAATTTCTGGATGACTATTTTTAAGATACCATACTTATTGAACTGTTGCACCTGTGTTATCATATCTATGATATGAACCTTAGGAATGAACAGGCCATGCCAGATATGTGATAGAAAGTTTCTATAAGATGGGAATGGAAGCGTGAGGTTATGGCTGCAGACACCAAGTGTTAGCATGATACAAATTATTTACCTCATTTAAGATACTTTCAAGTGTAGGATTTTCAACTGAAGGCAAGTCAAACTCATCATCATCCAACTGAAAAGTAACAAATAAATCTGAAGCACAAACAAAACAAACATGCCATGATAAACTTTGAAGCAAGTATTGAAGGTAAAGATGTACATTAAGTACTTTGTCTGTAGGTTCTTACAGCACCAGATCAACACATCTCTTGCTATAATCTATTTGTCTGTAGGTTCTTACAGCACCAGATCAACACATCTCTTGCTATAATCTATTTGTCTGTTGGTTTATACAGCACCAGATCAACACATCTCTTGCTATAATCTATTTGTCTGTTGGTTTTTACAGCACCAGATCAACACATCTCTAGCTATAATCTATTTGCCTGTTGGTTTTTACAGTACCAGATCAACACATCTCTTACTATGATTTATTTGTCTGTAGGTTCTAACATCACCAGATCAACACATCTCTTACTATGATTTATTTGTCTGCAGGTTCTAACATCACCAGATCAACACATCTCTTGCTATGATCTATTTGTCTGTTGGTTTTAACAGCACCAGATCAACACATCCCTTACTAGGATTTATTTGTCTGTAGGTTCTAACATCACCAGATCAACACATCTCTTGCTATAATTACTTATCCAGCGATATATAGATTACTGCTTACTCTAATAAGTCAAGGAGTTGGCTTATTTCCGGGGAATAAATGACTTGTGCAACTAAATCAGCAACACGAAAAACATAGCAACAAATATTCCCACTAACCAAGACGCTTCAACATGTGTGCAGACAACAACAGCCTGGCTGAACAACAAGACTATGTGATTAGTATCTTACTCGGCAAACAGAGATTGTCCAAAAGGATAAAACAGGAAGAACCAAACCCCATGAACTAGTTAGGAACACAATAAATACAATATTCAAGGAACTTTCTTTTATCTTTAGGTCACATGATTATAATCTTAACTGGCAAACCTGCAGAGATTGACCAAAAGATAAACTAAGAAAAAAGAAACATTACACACTAATTAGGAAAACAATAGATACAGTGTATAAGGAAGGAAAAGCTCTATCCACAAATAGTCTCACATAAGAATCAGTCTATTTGTTTACAACAATAAGATATGTGATAGTACAACCCTTGCTCTACACGGTCTTACAATTCATATTAAAGAATTTAGGGAAAACAACGACATGACAAACAGTTACTCAAGTGTTTCTTTAACTTTAGTTGACTGCACTCAATGGGTTCTTTTCATTATGAGGATATCTATAGAAATTGATAATCACCAAATCAGTGACAATAAACACAGAGATAGGGTTCCTTTTCAACAGCAACTGCAACAATTTTAGTGGTGAAAATATCAACTTCAGTCTCATGACAGTCATGTCAACAGTTCAGCCCCAGTGACATCGATGACATACGCAAAATATAACCATGTCACAGCTGACCTGATACAATATTATCTAGTATATTATTCTGACATGCATGACTGATTTTAATGGGCTTGTCAAATCAACCACTGTTTGAATATATACTGATGACATTTGGTAAAAATAGCATGTAAAATAAATTACAACACCAACAGTATTTGCAAACTTCTCAACTCCGTGCAACATTTCACACTGGAAGCGTAAAGGACCACACACAAATAGAATATCAACCATACACTCGATCTACAATCCATAAATTGTTAAATGATTTACCTGGAGGTCGAAATCAGGCAATTTAGCCGACGAAACTCCAGCCTCCCCTCCCTCTACTGCTTCAGCCATCACTGTCAATTAATTATATTAAAACGAAACGAAATATAGCACTATTTCATAAAATTATTTCATTTGGTAGTATAAGCTTGAATATCCTAAGTTTAAAACACAAAACTGCGTGCTGTTAATAAAAATCCATGTGATATTTTCATATTATTAACATGTGAATATATTTATTTGAACATGTTTCGTTTCTATATAGTTAGTAATTTGTATTAAAAAATGAATTCGACCAATCAAAATTCACCGGAAGTCCCCCGTTACTCTCACCCAGCAACCATAAACAGTCACAGCAGTGCGCGTTCATACGGTCTGTGTTCTTATCCTTTAGAAGGTATTTATTTATTTTGCATTATCCATGTATGTTTAAAAGTTGAAGTGTTTAACCCGTATACAATTCCTATTTCTAGTCATAATTTTTAGAATCTGTTTTTAAGAAACATTTGTGTATTTGCTTGCGAAAGCAACACACATGCTGAAGCCTGAAACGATGAAATCATAACATGAAAACATGAAGTTTTGAAAGTATCAACAGGCAACATTCCTACTGTAAATTGCGTATCAACCAATGTAGACATAATTTCGTTTTAAAACTTTGTGTGAATGCTTGATAATATCAGATATATCGCATTGGTCATTTTTTGAAAGACAGGCAATAAAACTGAATTTTGACTACTTTGCTAGTGTGTCATACATGTGTGACCTTATCATTGCAAGGATACACCAATTTGGAATGGTGTAATACTGCAGTTTATTCAGGTTTTAAATTCTTAATACATGGAATGTGTGAATTAAGTTATTGGTCATTTGAATGACATCAGGTCATGCTTGGGAACTATTATAGCCAGTTGGTAAAACATGAGCCTACGTATTCTCAGGTAAAGATCTGAGATGTGTGGTTCAACATTCCTTACCAATGGTTGTCCGAGTTTCTCAGGACGCTGAGAACCAGACCAATCTGATTTAATGTGGTTGTGTCTCAGGCATGACACTGAAATTGCTCTCGATGACGTGATGGGACTCCTGTATGTTGTTCAGTGAGGAACCCACCACCTACTAAAAGGGGCCATTGGTTCCATACTTTCATCTGACGTTAGATACATCATATTAATAACATTTCTTGAAATGATTTACTTTTATGATACATGTTATTAGCCATGAGTAAACCTCAAACACCTCACCAAGACTGTACTGACATTGAGTCAGTGGTAAATCCAGCACTGATAATTTGGTGTGGAGATGTATGTTTCCTTCAGTTGTGTGGTCAAATATTTATTATGATTTGCTATGTTTTTTATGCATAAAAAAATGCAAATTTATTTATTTCAAACATTGTTTCATCTGTTTCTCACACTATATTTGTTTGCTGTGAGTTCAACCCACAAGTTCTTTAAGTAAATATGTTCCTAATTTTCTTACAAGGAGGTTAATATTTTGCTTTTTGACTTGTGTTGGACAAATTTAATTGACTGGTACTTTACCTGGTCACAAAGAGGCAAAAAGTTTTCAATTCAATGTTTAGTGTCTATTATAATTACAGAGTAATTTGAAGGCAAATTAAACAACATTTTTGAATATATAAAACATTAATGTGCTAGATAACAAAATTATTCAGGGCCTAATTGATGATGCCCAGTCTATTACCACCATTTACTTTGTTTCAGGTGATTTTCTGACTGATCTTGCAAAACATATAAAGAAATTCATGGTAGAGTTTATATGCCTTAATCTAGGTTGAAGAACTAAGTTGAACATACATATGTGACAAAAAAACCCCCAAAAATATGAAGAAACATGCTCTTAACCAACAAAACTTCAAAAAAAAGATGCATAACATATTATATCAGTTATTGAATAATTGGCAAGTAAAATGTATAACTTTACATATGCTGTGAGATTTTTTTACTTTATGATGTTGGCCTAACAATACTGGTCCTTATATTGACAGATAGATTGACAGAGTACAGTGTATTACATTTCCTGTGACTTTTTTTACTTTAGATTGGTGACCAATACACCAATCAGCTGCTGTGTATAGTCACATCTTGTATTCTGTTACCATGGTAATATCTTTTTGTTTATCTTATTTGATTTAAATTTCAAATTTTCATATTTACTTTTTTTAGTTTTTATCAAATTAACTTTGAAGAAAATGAAAGAATGGTCAATAAATATATTACCTAGGAGTAGACTGTGATTAATGTAGCATTAAAAACTTTCACATTTGGTATCTACTAGCTTAAGTTTACACCAGTGATTTTATCTGATTTGAAATCCAAGATCACAGAATCTGAAGTGATATTCTTTATTTCCTCCAAAACAAGGAAATGAAATATATTTGAAATCATTTTATGTAAATTTACTTTATAAATACAGTCATAATACAATATGCATCTCTCTTTACAAACTTTCTTTATGAACTGTTTTAAGATCAGCTTTATAAATTTATTGATTGGTTCTTCAATGTCTTCAAAGTTTTATTTTCAAATTTGATACCATTGTATCGTTACATGTTTATTTTACTAACAGATTTTTGTTATCCAAAAATTCAGATTTCTTTTGATTTCTTTTCACCATTTGTTTAAGGTTTTGAAGTTATGTAGTTCTTTTTTTTTTTATAAGAAATAGAAGTGAGTGATATGATCTGAATATTTTCCAAATATTTTATTCCAGTTTGCACAATGCTTTGCACTGTTAGAGGGATTTTGTTACAATCAGCTGGTTTGTTTTACATCAAGTAATTTTCTATTTTCTTTGTCAGTCACCAGTTTTAATCTTGAATGAAAATTTGTGATTCACTTGTTTTAATTAAAGGTTGTTGTAGTTTAATTTATTCATCAGTCTACAGGAAAGATCAAATTTTGCTGCAGATTTAGAAAACACATTAAACTTCTCTGATAGTTGCCAACTGACCAGTGTTACAACCTTAATTTTACTGTACTTTATGACTAAGGTTATAAAGTTGAATGATCCTCTAGTTATGTAAGGTTTTTCCTTCAGTTCTAGTCTTTGACCCTAAGTTACCCAGATTCAAGTTTTTCAGAATTTTACTTTGTAGAACAAGATAGTTGATAACACAGCCTATCAATACAAGGCAAAAAACCTGAACATTTAATCAAGTACTTGTTCAGAAAGTAATAATTTGCGTCAATGTGTTTACACAGAGAAAGGAAATGAAACTTTGTAAAAATAATTTCAGACATATGTTCCATTGTAAAAAGATATGTTACATCTGCTTATCACCAGAGAGCCATCAATGACTAGAAGTCATCCATGTTAAGCATAAATTTCCTTGTGATAGGATCACTAATATAATCTTTCCTTTCATATTTAATTTCATTTTATATAATATATGGTAAAATGACCATAAATAGGTATATATTTTGTAATTCTTGTTCATTTACTAGTATACTCCCTTATGTGATTTAAACAAAATCAATCCTTTGGTCATTTTTGTTTGTCAGATACAACTGGTAAATATTACATTTATTTTGTCAAGAATAGTAATATTGTCATTTCCCATACAGAATTTTCACTTCAAAGGTTATGACCCCATTGAGAGGTCATGATCCTGATTGGGAGGTCATAACCCCCAATGGCAGTTTCAGAGGTTGGCAACTATTTTTAGATTCACTAATATTTGTTTACAAAAAATAATGTTCTTAATTGTATACAATGTAGTTTTGTGTCATGAGTAATAATCATCCTGAAATTGAAAATTTTAAATAATTAAGGTAAATTTAAATATATTATTATTTCAACTTGAAATAGGAAATTAATTGTAAAGAATAAGTTTGTGTTCAGTTAAAATTCCTAATTGCATTTTTAATGTAAATGTATGTATAGATATTCGTTGTTATGATTTCTAATTAGTAATTGTGTGTTAAAATGTTTCTATAACTTGATATATATGTTTTTTTTTCAATGTTTTATCTTACCTTGTTTTGAAACCAATGAGTTTATGTCATTACACTTTGTTCATTGTCAACTTTTTTCTAAAAGTTGTTACTGGACATGGATGATTGAGAAGATTCTGACCAAATTCAGTCAGAAGCATCCTTGGGAGAAGAGGGGCCATTTACTTTGTAAAGATGGATAAATAGTTTGCTTGGTTCCTTGAGAGCTGAGAGTAAGAGACATAGATTTAAATCTATATTCTTTCTTCTGTTAGTCTCCAGATTTTGTCAAGCCCATCCTTGGAAGATATATTTAAAAAGAAATTGTTAAGCCCCCACCTGACTGAGGGTTAAGTTTCCAATAAGAGAATCATGTATTATTCTTGCTAAGTTGCTATTAAAGTATCAAATTTGATAAGCAGCATGTCCTTGCATGAAGAGGACCCAGTTTTTTTTTTATAAGTGGAAGGTCTGGCTCCAATAGCCTAATATGGAAAAAGAAGACAATCATTGAAAATCTCGTTCTGTTGAGCGAGAGTTTTTTGGCTAGAGATTCGGTGTGGAGCATTCTATGTATGAAGAGTTGTATTCTGAAAACAGAGGTCTGACCCCTTCTTGGAAGATGGGGGCAAGGACTTATAATTTGCATAGGGGAAGTTAATCTCTACCTTCTATTGAACAAAAATTTTGTGAAAATAATTGCTAAAACATTCAGGTGAGCGATACGACCCTAAAGGCCTCTTCTACTGTTTGAAAAAAAAATGTACTGATGTTAGATAAAGAATTAAACTTGCTAACTAACCATACAGACTCAATAATGTTTTCTCTTTAAAACATTCCCAGGTAAGTATGAACAGATTTTTACAAAAATGGTGTCATATTAGCTCAGTTAGTAGAATATAAAACTTTACAACTTCAAGAGAAGATCTGAGGTGTGAAGTTCAATTTGGTGCTGACATTGTTGTGTCCTTGCCCAATGCAAGATATTTTACCCATTTGGTGGGCCTCCTGCATATTATTCATTGAGGAAATCACTGCTCAAAACCTAGTAAATAATCAAATAAGCATGTCAATACAAGTAAGGTGCTGGGGACATCTTTGTCATGGTTTGAGCTTTGACAGATGAAATCAGGCAAGGGTATTGGGCTCGGACCAGAAGTGTTCAATTTCATGTTTCTGGAGCTGTTCAATCTAATTAAAAAAAAAGTGTCAATTTAGAAAACCATAATAATAAATGACTTGGGGAAATAGGAACACAGCTTTAATAAGATATGTTGTATTTTGACAGGCTGACAAGAAAAAGGCCAGCAACATGGCGCGTCGAAAGCAGGAAATCCAACTACAGCAGGAGATAGAAACACAAGAGGAGTGGGAGGATATCATGTCCAAGGAGGGACTATATGGTACAGTTACTCACAGTACTCTGTAGGATAGAGGGTCTATATGGGACAGTTACTCACATACAGTACTCTGTAGGATAGAGGGTCTATATGAGACAGTTACTCACACTACTCTGTAGGATAGAGAGTCTATAGGGGACAGTTACTCACGGTACTCTGTAGGATAGAGCGTCTATATGGGACAGTTACTCACACTACTCTGTAGGATAGAGAGTCTATAGCGGACAGTTACTCACAGTACTCTGTAGGATAGAGGGTCTATATGGGACAGTTACTCACATACAGTACTCTGTAGGATAGAGGGTCTATATAGGACAGTTACTCACATACAGTACTCTGTAAGATAGAGGGTCTATATGGTACAGTTACTCACATACAGTGCTCTATAGGATAGAGGGTCTATATGGGACAGTTACTCACATACAGTACTTTGTAGGATAGAGGGATTATACGGGACAGTTACTCACATACAGTACACTGTAAGATAGATGGTCTATATAGGACAGTTACTCACATACAGTACTCTGTAGGATAGAGGGTCTATATGGGACAGTTACTCACATACAGTACTCTGTAGGATAGAGGGTCTATATGGTACAATTACTCACATACAGTACTCTGTAAGATAGAGGGTCTATATGGGACAGTTACTCACATACAGTACTCTGTAGGATAGAGGGTCTATATGGTACAATTACTCACATACAGTACTCTGTAAGATAGAGGGTCTATATGGGACAGTTACTCACATACAGTACTCTGTAGGATAGAGGGTCTATATGGGACAGTTACTCACATACAGTACTCTATAGGATAGAGGGTCTATATATTTCATTTTGCATTGAAACCAAATTCTTTAGGAATGGGCTCTGAGCTGATCCATAATCTTTTTTTATTTTCATTAAAATCTATTGTGTGGATTTTTTAAGAAGATTTCTTAGCTTCGAAACACATCATCATTAGGTGACTTCTCATGTACATGTAGTAAAACTAAACTAAAATTAGACATGGGAACTGTTACTGAGAATAACTCTGTCTAGATGGACTGACGTACACCATGGGTGTCTCGTATCCAAGTGATTAAATGATATATATACTGGTCAGTTGTACTGATAATCACATGAGTTGACAGGTACATTAGTAGTTAAGGTATGTTACACTTTTGTGCCATGAAATGTGCCAAACTATATCATTGCCTGTTGCCATCATTCTGTCTTAATTTGGTTCCTTTTTTGTTTACGTCTGGATGGATGGAAATAATGAACTGAAATTTTTGGTGTAGAGCTTTGAGAATAAGTCGACTTATTCTTGTTGGAGTTTTTACTCTTAGACTTTTTAAAAGTTCAAAATTATCAGTTAATATTTATTTTCTCAGTGCCAGATGGGGGGGTGTTGAACCTTAAAATTTGATAGTGTAGTTGTATTGTTTCTACTAAGTGAGTTATAAATGATTTTTTGTCATTATACTTCACATTTGATTCTGAAAAGTTTATTTCAAAAGCTCACTTAACACTAGAACGTCTCCATGCTTCCAATTGGTTGCTGGTGGGGACGTTGATGTCATAATGACACATCTAGTTTACAGCTAAGGGCCTTGGGTTACAGATAATTTCAGAGGCTATTGACGATTCCCATGTAAAAAAAAAAAGATGTGCACAGAGACACCTATGCTGTAATCCATTCTGTCAGATCTATCCAGGATATTATAGAGTTATCTCCCCATGTCCTATCCCCCCCCACTCCAAATATCCCCTGATCTGTCGTTGCGATTGGCTACCTGCTGCACCTACCTGGTTGTCACGGTAATAAATACATCTTTGCTGATACGTCAGGTAAAAAGATTATTTATTTGGTGGTGGAATGCAAGGTGTGTATGTTTGCTAATATCCTATGACTCATATATACCATACTTATTATAGAGATTGCCAGTCATAATTATACAAGGTCAGTTATCATGTCCATAGAGAATTATAGATACACTGAAAAGAATTTTTGTTCAGTGTATTACCACTGTGATTTATAACCCACTTAAACTGTTTAATTTTGTGGTGTATAAATCTGTGTAAAAAAAAAAGAAAATATTTGTTTTGTAATAAATGATAATTCTACCATTTTTGCATATTGCAGGAAAATTATTAAATGCACATGATGAAGTTATTGTTATTTGTAGGAGAAACTGCTGTTTAAAACTATAAAAAAATATCGCTACATACAATTATTTTACACATTTTAACCTGAATCTTTTCTGAATGAAATAATCTTCATGTTTTTAAAATCAATTGTATCAATACATTTTAAACTGACATTAAGTTTGCTAATTTATATGCTAGATTTTATCTGACGTGAGTTTTAGGTAAGTGGTAATTAATTGTATTTTGTAATGAACACATTGGTCACTGAATGATATATTTTGTCATTACAAGCTAGTGTATTCACCAGAAACGTTCAGAATTCAAGTTTTAAAAATGATTACATAGTGTACTGTAATTTTATATTGCCTTACTGATTTCCTGTCTATTTTTGACTGCAATTAATTTGTAATGTTCTATTCAATAAATAATGTGTTCTAGACATGTCCTAAATCCCTAAAAATGATAAAGCTTCTTAATTGATAAAGACATCTTTCAATACAAAAACCTATTGTATGAAAAAATCTGAATTAAAAAAAAAGAGTTATTTTTCAATATATTATTTCTGCATCTCCTGAACTTTTGTTTTCTGATCTCTAGTTTTGTGGAAATCAGAAAGAAAGACAAAAAACCTTACTGAACATTTATAAAAGGTACAGAAAAATTATTATAGGTAAAATACAATATATGGAACAAGCTGAATGAAGGAACTTGTTCATTGGTGGAGTCTACAAACAAAAAAATATTAATTATGTGTAGTTAAGGCTCTTAAAATGATTTCAAACATCACCTGAATGTAGTATTCACCCCAGCATGTCACTGATCATTGTCAGCTAGTTGTTTTCTTTGTATATCTGTACGAAGTCTTATTCTGGATGCAGCACACAGATATTGTATTATATACATGTATATTTGTATGTCACTTTATGATAAAGAAAAATCGTAAATGAAAATTGAAACTACATCAGAGTTTTGTAACAATTTTTTATTCAATGTTTTATAAATATTTTCAGGTAAAAGAGACCTGTATAACACGGTGACATAGAAGCCCTGCTGACCAATGTATAGGGTCATTTTCAAGAATTATGTTTTATCAATTGAACTAAATCAAGTAAAATATTGTGATAAAGAAATATTATCATCTTATGAATCTTAAACATGGCAACACAATTTAAAAGATTAGTAAAAGGATTAGAGAAGTACTGAGCTGTACTGTTTATCATTTATAAAGGCCTTCGGATATTGTGGATATCGAGTGTAATGTCCGTTGGACAGTCCTGTTTATCGTGTGTAATAGCCTGCTAGTGTTTTGTTACCAGTTATAGACGTTTACCAGGAATGGTGTGGGCCATGCGTAGGAATGATTGGAGTCTTCAAAAAAATTAAAAATGATTTGGGTGATCCACTTCTCAAATTTGCTACCGTAAGTCCTAACACGGAGTTGTTTCGCAGTTTGGTTGAGCTTTTGGTGCGTAACAATGACGTGATTGTATTGGTTGTACTCAAAACCCTTTAATGCACTTATCAGTCATGTTTGAGAATGAAAACAAAATGCTAAGTTCTGATATTTTTTTTTTTAATTTATGCATTAAATTCCATTTAAATTAATCATTTTTGTAAAAGTGTAAATTCTTTTAAACTTATTTTACAAAATATACATCATTGCAGTATATTTTCAACCTATCTGCAATGTAAAATGTCAGAAAATATACATTTTGTTTTCATATCTTCATATTCATGAAAATGTTTGAAATGGTTTGAATTTTGCTTCTAACGTGTTTACATAATTTGACCTTGATTCCAGTGGTAGATGTTTACCAGGAGTGGTGCGGGCCATGCACTGGGCTTGTTGCTAACTTAAAACGATTAAAAAATGAACTTGGCGATGACTTACTACATTTTGCAATCGTAAGTTTTAGTCTGTCTACCCAGGATAATTGTAAAATCTCTATATATAACCGTCCAGCTAGAGCCTAACTCTGTGGTGCTTAGAGGATAGGTCTATGTTCTATAATCCTAGGTATTACTAGTGTCATTTTAACAACTCCTACTTCTGCTAAGCTCTCTCTACTTCATGGTTCTTAGTATTTTTTACTTACTTGGAATGTCATTTTTGATTATTGCTTGAATTCGCGCTCATCTTTCTCTTTTCTTGAACATTTAGTGAAAGAACGAAAAAAATATTTATCATGTCCAGACCAATTCTCAAAAAGAAGAGTGCTCTTAGTTAAACATTTATAAAATTTGGGTTTATTTATCATTTCCTCACAATTTAAAATCAATACCCTATGTCTAGATTTTTGCAAGAAGCTGGAATCTGAAAGGAACAAACCTGATACACAGTTATATTATCCAACCTTTTATCTAGAACTTGCACAATTTACTAGTAAATGTTCAGATTTTTTTTGTTGTTGTTGCAGTAGTACTAGGACATTGTTTCTCAATATGTTATGGAGAGGAACTGAGACAATGACTCTTCAAGCTCTGCAAGCCCAAAATAAATAAATTACCAAACTTTCTGAATAACTGTCAAATTTTGGCACCATACCCCCTTAACTAAAATTGAACAAAAAAAAAAAAATTTAAACAAAATGTAAATAGCAACTTTCATTGAATACATTCATCTTAGTCTAGAAACATTATCACCTAGTATCTTGTTGACCAGCATCACCTAATGTAGTGTATCACTATTGTATAGTGACCAATGCCACCTATTGTAGTGTATCACTATTGTATAGTGACCAATGCCACCTATTGTAGTGTATCACTATTGTATAGTGACCAGTGCCACCTATTGTAGTGTATCACTATTGTATAGTGACCAGTGCCACCTATTGTAGTGTATCACTATTGTATAGTTGACCAATGCCACCTATTGTAGTGTATCACTATTGTATAGCTGACCATTGCTACCTATTGTAGTGTACCACAATTGTCTAGTTGACAAATTTTGCCTTTTGTACTTTCACTATTGTCTTGTTCATGCACCAGAAGTATATCACCCTGTTTTAATCTTTCTTTCATGATGTCTTTTTTCAGCAGCATTTTAGCCTAAAACGATGCACACTTCCTACATCGTGACCTGATGATGTCATATTTCATTCTTTAATGAATTTTTGGGGTGAAATAACCTATTGTTGCTTCAATGTTTCTTAATCTAATTCTTCTGTATTTTGGTTTGTCATAAACTTTAAGCGGTAGAAGAGATTATCACTGTCAGTAAAGTATTATATATGGCTGCTGTGATGTCATAGGTCAAAATCTTAAAATGGCCAAATCTCAAAAATTGTTGATAATGCAGTATTCATGCAATAACATCTTTTGTAGATAATCTTTGGTGCACTGTATTATAATACAAAATGGGTCAAATTAAAGTCCTACCTGTTGGGTCAAAGGTCACAAATTTTGCAACTTCTCCACAGTAACCAACAGGCCAACTTTTGCTTTTCAAGAAACGGGAAATTTCAACAGTGTTTTTTTGGCTAGCATATACAACAGATGTTTTTTCTTGATTCTACAAGGTCTTAAGTTTTTGTAACAGTACTAGTACATTCTGTACTCCCGTGAATATTAAACGAAAACCTAAGCTCAGTACTGTCGTCTATATACTTTGTTTTTTATTTCTAAAGGATCTGACAATGAAGACAAAAAAATTGTCAAATGCATTCTGATTGAAAATATAAAGCTAAATATGTTCTAGGTGAAATAAAGTTGGAAAGTCAATCAAATTGTCAGCCAGCTAACAGGTATTTCTATTTCAGTTATGATTGAATAAATCCTTTACCATTTACTCACAGCAATGTAATATTTTAATTAATGTAAATAACAGTGTTGAACATTTCGGAGGACAGAACTGCCCTCAGACATTGATTCCTGACTCAGTGTTCTGCAAGAAAGTCAATCAGTCAAACCTCATTTTCTCGCTGATTCAAAATTTTTAAAAATGGCACTGCTGGCATCTGATTGGCTGAGACTTTGTTATCAAAATTGTGCTGTTGTTCTGGTAGTGTTTGTGCCCTAAACACTAAGGTGTGTTAAAGCTTGATAGGCCTTTTCGCTTACTCTGTCAAATTTATGAAGTAATTAAAAACAGTTTTGTCAATTTCATTGATAACAAATAATCAAAAAAAAAAAAAAATTCTTTAAAACAATATTTTTAGTGATTTCTTGTATCTTGTTTTTGAAAAAAAAAATAAAAATGCAGGGAAGTACTTTACAAGATTTTTTTGTCTTTTTGCATGTGCATGTTTGTCTTGTTTTCTGCACGTGTGTTTTGTTTTCTGCATGTCTGTTTTGTTGTTTACCATTCAGTACAATTACTTGTCCAAATGATTTCTTTTACAGATATTGTTCTTTACTTATCTATGTAATAAAATAAATTGAATAAATCACAGAAAAATATATTCAGTATCATCTAAGTGAAGTCATCGTCCTTTCATAAAAATGATTGATTGGAAATGTAATTTGATAAACATTCAAACTGAAGACATGTACATGTTAAAATGAATTAATAGATTAAAAGGAAATGCTGAAATCATATATATGTATAAATTCTATTTGAAACATTAATGATTTTGTACAATTTCTGATACAAAAAAAAAGACTGTACCTGGAAAATTAAATCAAATACATTTCTATCACCATAAATTACTTAAAATAATATATTTATATATACATCACTGTAAAATAGGCTAAAGCAGACACGATTGATGCACTGGAGAAATACAGAGGGCGCTGTGAGCCATGTTTCCTGTTCTATGCGGTAAGGTTGCATTGAAATTTCAGTTATTATTTTTAATTTCAAAATACTTAAATTATTTCAGTGAACTGTTACAACTTTATAAGATAAGCTGCTGAAAGTGCTGTAATCAATGACAAGCTTGTGTTTTGTCCATTACCTGTTTATTTTCATTCATCAAGTTTTATGTCATACATGTCAAAATTTGTACCATCATAGCAAATATTTAAAAAAATATTTATTTCAAAATAAGTACATGCCTAATGTATTATTTATGACACACAGGGAGGAGTGTTGGTGGCTGTAGTCAGGGGAGCTAACTCTCCACAGGTAATGAGAACAGTCACAGAACAGTTACAACACGAGCACAAGGTTATTGATGGCTCAGGAGAAAGGAAAGAGGTAGGTTACCAACAAGAAACTTATTACCACTTTACTCTGTTCTGAAATCTTTCCATAAATTCTCTATTAAATCAAAGCATTTCCATTTATCAAAGGTCAAGGTCACCTGGTCAGATCCTCTGATAAACACTTTATGACATGAGATGCAAAGTAAAACTGGCAAAATCAAGCAATAAGTCACCAGACCAAAGGTCAAGATCATAGGGTTATAGGTCAAGATCCAAATTTTTAATATCTTAATCAGAAAATTTAGATACCTTTAAAACAAGAAGTGAAGTGAAAGATCAAGACTAGTACTGATGTTTGATTTCATGTTAGATCAAGGACCCATACATTTCTATGGTGGATAACATGGATAATGAAATGGATGAGGATGAAGAGGAAGCAGAGGATGGTCAGTAACTGTATAGTGCAGTAACATAATATCTTTGTCCCTGTACCTCCCGACTTTTTTACCTCCTTATCTTCAAATTCCCGCATTATCTCTATCTCCATATCACCTTACCCCTACCCCCATACCACCTTACCCCAGCCCATATACCACCTTGTCCCTACCCAATATCACCTTGTCCCTACCCCCATACCACCTTACCCCTACCCCAATATCACCTTGTCCCTACCCCCATATCACCTTGTCCCTACACCAATATCACCTTACCCCTACCCCCATGCCACCTTACCCCTACCCCCATATCACCTTACCCCTATTCCCATGCCACCTTCCTGTTACTCTCATACCACTTTACCACTATTCCTAGGCCTCCTTACCGTTACTCTCATACCACCTTACCACTATTCCCATGCCACCTTACTGTTACTCTCATACCACCTTAACACTACCCCCATACTACCTTACCCCTACCCCATACTAGCTTACCCCTACCTCAATACCACCTTAACCCTTCCTCCATACTACCTTATCCCTACCCCATACTACCTTACCCCTTCCTCCATACAACCTTACCCCTACCCCCATACCATCTTACCCCTTCCTCCATACCACCTTACCCCTACCCCCATACCACCTTACCCTACCCCCATACCGCCATATCACCTTACCCTACCCCCGTACCACTCTTACTCCCTATTGTTGTTATTTCATTATAGACATTGAGTAGTTTTTAGATTTATCTTTGACATCTGACCTTTATATATATTGTATGTGTTTATCATAAACATCTTTTGTCAATACAAAATTTCTTTGTCCTATTTCAATGATACACTGTGTAACATTGCATTTGAATTATGCTTAGAAAACTGTTTCCTTAATATTTTGTCTTCTTTATTTTAACATCAATTGTGTTTGAAACTGTATTAAAAAGAGTGTTATTATACAAATGTGGATGGATTAGGAGGGTGGTCCTATATGATTGTTAAATATCAACTCAATTGAATTATTGAAATGTAAGCAGGTAGTTGTGTCCTTATTATGGGGGAAAAGTGGGTTGAAATATGTAGGAAGTTTCTCTGTATTTGTCCAAAGTTTCCATATTTTTTGATGAGAATTAGATTTGTTATGATTGTCCCCCAGAAACTGTAATTGTTGGTTTAAAGATGTATTTAACTTGTTATCACTGTATTTGCTCTTAAAACACAAAAGTGGTTCATTCTATGAAAATATTTACTGCCAAAAGTTTCCATTTGAGTGTATATCATATAACCAGTTAATTTTCATGAGTCTAAATTTATCGCCAATTTCATTTAAAATGATAAAATTAAATTTTTTGAATTGAAAAATTTCATGATATGTATATTTGATATATAGGAGTATGAATTTGATGCGATGAATTGAATATTTAATTTTCACAAATATTTCTCCTGATGTCAAGTTTCAAATCTGTTATAGCTAAAGTTATCTATCAAACATCAGTATGATCCAATGGGATTTATACTTGTAACACAAATGGTCTGTACAATATAACAAAAATCTGTATCACATACCATTTTAATCCATTTCAAACAACAGTACTTGTTGATATATCCTTGAAAACATTGGAAGCAGAACTGATATGACAGTCTTGTTTAGATGCTGTTTATATCTCTGGCGAAATTTAAATGTGTTTTATCATTTGAACTATAATATAATCTATTTATATAATCTGATCATGTTGATGTCCCGTAAAGTAATGAAATGTCATTCCCACAAAAATAACCAGCTTTACCGTAGTAATGGTTGGGAAAGAGAACATTGCTGAATAGGATAATTTCTGGGCAAACAGATAAAAGGAAAAGTATTTAAGTAATTTTCTAAAGTAAGCAGCCTTTTCACAAGCTTTCAGAATTTACTCCTTTGAGAAGGGGGGATGGATGGGGGAGGGGGGGATGGATGGGGGGGGGGGGGATGGATGGGGGGAGGGGGGGGGGAACTAATGGGAACTGATAGCACTTATCAGGTCAGATACCGTGATTTTCCTCAGATTTATCGTGCATTCCATCAATGGAAATGATATTTTGTCATTCTCCAAAATAAAACAATTATCAGATGTTTTCATTACAGATAACTGTGCATTTTCTGTTTTTGTTTTATTTCCACATCTGATAACTTTTCTGATTATTTTTCATTCACTGTACAGCCTCTGTCACTAACCTAGATCTACCTTAGTTTACTAATGATAAATTCTAAGGAGGTTCCTATAGCTGAAACAAAACTTTAACATGGTTTAAACTGAAGCACATTTCATCAAGTATTTCTGTCAAAAACAAGATCCTTTTTGTAAAAGAATGATGTTACTTTGATTTTTAAAATAAAAGTTTTTAGTTAAAAATTTCCATTTCAATCTCTTCATGAATCCAGGAAGTCAAATATTTTCTCTTTCAAAATTTCTTTGTTTGTGATAATTCCTTGATTGCACATAAAGCTTGTTATTTATGATCCGTCATCTGTAATGACTAATTCCAACTTAGGGTTTATCATTGGTAAAATGAGCTACACTTATACATGTCCAGGACTGCAATGTGTTACTGTGTATTAGTTTTGTAGTATTAGACTAATAGATAAGATGTAGATATTTTATTGTGTCATCTAGGTCGGCCAGCCAGTAAGAAAGGTAGTTTGTAACGGCACAGTTGGCCACCGTTGTGGCAGCATGCTTGATTATGTGTAATCATCGCGAAGAAACAAAAAAATATGAATTGTTTTTATAAAGTTTGATGTGATCTTTATAGAGTGATGTATTGTATTTAATCAGAAAATGTCCATTTAAAATTTAATGATGACTGAAGGGTTTTTATGTCATTTAAAAGAATATTTTAAAGAATTTTTTTTTTTTTTTTTTTGTAAGTTCAGTTTTGGCATCTACAATTTTATCTTCAATGTTTAGAAACTTTAGCAGAATAAGAAAACTTCAATTTCATTCAGCAATTTTGTACATCTTGCCTGACATATCAACCACAAGGTAATTTCTATTCACAAAAAATCTGTTATTAAAAACGATTCAAATGAAGACTTATACAAAGAGTCAGTTTACGTTACAATACTCATTGACTCAGAATTTTTTAAGACTTCAGAAATCAGTACTGATACAGTTAAATATATAGATTACATGGACATTTTCTGTTTACAAAAGATAATACTGGTGTACAAGTTGCTTAATACTACCACATCATGTAGTGAAAAAATCACTACATGTTTGAAAAATTTAACTTCCTTTCTGGTGATTGCAAAGTCAATTTACCAAGGAAAGTTTCTGAAAACAGCTTAAAAACAGACTTTATGTCATACATATATCTTATAAAAGTTCCTCTAAAGTTTACACTGCATTCAAAGTTTTTATAAATATTTAGTTTCATATTCAGTATTTTTTGGAACAGACAAATGTGGTTAGAATACATTAAGCACCTACATGTACTCACTTATCTTCAATTATTGAAAAAAATAAGATTTATCTCCAATATTTTTGTTTTTCAGTTTGGAATTTAACCATTTGCTATAAATATTAACAAAGACATCAAATTGCTTTCAAATGCATTGTCTTTATTACAAACAGAGTTTAAACTTAGTTATTTACTAATATGGGATTGTGGAAAAGTGTTTGCATAACTTTTTTGATTTTCAAACTTTAAACTGCAAAATTTTTAACTGCTATAATTCCTGACATTTTGAAATTTTCAACTGTGTTAATTTTAACCCCAACTTTCTACCCAATAACTAAAGACCTCAGTATTTTAAATCTGTGTACCCTGTAATTTTCATCTACAGTGTTGATCCTGTGTAACATTCCAACTTTTGCACCATTTTATTTCAGGCGGAAAACAAATGAAATTTAAGGGTGAAATCATCAATTATGGGGATGAAAATGACCGCTCACAAGGTTGAATAATGGTTTTATACCTGTAACTGTAGAAGTAATTCTCTGTAATGTGTTGATGTTGTCATCTGTCTCCCTCATCAGTAACATGCCTGTCTAACTTACTCTGGTAGTAAACCCTGTAGTCAGAAGCTTCAAATCACAACAGTAATTTATTGATGAACTTTAACTCATGTATTCTACCATATTGTTTACTTATTTATCACTATAGTTACAAAGATAAAATTCTATTTATAGAAATTTGTGAATTAATCATAATTATATGTATTAATTATTAGGCATGTCATGTTTTACATGGTGAAAAGGTTTTTTTGAGTTGCTGTAAAGTGTTTGTTTGTCAGAGTAATCAACAATATCTATAATACCAAAGTTAATCAACATTGACAATAGTCTTGTTTATTTACAATATTGGTATATTATGATTGTTTTTTATATATATGTACATAATTAATATTTTAAACAGTTGATAGTTTTTGTCTAACAAATAACATTTAAAAAAAAAAAACAAAAAAAATTATGGTATAATTCATATTCAAAACAGTTCTACTCAAGAATGGAGTGAAAGATGATTGATTTTATACTATATAAATACCTTGTTATTATGAATGCCATGCATGCTATAGTCTATTCCAGAAAATAATTATTTCCTTCGTAAAATCCTGTAATCTATGTCAGTACACTGCTACCATAGTCTAATGATCGTACTATAATTTGGCAGTGGATATTTCTGCTGTCAAATGAATAATGTCTTGAGGAACAACATTTGATGATTGGCTTGAGAAATTACTTTTAGCCTATTTGCAATCTAAATTCTGTTCAGCACTTCAGTCAAGTCACGTACTTGGTCAGCACAAGTATACAGATATAAGATAAAGACTATACTGTGTACTGTCCATAAGCACTCCTTACAATATCTTTAATTGTATACTTCAACACATGCATGCTTTCTTTGTTTATAATTTAATTTTTTATCTTTTTCACTTGTTCAGTATCCAAAATATCATTTCACTTTTACGCTAGAATATATACAGTTTGTTCACACATTGCTGTCATTTTGTAAATCAAATCATTTCCATAACTGTTTTGTTCTTATCATAGATGTCACGATGAATATGGAAAGATAAAATTCTAGCGTTTAATTTTGTGTTGTTATTCTTAGAGATGCTGAACTTTACATGCATTTAGTTTTTCTCCAAGCATGATGTTTTATTATGTAGCAGCCAAACATCACTTTAAAAGTTTTACTAAAATCATTTGATTGATTTGAAAACTTAGAACTGTCCATCAGTCAAAGAATAGGTAATTTATCGGATAATATGACAACACTGTTCAAAATAATCACCCTTGTGCTTTTTTTCCACTCTCAAGAAGTTTTGCTGGTGCAATGCATATAGAGTATATATTTATTTTAACTTTGAACTTTGAACTTTTATTTTTCAACAGAGACAAAGAAAGAGGTCACAGTTGCCGTCATCAAACCAGACGCTGTAAAGGCTGGTAAAGTGGATGAGATTATTGAGGATGTAAGTGTACCTAACCCTGTAAAATTATATAAACCTGGTAATTTTGTCAACAATTTGATGAGACAAACCTATAAAATACTTCCAAAGTTTGTAACTAAATTTCAATGTTTGATAGTTTAGTTAATTTCCATAGTTATAATGTTCATTATCTTTTCCATAGATCAAGGCCCATGGTATTGAGATCCTGAAACAGGAAGAACGATTGATGACAGAGGACGAAGCTAAGAACATCTACACTCATCTCCAGGACGAGGTAATGAATCTTCCTTAGTTCTGAGTAGCTGTAAGTTAGTTAGAATGTAAGATTAGGCAATGTTGACTTTCAGTTCTCAGAAATGTAAATTATTCAAAGAATGTCTCTCAGTTCCTAGAAATGTAAGAGGAGTTCTGACAGATGAAATATTATTCATGATTGGATGTCAGTTCCTAGAAATTACAATAGTCTTCTAATTACCTATATATTCTGTGTTAACCATAAACTGATAGAAGTATAGATTATCATTATAAATGACAACTACATCAGTATCATCTGTCTCTATTAGAAACTCTACAAAAATCAGGATATTTTTAGAATAACATCTATTATCTCCCCTTCCAGGAATTCTTCAATGATCTGATCACAATCATGACAAGCGGCCCATCTCACATACTGGTACTCACAAAGGGACGAACCGGTGAAAACATTATAAACGAATTCAGAGATCTGATAGGACCTACATCAGTAGAAGAGGCAAAGGAAAATAAACCAGAAAGGTAGAGTGAAATGTGACGAAGCATGTCATATTATTACTGTATGGATACATGTTTTTGCTCGCTTACATATAGCAAACTACTAGCGTTTACGTACAATAGTATACCCATAGGTTAATGCTGTTGTTTTTGTGCAAAACATGACATTCAGCATAAATAAGATTTATATTAAAAAAATAATGAATTAGGTTGAAAATGCACTGTTTATTGAAATTCTTCAGGCACATTGGAATTATAACACATATGTACATGTTGCATGATGTATTCAGTAACTGTCGTAAAATATCTGTGTTTAGTAGAAGTTAATAAGTTGCAAATGAAGTATTGCTGTTTTCTATGGATATGAAAATATCAGAAATTTGTGTCTAGTGTTAAAAAGGTGCTTCATTTAGAATTTTAAACTAATTAAAATTGCTGCATACTGATCATAGCACAAAGATAAAAAAGAGATCTTTGCAGTGAACTGGGAATTCAAATATTCAAAATTTTGTATTGTTTTCACAGCTTGAGGGCAAAACATGGTCAGGAAACATATATGAATGCCTTACACGGTAGCAGTTCTGAGGACCAAGCTATGAGGTAAAGCTTTTTCATCACTATAGTAAAATATTGATAAATAGATTTACTAAAAAAAGCTTCAAGGCATTCCTGTAAACGTATTGAGTTGGTAAATGAATTAAAGAAATAAAGAGAAAGTTTCTCTGTCATAAACATGCTTCAGTGTATTGAAAATTACAAAAACTGTTAATAACGTAAGAGATATCTGGTGAAAAAAGAAGGTTAAAATAGTTGATTAGACAAGATAAAGAACAAGAGGTAGTTAGTTTTGTAATGTCGAATTAAGATATCTTCTGTGTTAAGTTTCAGTTCTTACTGTAAAAGAATGATGTTTACATTGTAATAATTTATTAAAGTTTTTGAAAAGATTGTAAAATAATGTCATTTTCTACCCACAGGGAGCTGGCCTTCTTTTTCCCTGATTATGCCATACCAGCAGCTGAGGGAAAACCCAAACTACAGAGAACATTGGCTCTTATCAGGCCAGACGCCTTCAGACTACACAAAGGTAACGACTCAGATTGTCATCAGTAATGAAATATTTAACTATATCACTTCATCCGATATAGTGAATTCACTTTTTGCACAAATGACTTGTGTCAAAAACCCTTGAGCAGTTTTCATTTGCTGTGCCAGTCAGAAATTAATTGTGATGACATAGAGTGTAAAGTGACCTTACAACACGAAGAAATGAAATAACTGTCTCTTGTTTGATTTTATCCTCAACAATTCTACTTAAAAATTGGTCAAAATGTAACTTTTTTTGAGTTACGTGATAGGACATGCCATACAATTATTTTCATTTTATAGGAGATTTTACAAACTTTGTCTCAAAGTTTTAATTTTTATCCTGCAAGGCTCGGAAAAATGTAAATTTCTAAGAATCATTTCATAAAATCTTATTTGCAATAAAAACTTATTTCAGATTCTTTATATCTACGTAATTCAGTTGGTATAAACCAGGATATACACTGTGTCACTTAGTTAATGTTTAGTACTTATATTCTTCATCTGGATGCATGCAAATATGTGTATCACCTTGACCCAGTTTTGTTTCGATGACCTTGACTGTGCTGTGTTTTGACATTATCCTCACATATTTTTGACCCAGTTCTGTTTCGATGACCTTGACTGTGCTGTGTTTTGACATTATCCTCACATATTTTTGACCCAGTTTTGTTTCGATGACCTTGACTGTGCTGTGTTTTGACATTATCCTCACATATTTTTGACCCAGTTCTGTTTCGATGACCTTGACTATACTGTGTTTTGACATTATCCAGACATATTTTTGACCCAGTTCTGTTTCGATGACCTTGACTGTGCTGTGTTTTGACATGATTCTAACATATTTTTCTGCCTTACAGATGAGGTAATACAGATGATTAGTGATGCCGGATTCAAGATTGCTCTACAGAAGGAAATGTCACTGACGAAAGAGATGGCTGAAGACTTTTATAAAGAACACCAGGGTCAGGAGTACTTTGATGAACTCACGACACGCATGTCAAGGTCAGCTTAACCGCAGTTGCTGATACATTCGTACTTTGAACTTTGTACTGAAATGCTTTTCCACTGGTGTTGCGATCACAAAGTATTCAAAAGAATTCTGTGTAAAGTTGGTTACTTAAAATTCAGATCACCTAAATACCATTCAGCATAAGAAAAGTGAATGTTGTTTGATTGCGTCTGCCATTTTATGGGGTGTGGGCATTTAGTGCTACATTTGTCTGTCCTATCCCATCAATTCTCATCCCATCAGTTCCCATCCAGTCAGGTCATGCTGTGTACAATTCAAAGCTCACATTTTACAACTTCTGCAGTTGATGGAAAATTGATATTTTTATGCATGACAGCAGGGGTCTTCACGTCTTATAGACCTTTACCGGTTTGTTTGATGTATTTCTAACAGTAGAGCAATTTCTTTTTTATCAATTCTGGATGAAGTGAATCTGTTCAATGTGTAGTTATTTTTATTAACTGTTACAGCGGTCCATTGTTGGCACTTGGTCTGGCACGAGAGGATGCTGTTGAGGGCTGGAGAAGTATGTTGGGACCCAAAGAACTGGAAAAAGCCAAGGAAGAGGCACCAGATAGGTAAGGAATACTGCATTTAAATACATAACTCACTGTGAGAAGGGACACAACTCACTATTACAGGGGACACAACTCACTTTTACAAGGGGTGTAACTCCTTATATCCTGGGACATAATTGTCAAGGAACAAGGTCACGTCTTACTTTTTCACACTGTACATAGCTCACAGTCATGTAAATGTATATTTTGCTAAAACAGGGGAGACAACTCACTATTACAGGGAACATAACACACTGAATCAATGCATATATCTCATTAAAATTGGAGATATGCCACACTTTGTCTGGCGGCTTGTATCACAACAATACCGAACATAACCCACTGCCGGAGTCACTGCCATCATTTCTCCCTGGATGTAAGGAGAAGTGATATAATGATAACACTGAAATTGAGGTGGTATAATATTAACCTTTTATAGTCCTGGAATTGTTTGGGACATCATTAAAGTCATTAAATGTGGTTTAAAATTTCACAGTGTGTTAAAATCACATTAAGTCAAGGTTATTAATGTCATGGACAAAGACATACATGTATGTAGTCTATGTAGTCCTCATATGCAAGAAAATATTTTATTGAAATGATTTCATGCAAATTATTTAATCAACCAATCAAATGCCTTGTTGCATCTGGTTTGAAGTAGAATATTCTGTTTGAATAAGCATTTTGTATCTAATCAGGCCTCACTTGTATAATACATCTCAACTTGAGATTTCTTCAAGTTGAGATTTTCCTCAGCTGGTATCTCCTCAAAAACGGCTTGTATAAAATTTTCTCAAGGAACAGGAGGAAGGCATCGGCTAGGATGTCCTGAAATTCCTTGAGGAATTTTCATACAAGATATTTTCAAGGAGATATTAGCTGAGGAAAATCTGGGCATGAGGAAATCTCAAGTTGAGATGTTTTATACAAGTGGGGCCAGGTCTTGTTTTTATATGAGTTTTACTGTAACAATGATGTTTTTCTCTAAGGTAGCGTGTCTGATGTACATGGGTCATGATACTTATCCCTTTTTATTGATAAATTTTCTGATGTTTGTAAGTTTGTCTTTGTGTGTGTGTTTCAGTTTAAGAGCCAAATTTGCTGTTGAGGATGTAATGGTAAACCAGTTCCATGGTTCCGATTCAGAATCTTCAGCTCAAAAAGAACTCGAGTATTTCTTCCCAGTACAACAAACAATGGCAGTCATCAAGCCGGACGCCTTAGGAACTAAAGGTACACAAGTCATCAATTAATTATCGAGATAATTTTCATTTTATAGCAATACTGCACTAGAACTTCCAGGGAAGAGAACAATCGATATATAAGAAATATTTTTTACCTTCAATGATCCGATGATAATTTTATTAAATTTTATATCAGGTTTCTACTGAATGACCATAATTTTTATTAACTCTTAAACATTTTTCAAGGTCAGGAAACACATTAAGGTTACCATTCTTAAGTGAAGATTGCAGATAAAGATATATTTTTCGTATTTTTATTTAACTTATTTATGTGAAAAAGTTATCGTAAAGACATTCATTTAGTGTTTACAGTTTCGATGAGCAGATACTGTAATCAATTCTGATGTATCGCTCTCATGGATGTTTCTCAAATTGTTGTTATTACATGTATTTGAGATAATCATTGCAGTATTTGTAAAAGAAAAAAACTATAATGATTTTTGTTGAATAAAATTATTTTTTTGACAATAATCTATCAATTTTTGGCAGAATATTAGCGAAGCAATATCGTTTTTACATATTCTGCGATGAGAATAGTATGTAATTACAATACATTGAAAACATTTATTTTTTCAGATGAAATTATTGAAAAAGTACACGAAGCCGGATTTAAAATTGCTGCAAGAAAAGAGACGACGTTATCCAAAGAAATTGCTGAAGAATTTTATTCAGATCACAAAGACAAAGATTATTATAATGACCTTGTGGAACATATGTCAAGGTCAGTTAACATTTTTCTCCTTAAAGCATTTTATAATTGATATATCAGAAAAAAAAACTTATTTTTCAGTAGATGAGTTCGCTGGAAATATTTACCCCTGAATCTGGATCTCAAACAAAATCTTGTACCTCCCTGTGTATAATGTGTTTTGATAGCATGCATGAAAATTTGATTATTTGGTTCAATAATTGATAATAAGATAATTAATGTCAGTGATATATAGTATAGAAAAAAAAAATTCTCACTAACTTGCTCTATAATAAGTTTGATTTCCTTTTAGTGGTCCAACAATGTTTATGGTGCTTTCAAGAGAAGATGCTGTAGATGGCTGGCGGTCACTGATCGGTCCTACCGATCCAGAGAAGGCAAAAGAGGAGAGTCCAGAATCGTAAGTACTTTTCTGCCAGCTTCATTAAATTAATGGTTCTCAAAAGATTTCCAAAAGACGGCAGGTGGAAGATATTAACTGGGTATTTTAAAAAAAAACCAATTGTGAAACACTTACTATTACAAAAATGCTGTGGTAAATTGTTCACCATTGACAATCTGTTTTGACAATGCACAAGATTTTTCATATTTGTAAATTATTTGGTTAATGAACCAGAGAAAAAATTTTTGATGATTTATACCTACTGACCATTACCAAACTTATATGGTCTTATTTCAACAGGAGGCTTCTACCTTTCTTTCTGTGGTATTAAGTGATAAATATATAAACCTATGAAACATGAAATTTTGTTTATTCCTAGGTTACGTGCCTTGTATGGTGGAGATATACTGAAGAATGCTGTACATGGTAGCTCAAATACTGACCGAGCCAAGGAACATATACAGAAGATATTCGGTGATTTGAAGTTTACACCTGAGGGGTTTCTCATCACAGGTACCATCTGCTCTTTGACTTTGCATCAGGCATGACCTTGAACTTTGGCTGACTTTGATCTTTACCTTCCTGTTTTGAATCCCCCAACTTTGCATTTTATAGATACCCATGTTTGATTTAGTACAGAGTTTTACATTTTTTTTATCTTGAGAGGCTTGCAGAATTCTGTAGATAGTATTCCTCACCCATCTGAACAATGATACTGTAATATTCATTTAAAAATTAAAAACGAGATCTTGTAATCTTACAAAAGTATATTTAAAAGATTTAATAAACATAGAACAGATTGATATACTGAATTTTAAATAAACAAATAACACATTCTTGATTATCTCATTAACTGCATGTTTATAATTATAAATATTTTGAACTAGAACTTTCAGAGTATATAAGAATGAGGCACAAGAAAATATCAGTTATCTCTTCCTTTTGTGTAGCACTAGATTATCTCCCTTGTATTCATTGAGTTATTAAATTAGTTAGATGAGTGAACGCTGGGTATATGGTAATGCTTTAAGATCCTTGTAAGGCTGCTTATATTTTACCCCACACCCCTTGTCACTTTATATACATACACATAACCATGCACAGCTTGTATACATGTAGTTAAGCTGATGTCGTGTCTCCACCGAGATATGATGGTCAGCAAAGACCTTGGTCACTTTCTATAATAATATAACCATGCACAGCTTGAGTAGTTAGACTGGTGTCATGTCTCCACCAAGACATAAAAGGACACTAATGTTTGGTACTACCTGTGGGTATGATTTTCTTACTGTGTGAGGTCAGGAGGGAAATCTGGATCTATTGCTGTTGTGTTGGTGTGTTGAAGGAAGCTACAATCAGGTAAATGTAGGTTGAAGCCAATGAAAAAATGGTTGATTCAATGTTTTATCGAGAGTATGTTGTTAACCAGTAAGACTAAGCAACATAACCATGTCTACAGTAGATCATTATCTAACTAAGGGAAATAACTGTGTCTATAGCAGTTTGTTGTTGTTGTTTGACTAAAGGACATAACTGTGTTTATAGAAGGTTGTTGTTTGACTAAAGGACATAACTGTGTTTATAGAAGGTTGTTGTTTGACTAAAGGACATGACTGTGTTTATAGAAGGTTGTTGTTTGACTAAAGGACATGACTGTGTTTATAGAAAGTTGTTGTTTGACTAAAGGACATGACTGTGTTTATAGCAGGTTGTTGTTTGACTAAAGGACATGACTGTGTTTATAAAAGGTTGTTGTTTGACTAAAGGACATGACTGTGTTTATAGAAGGTTGTTTTCTGACTAAAGGACATGACTGTGTTTATAGCAGGTTGTTGTTTGACTAAAGGACATGACTGTGTTTATAGAAGGTTGTTGTTTGACTAAAGGACATGACTGTGTTTATAGAAAGTTGTTGTTTGACTAAAGGACATGACTGTGTTTATAGAAGGTTGATGTTTGACTAAAGGACATGACTGTGTTTATAGCAGGTTGTTGTTTGACTAAAGGACATGACTGTGTTTATAAAAGGTTGATGTTTGACTAAAGGACATGACTGTGTTTATAGTAGGTTGTTTGACTAAAGGACATAACTGTGTTTATAGAAGGTTGTTGTTTGACTAAAGGACATTACTGTGTTTATAGAAGGTTGTTGTTTGACTAAAGGACATGACTGTGCTTATAGAAGGTTGTTGTTTGACTAAAGGACATAACTGTTTTTATAGTAGGTTGATGTTTGACTAAAGGACATGACTGTGTTTATAGCAGGTTGTTGTTTGACTAAAGGACATATCTGTGTCTATAAAAGGCTGTAGTCTAAGGGACATAATTATGCCTATAGAGGTTGTATTCTAAGGTTCATAACTGTGTCTATAGAAGGTTGTATTCTAAGGGACATAACTGTTTCTATAGAAGGTTGTATTCTAAGGGACATAACTGTGTCTATAGAAGGTTGTATTCTAAGGTTTATAACTGTGTCGATAGAAGGTTGTATTCTAAGGGACATAACTGTGTCTGTAGAAGGTTGTAATCTAAGGGACATAACTGTGTCTATAGAAGATTGTAATCTAAGGGACATAACTGTGTCTATAGAAGGTTGCATTCTAAGGGACATAACTGTGTCTATAGAAGGTTGCATTCTAAGGGACATAACTGTGTCTATAGAGGTTGCATTCTAAGGGATATTATGAACTGTTCCATATTCACTGTCTATCTATTATTTCTGTTTTGTTTCCAACATCTCCATCAGTTCCACACAGACTGATCACCCATTGTTCATTTTATACCAAAATTGGTTATGTTCACTGGTCAGTGGTCAAATGTAAGATACTGAGGGTTGTTTGTTATGATCCATTTGGCCCTGTTAAACAGTTATTGAATAACACAATCTGTTGATCTTCATTATAAATTCAAACTGAATACTCTAAAATCTTTTGTATCACATGCATACATTGTTCACTTGGTTGTATGAAAAAACTATATAAGAGCATGGTTATCTGATACACACAATATTATGCATGACTGCATGTGTTTATTATTACCAATCCTGCATGTATAGCTACATAGTAGAATATCACATGGTGGCAGGTAAAGAAGGAGTTCAAAAGGGACCACAAAGGTATCATAGGGATACAGGAGGTCATATAGGGCCTAATGTACTCAGGTGTACATAGTCATCAAGTCATGTCAAGGTCACTTACCTAGAAATTGAGAAGAAAGTCAATGCAACCAGGGATATCCAAATGACAAGGGAGGTCATAGTAACAAGGGAGGTCATAGTAACAAGGAAGGTCACAGTAACAAGGAAGGTCATATTAACAAGGGAGGTCAAGTTAGCAAAGGAGATCAATACAAGGGTGGTCATAGTAACAAGGGATGTCACAGTAACAACAGAGGTCAATGTAATAAGGGAGAACAAAGTAACAAGGAAGGTAACAGTAACAAGGAAGGTCACAGTAACAAGGGAGGTCATAGTAACAAGGAAGGTCACAGTAACAAGGAAGGTCAATGTAACAAGGGAGGTCACAGTAACAAGGTAGGTCATAGTAGCAAGGAAGGTCATAGTAACAAGGGAGGTCAAGTTTGCCAAGGAGATCAATACAAGGATGGTCATAGTAACAAGGGATGTCACAGTAACAACAGAGGTCACAGTAACAAGGAAGGTCACAGTAACAAGGAAGGTCATATTAACAAGGGAGGTCACAGTAACAAGGGAGGTCATAGTAACAAGGGAGGTCACAGTAACAAGGAAGGCCATAGTAACAAGGGAGGTCACAGTAACAAGGGAGGTTACAGTAACAAGGGAGGTCACAGTAACAAGGAAGGTCACAGTAACAAGGAAGCTCAATGTAACAATGGAGGTCACAGTAACTAGGGAAGTCACAGTAACAAGGGAGGTCATAGTAACAAGGGAGGTCACATTGAAAAGGGAGGTCATAGTAACAAGGGGGAGTCATATTTAGAAGGGAGGTCACAGTAACAAGGAAGGTCAGTGAAATAAAAGTAGCAAGGAGTCAACGCAACAATAGAGGTCAAGATAACTTAATAGGGCAATTCATCCATTGAGGTCACAGTAACTTGGATCAAGTTAGCCGGGGTTGTCAAAATAACAAAGTCACTGAAGAGGTGAAGTTAATGGTGGTCAAAGTAACAAAGGAATTCAAAGTAACAAGGGGTCAAAGTAGCTTGGGAGGTCAAGGTAACTTGAGAGGATGAGAAGTCAAGCAAGGAGGAGGTTTAAATAACTAGTGAGACCAAGTTAGACAGGGAGAAGAAAGGAATTAGGGAGTACAGAGGATTAAAAGATATCCTACAGAGATAGACTGTAACTAAAGATATACAGGTGACTGAAAAGGACAGGAAGGACAGGGGAAAGCGTTAAGTCTGACTACATATATACAAAGTAGTGTAAAAGATACTTTAACTTTAACAAGAGGATCACAGATGCCAATTGAATACAATGATCTAAGCTGTCAGATCAAAGACGTGAAAAGGTCATGGGTCAGAATATAGTCCAGAAACAAGAGGGAATGGAGGCAATAATAGAGGTTATGAGTACCAAGGGAGTCAGCTGTCAAGGTGGTTTAGGGAGTTATTCTGAAAATGAAATATTTTATAATATTGAGGGAGTCATTTACAGAAACCAAGAATTCCAGATGGATGATCTAAACTATGGCCCCTGAGTACAAGCTTGATGATTTCATAACCAATTTTATTTAATATTCATTTTTCCTTATTTTTCTAAAATAACATCTCTCTGATAAGTAGCTTTTAAAGGTTAAGATATATTTGTGTTCTGTAACTTTATCAAACATTCTGATCTGATATCAACACTTAAATTACCTACAATGAAATTGAGTTAATCTCTGACACATTTTTTTTAAAAATCGACATTAAAACTCAGTAATTGGACAACTGTGTTGCCAATAAGTAGATCCAAACATGTATTTCATCGAAACCATAACAGTCACGTTCTCAAGGTCAGTCTTGTCAGCAGAGTCCTGAAGCAGCAGAAGGTACCGTGTGTGTTTTGTGTTCGTCCTACAATCACTAACTTGATCTGTTTTTGTCACTGTTGTTTTGTCCCTTGATTTTGCAGTCACTAATTTTGTTTTGTCCTTCATACCATCTTCTTCATCAGATATCTCTCATTTGCTCTCTCATTGTTTTGTTCTGAGGTGAGACATTAGTTATTTGACCAATCAGAAGTGTTGTCTTAAAGTTGTATCTCTGTTGGACAATACTATTGGTGTAATACTGTTGGTGTAAAAAGTTGATTAATTTTCCCTTTTTTTATCAGTTCTATTAGATACAATATATATTGCAATGCTTATGTGTGTTTCACAGCTTGTGTGATAATCCGCATAGGGAATGATAACATTTTATTGGAGTCATCTCCCTTGCATGGTTAAATGATATATAATTTTGTGGAGATAGTAACTGATAATGATCAACTAAAGTTGTGATTTGTGGAGATTTTGGCTGGTAATGATCATTTAAAATAATGTATAATAGAGATGCCAGCTAATCAGCTGAAATTCTGTGTAAAACCTTTAAGACCTAATGAAGATATTCTGGTAGAAAGTTGTGAAACTGTGAAAAGAAATTTGTTTATAAAAACTAAAATGTTCAGTAAGGCTTCACTTTGAAGTCAGTATATTGTATTAGAGTGATGTCCCCTTGTACGCTGTATTTTCTCCACATTCCTGTAATTGATTTAAGTATCTTGGAACTGCTTTACCCTCCTGCTTATAATAGTTTTAATTGTCTTAATATATTGATGTATTGGAAGATCGCTTTCTTCTTTTGTTTCAAAGAGTTTGATTGTCAGTAGAAAGATTTTTCAAAAGAAAATGTTTTAAATTGTCACAATATTTTGTCTGCATATTTAATTGCTTGTAGTCTCCTCATCTGAGAAAGAAATCTCTCCTGTTCAGTGTTGCTTTCATGAGATCTGTATGTGCTATCAATATAACCTCATCTACGAAACATATATAGATATGTGTGTCACTTTTACATCATTTGTATATGCTGCCAGTTATATAACTGAAATTCAGATGTCCTGTCATCTATAAATATTGTGATCATTTGGCCTGGCTGCCATCCTCCTTGCTTATAGTACAAACTGTATATTCTTGTAGTAATTGATAATATTTGATTATTTGTGGTGTTGATAAATTGAGTTTATTTTTATCAGTTATACTGATTTACATTATCTGCATCTTGTACATAATTATATTGGTTTCATTTTGGTGACAAATACATTTTCATTCATTAGATGGTAATTTTAAAAAACTTTTGTAATTGTAAAATTACTTCTAAGATTCTATTGTGTGCATCTTTATGTTATAAGCAGATTATCTGTCCTAATCTGAGGTGTGTCATTCAGCTTCTCTTTTCTAGGAAAAAAATAATTGAAAATATAATTAAATGTAGGAGGTCATTGAATTTGCTATTTTTAAATGGCGGATTCAGGATTTTTTTATCATAATGATTTTCCTATTAAAAATAGATCTTATATAAAAACCTTATATAGGAAATAGAATACATTAATTCAATTCTTAATTATTTCTATTTCCTGTTGGTATTGATAGACGAAGAAGAAATGCAAGAACAAGGTGAGTTAATTAGAGATTAAATTCTGTAGATAGAGAATAGATTATACATAACTCACCACATGTATATACATTGTAGTGAAATATATCTATCTTTATAATATAGGAACCATTTTTGGAGATTTTTTAAATGAGTTTAAGTTATCATCAGACATGATATTGCATCAGTCTGCAAAAATTTTATTTCCTTAACATGTTAGATAAGTTTATTTAGAAAGATTTTTTTACTTTTTCCTTGGTACTGTTGACTGAACAATGTTAGTACACACATTAGTTCAAGTGTGATTTGAAATAAACTGATTAAGCGAGGGAAAACTGTAGACTGTATTGTAACAATTATGTCCTCGGTCAGATGGAAAGACAGAAGAAGCACCCGGAGAGCAAACACAGCAAACAACAGAAGGAGGAGAACAAAAAGGTTTCATCATTTTATTGAGATATTCTTACTCTCTGACATTTCCTTACATATTTGGTTGTGGGTGTTTCTTAAATATAAAAATTTAATGCATTGCTGTTAAGCATTTGCCTTAACATTCAAACATGTCTGCTTTTTTAGTGTGTACTTCGATTTACTTTGACTATCTGTTTTCCTTGATCTTTGCAGAAACTTTACTCTTTAAAACTTATATTTGTGTCTTAAAAATCCTATCGATGCTTTTTTCATCATTATTTCATCTGTAATATGTCTTATTTTTGGCACTTTCTAAACATCATTGTTTTTACTTCTGACATCTAAACATCATGTTGCTTTGTATCTGGTGTGTTTTTACTTCTGACATCTAAATATCATGTCACTTTGTATCTGGTGTGTTTTTACTTCTGACATCTTATAAACATCATGTCACTTTGTATCTGGTGTGTTTTTACTTCTGACATCTAAACATCATGTTGCTTTGTATCTGGTGTGTTTTTACTTCTGACATCTTATAAACATCATGTTGCTTTGTATCTGGTGTGTTTTTACTTCTGACATCTAAACATCATGTTGCTTTGTACATCATGTTGCTTTGTATAAACATCATGTTGCTTTGTATCTGGTGTGTTTTTACTTCTGACATCTAAACATCATGTTGCTTTGTATCTGGTGTGTTTTTACTTTTGACATCTTCTAAACATCATGTTGCTTTGTATCTTGTGTGTTTTTACTTCTGACATCTAAACATCATGTTGCTTTGTATCTTGTGTGTTTTTACTTCTGACATCTAAACATCATGTTGCTTTGTATCTGGTGTGTTTTTACTTCTGATATCTAAACATCATGTTGCTTTGTATCTGGTGTGTTTTTACTTCTGACATCTAAACATCATGTTGCTTTGTATCTGGTGTTTTTTTACTTCTGACATCTTCTAAACATCATGTTGCTTTGTATCTGGTGTGTTTTTACTTCTGACATCTAAACATCATGTTGCTTTGTATCTGGTGTGTTTTTACTTCTGACATCTAAACATCATGTTGCTTTGTATCTGGTGTGTTTTTACTTCTGATATCTAAACATCATGTCACTTTGTATCTGGTGTGTTTTTACTTCTGATATCTAAACATCATGTCACTTTGTATCTGGTGTGTTTTTACTTCTGACATCTAAACATCATGTTGCTTTGTATCTGGTGTGTTTTTACTTCTGATATCTAAACATCATGTTGCTTTGTATCTGGTGTGTTTTTACTTCTGACATCTAAACATCATGTTGCTTTGTATCTTGTGTGTTTTTACTTTTGACATCTTATAAACATCATGTTGCTTTGTATCTTGTGTGTTTTTACTTCTGATATCTAAACATCATGTTGCTTTGTATCTGGTGTGTTTTTACTTCTGATATCTAAACATCATGTCACTTTGTATCTGGTGTGTTTTACTTCTGACATCTAAACATCATGTTGCTTTGTATCTGGTGTTTTTCATGTAATAATTTTTAAATGGCATATTTCTTCCAAATCATCACCACTTACAGACTTTCCTGTGTTTCTCTGCATGGATAACCTAATTCAGTCTGGGGTTCTCTGAATGGATAACCTAATTCAGTCTGGGGTTCTCTGAATGGATAACCTAATTCAGTCTGGGTTTCTCTGAATGGATAACCTAATTCTTTTGACCTTTATATAATGGATCTTTACTGTCAAATGTACATATTGTCTCCTTAGCAAATCTTAAAAAAAAATTTTACCTACATAAGCTGTCTCTTTATAGACAAATGTTATATATAATTACTTATTCCCAGGAATTAGGTGTCTGCTATTCTGTATTATAAATATAGCTAAGGCTGTTTTATAAAATCTGGAATAAGTTCTTTTAAGAAGTTTTATACTTGATCAAAATTTAAATTATGCAAATTTTCTGCCTCTAATTAGTGGTATTGATCTTCCACAATTGGTGCATACTCTATCAATCAATAAGCAGTTTCCTGGTAACAAGCCCACCCAAATCCTTGCAATTTCAGTTAAAATGATAACAATTAATGCTATTGTCCTGTAATAAGCCCACCCACTACTTTGAGTCACAGATAATGTGTTGGTCCAATGGGCTTATTTCAGGATGAATACAGTGGTAGAACAAAAATGAGATTTTTAACATAAAATAAAATAATAATAATATTTTACTATCCAATGTAACATTATCTATTGCTTTATATGTATTCACAACATCATAGTTTAAGAAAAAAATGGAAACCATTTTATTAAGAGTTTTTGTTGTTAAAAATGATTTTCGCTAGTTATGAGATTGTTGGTAGTCATTGTCTTCAGTTACATGTGAAACAACTGAAAGTAAAAATCAGTATTACATTGTTCAATGTCGACCTCATTTCATTGCCATCCTCATCACCTATCAGAAGGAGAAGAAAAGAAAGAGGAAAGTACAGAGGGTGGAGAACAGACAACACAACAGCAAGGGCAGGAACAAGGTCAGGGGTCACATATTGTACTAGATGGGCCATTAGCTTGGTTGTCATGGTGATCTTTTCTCTAACCAAGGAACTGTCATTAATGCTTTTCATTTATTAACATTCAAGGCTAACTTTAAAACTTATGATGATATACTCTCTAATTAAGAAAGTGTCATCAATGCTTCTCCATATGAAATGACATGTTGTCATGGCGATACATACTCTCTAACCAAGGAATTGTAATATGCCCTTTTTTTGGGATATTACTTGTATCATGGTGAATGATACTCTCTAACCAAATAATACTATGATTTCCTTTCTGGTGGCAGTTAAGAGTTTTTCCTTATGGAAATGGTGGTGTATTCTATATAATCATAAAACATTCATTCTGTTCAATTTGGTAACATTCACAGTTATTCATGTTTTCATAGAGAATTATTTTTAACATCACCTGAACTCTTGACCTCTTTGAATGGTAATATAAAAACCAATATTTATACCCTATAGTGATAAAGAGAATTTTAGAATCACATCATTGCTATAATTTACCTTGTCTTTTCTGGGTAAGAGAAGAAAAACCCATTCAATCAAGTATTTAGTGATTAAAACAAGTCTTAATAGCTTTTATTGCTAGCAGGAATAGTTCATAAAAAGATAACGTTCAGTTGACTTAGTTAAACCCACTTTTCTTTTCTTCAAATGTTTCCTTGACTCTTTGCTTGTTTCACGTTAAATTTGACCTTCAGATTGTTGTAAATATCTTTTGCAATATTTTTACACATCAAAGAATGTAAATAGAAAAAATATATATAAGTACGTGCTGACATATTCTGGAAGTGGCAGTTCATTTTTTCTCTCTTTTCTGCTTGGGCAAAACTTTTACACAAATGATATGAACATGTTTGTTAACTACAGCATTTAATCAAACATTAACATGGGTATTTGTGTCATATTTAATTCATGAGCTTGGTTCTTCTATCTGTAGTAAGGATGATGTGTAAAAGTAGCTGGTTACCATCAAGTAGGAGTTAGGTTTTTAGTGTTATTACATTATATTAACAGATTAATATAACAATAACAATTACAGTGATTAATATGAGATTAAGCACAAAATCATTGTATAAGACTATAAACGTGTTTTATAAAAATCACCATTTGATGTTTCCGTAGTTAAAAGGAACCAGTTTTCTTTGTTGGATGTCTGAGTGTTTATGATGAAACTAGATGTTGGTCTTCGATTTTGTGTAATGTAAACATCATGTTATTATCATCCTCATTATCACCTATCAGAAGGGGAAGGAGAGGAAAAGAAAGAGGAAAGTACAGAGGGTGGAGATCAGACAACAGAACAAGAGAAACAAGGTCAGAGGTCACATTTTATGCCATTAGCTTGGTTGTCATAGTGACATACTCTCTAACAAAGGAAATCTCATTAATGCTTTCATATCTGGTGGCATTTTATATGTGTAAATACCTGCAGACATGGTGCTATACTCTCTAACTGAGGAATTTTCCAATGGTGACATATATATCCTGTAGTCATGGTGATATACTCTCTAACCAAGAAACTCTCATCAACGTTTTCATATCTGGTGGCATTTTTTATGTATATATACCGGTATACATGGTGATATACTCTCTAACCAAGGAACTCTCATTAATGCTTTAATGTCTGGTGACAACCACATATATACTTGTAGTCATGGTGATATGATCTCTAACCAAGGAATTTTCCTATCTGGTGGCATATGTATCCTTTAGTCATGGTGATATACTCTCTAACCAAGGAACTCTCATTAATGCTTTCTTGTCTGGTGGTATATGTATCTTGTAGACATGGTGATAAACTCTCTAACCAAGGAACTCTCATTAATGCTTTCATGTCTGGTGACAACCATATGTATACCTGTAGTCATGACGATATACTCTCTAACCAAGGAACTCTCATTATTTTTTTCATGCCATTATACCTGTAGTCTTGGTGATATACTCTTTAACCAATGAAATATCATTATTTTTTTTTCAATCTTGTGAAAGTTGACAAAATTGGATTATTTGTTTTTGTCATTCCTTTCTACTTGATTGGCATTATTTTTAATCTTGACATTAGTTGGAAAATATATTTTCCACACTATGGTAATTCTAAAAGCGCTCTAAAAGTGTTTTCGTGGTTGTCTTGGTGATATTAAACTCTAACCAAATCAATGACAAAAAGTATCAGCTGTAGGTATATCTTTAGATAATAGTCTCTCTTACTGGATATTGGAGAAGAAATATAAAATCTAGGTTTTCAAGTGATTTTTGTTAATTTTGCATTTACTGAAGGACGTGAAATTTTATGTAACCACCAAGTCATACTTTTGATTTATATTGGGTCAGCTGCATGTTCTCAACCTGAAGTGGAAATTTCATCTACTTTTCCTTTATTTCATGATATTGTCTCTACTTCCAATGTCACAATACTTTTTGTATTATATTCTTTGTGTATGACTGTATTTTTTACTCTGAGTTGACTTAAAAATGTCATAAATTTTGTATGCTTAGAATTCTGTTATAAAATCAAATATCAATGTCAATCAAGTGTGGTAAAAAACTGTTATGGATGATTGAAAAATGCCACTGTTTATCTATAATAAAAAAAATTATAGAAATGACACTTGTAATAAACATATTCTTCCATATGATGTAAATCCCGGTTTTGATCATGTATTTAAACCTTGTGTGCGAGCTTTGGTTACCTACTAAACAGGCAAAGTACTATAATTTCTATTTGGTATTTATGGTTCTTTTGATTAAATGTTTATCATTTCATGTAAATTAAATTCTTCGATCAGTTACATTAAATACAACGTAGAGGTGAGAGGTAGAGGTTCCTAAATGAGACAATACATTTGTATTTGGTTTGTCTTCTGCCCTGTATATGTGTGTCCATTAGTTCCAGGTTTATAAACTAAAAAAGTAAACTTGAAAAGGAACAAACAGGAAATTCACAAGTAATTAACTGACTTTCTGGCTGTCAGCAGCTTTTCTTTCTGTGAATTTTTTTTCCCATTAAGTCTTATCAAAATGTGTTCATATACTGTTGATGGTTGATTTTTTTCCCCTTGAATTCTTTTTTTACTTAAGTTGATGAATAAAGTGTTGTTCCTGTAAGTTGTACATTTTTGTACCTAAGGAAAATGGGACTTGATCATGTTTGTTTCACTAAAACAAAATGAGTTTTAATCTATTAAACTTTCTTGTCGTCACTGAATTCACCAAAAGTCATGTCACATATAGTACAGGTGTTCTCCAGTGCTTACAGTACATGTGTTCTCCATATCCTTAGTATAATGATAGTACAAGTGTTCTCTAGCTCCTGTAAACAAAGTAAACAATTGTGTTGATTTTCCAGATGATAAACAAATAGAGGAATCTTGTAAACAGGAAGAAGGTATACAATCACTGTTATGTATATTATACAGATGTTACATGTTGTATCCTATGTATTGTTTATTACTTACAGTGTAGCCCTGTTGTTGCATCAAAAACTCTCCAGCTTTTCAAGCATGAATGTATCCCTGGCATTGCACCAAAACCTTCATAACTTTCAGTGTGGGAAATATCTACCTCACAGCATACTTTTATTTATGCATATGTAAATTTTGTATTAAAAACTTGTCTTTATCATTATGGTTTATTTAAACAGCTTATTCCAGCCTCATTTCGATCAGGAAATATATACCCTCCCAACCCATTCAATTGGGGAAATTCCCCCATATGGTATACCCTCTCAGCATATTCATTTAGGGAAATTTCCCCCTCATGGCATACCCTCTAAGCATTTTCAGTTGAGGTTAATTTCCACCTCATGGCATACCCTCTCATCATGTTCAGTTGGGAAATTTCCCCCTCATGGCATAGCCTCTCATCACATTCATTTGAGGAAATTTCCATTTCATTGTAAACCCTCCAAGCTTATTACTGGGTACAACTTATTCTGGTCACTCATCGTCTTATATCAGCTTATTTTGTCTGAGAAGTATTCCCTCATAGAATATTTTACCATGGTAGGTGTATCAAAACTTCACCAATTCTATCTTCTTTATGTTGGAGCATTTCAATCTCTAGCATTCCGTTAATCATGTAGGTTTATCATACTTTTTCCACAGCTTATTTAGTCACAAAAGTGTAAAAAAAATATATATATTTCATTGATATACATGCCTTCAAATCAAGTTATCTATAGTTATGCGATAGAGATTTCTTCCTATATAATAAAATGGTTTCAGTACATGCAAATAACAAGAAGCCGTTTGATAGATTAAATATTGTCTTGTCAATACATCAGGTCAGTGTTTTATCCTGCTGATCAATGTTGGAGTCACTAAGTAGGTCACTGTAAGGTCACCTCTCAGCTTTAATGCCGTTTCTTTGATTACTTTCTTACAAGTTCCGATCTATTTATTTCTTTCATTCAAGTTTCGATTATGGTCTGGAGCTGGCTTCAAGACGACTGTCCATTCACTCATTCAGCCAATGTGGTCAGTCTTCCTTATCCTGCGGTCATTTTAACTGTAATGGCCTTGACCAATTTCTGTCATTGTATTCATTGATTCCCTGTCAGTAAATTGTCAGTGTCAGACTCTGTTCTATGCACCTCCACTTTTTTATCTCTGTAGGATTGCCGTCAAGTGGTTGTATCTATCTGATCAGAGCAATTGACTCTCTAAGAATTCCATCATCATTTCTCCTCGTACTGGATATTCGTGAAAACATTCCTTAAACAGTTTGCTATGCCAGTTGACTGTGAAAAAACGCTGCTTCATCTCTAAAGCAAACCCTTAGTGTGTATTAATATGTTTGATAAATCTGTTCATTTTAAGTTGGTTGAATGATGAAAAGTACAAATTTTATTTTGGGAATTCCACAATTTCATGCTGTGTTTATGTGTTAGGTTAATAAAACACATAGGAGTCATAATCTGGAAAGATACTCAAATATTGATATTAACACCCAATATGCCTGTTATTTGTCCCTATAGGATTGATATCTGTAAGCACTCATCTTTTGTTAAACTGACCATCGAATTGTCACATCAAATTTTGTATACATGTACCCTTTTTTCTCAATCATAATTTGGTATTTTAATAGGTAATCATATTAGTGTATTGTGAATCAAAAGTCTTGTATCTTTTTTTACAGCATTTTGTACAAACAGGAAAGATGTATTTTTGCACATTAATTTCAGATCCTTTTTTTTCTGTGTATGATATTTCTTTATTCAGCATTATGCTGAAAAAAATCACTAACACCTGTGTGTATGTTTTGCACTTTCTAACGAAAGATCCAGGAATGCTTACTTTTCAGTTGTTTCTTTCAGCACAACATCTATCATAATCGATAATTTTAGCAATTTTAATTGAAAAATCTTTTCAAATTTTTATATAAAAAAAGTCAACAGAAATTTTGAAAATATTTTATGAAAATGAAATATTAAATATTCCATATTATAATTACTTATCATTTAAGTTAACATGAGATTGTCAGCCATTTTGGACATTTTCAATAATGCATTTCACCTGTAAAGTGATTTCTCTCTCAGATCACCATACCTTTCAAATCTGTAAATTCAAATGAATGAATCCAGATCTTGTATGTGTTTGTTTCAGTGTTGGTGTGTAATGTTGACTATGTTCTATTGTTGTAGGAGATCTAGAAGCACCACAAGAAGAACAGGCTGAAACACAAGAAGGAGGTAAATACTTATTGCCTCTGTGACATCGTCTGTTTTTCTAAAACAACTAAAATGAGGTTATCAACATGGCAATATTATTGATCAAACACTTTCAACATTTTCTGCCTTTTTGCTTGACCCAAGTCAAACAATCACAGTTACCAAACCCACAAATAAGAAGATTCAGTTTTCATAGTCCACGTTACCTTAGTTTCCAGAGATTGTGACCCTGTCATCCAGTTTACCATGGTTACCAGTGGCAGTGACCCTGTAATCCAATTTACTACAGTTACCAGGGGTTTGGGTTGTAATCCTATTCACTAGGGGTTGTGGCCTGTAATCCTAATTCACCAGGATTGTGGCCTTTAACCCTTTTCACTATGGGTTGTGGCCAGTGTTCTGAATTCACCAGGATTGTGGCCCGTGTTCCAGATATACCAGGGGTTATGACCTGTAATCCTATTCAAAAGGGGTTGTAGCCTGTAATCCCAAATTCACCAGCGATGTGGCCTGTAATCCTATTCACCATTGGGTTGTGACATGTATCCCCAAATTCACCAGAGTTTGTGGCATGTAATCCTATTCATCAGGATAATTATACATATTATCGTTACTTTACACTATGATCAGGAATCAGGTTTTTTATAATCGGGTTAGGTATATAAACATATGAATTGTTTGGTGTAAGTCTCAAACAAACACAAAAAAAGATTTTGAAACTTTTATTTTGGTAAAGTTATCTGCCATTTTGGAAATCTGATTTTTGCCTGTGTGATGTAAAAAAGTCATTTTTCCATACTATTTACTAACCTCACAGACACTGCTGTATCAAAGAAAAGTGCAGAATCTGAGGACGCTGCTCCAGAGGAACGTCATAGACTCAAAGGTTATTTGGCACTATGTGTAGTGACTTTTCTGTATAGTAACTAGTAACTTTCCTCTGTGGTGACATTCTGTGTAGTGTTTCTCCTGCACTAACTTTCCAAGCTGACATACCTGTCACTACTAAATCCCGATTGTTGAAGTATTCTGAGAACTTCGTATTGTATACTGCTCTTGAAACTGACTGTAATTTTCAACACTTTTACTTTTATTTATGTATGGCTTCATCATTTTAAATTCAATTTAATATTTTCACTGTAGAAAAAAAATGTATGCAACCTCTCTACTTATCTATATAAAACTCCTTTCTTGTAGAACACTTGCCTAGATAGGTCACCTGTTAATAAGGTCACTAACATTTGCATTAATACTGAATGATTTCATTGATAACAAATAAAATAAATATTGACATGTCTGTTATGACCACACTCACTTAATGTATTTGACAGTCTTTTTGTTGTGGTCAATCAAATCCCTCCATTACTATCTACAGACAGGTGGTCTTTATAGACAGGGGTCTAATCTAAGTTAGTCTTTCTACACAGGTATCAATCTACCATCAGGTAGTCTTTATCAAACCACAGAGAGCCTATTAGACAGGGATCAATATACCCACCATGTGTTCTTTATATACAGGGATCAATTTACCCACCATGTGGTCTTTATATACAGGGATCAATATACCCACCATGTGGTCTTTATAGACAGGGATCAGTCTACATTCAGGTGGTCTTTATAGACATGGATCAATACATCCATCATGTGGTCTTTATAGACAGGGATCAGTCTACATTCAAATGGTCTTTATAGACAAGGATCAGTCTAATTTCATATAGTCTTTATAGACAGGGATCAATATACCCTTTATTTGGTCTTTATAGACAGGATAAATCTACTTCCATATGATCTTTATAGACAGGGTCCAGTCCTCTATCAAATGACAGGGATCTACATATCCCTCATGTAATTTTATTAAACAGGTATCACTCTGTCCTCAGATGGTTTTTTTAGACATGAATTAATGTACCCCTCAGACTGTCTTTCAAGATGGTGAAGATGGTGATTAATCTATCCCTACGGTCTTTGTTAACAGGGATCAATGTAACCTTGTTTTCTTTATAGAATAGTGTCTAGGTTGCCCCTCAAATGGTCTTTTTAGACAGGGATCAATCTACTCCTCAGGCAATCTTTGACTACATGGATTAATCTAACCCTAATGGTGGTCTTAAAAGACAGGCATTAATCTGCTCCTCAGATGGTCTTTATAGGCAGGGATCAATCTGCCCCTATCTTTATTGACTTAGGTCACTCTCTACCTGGAAAAGTCTTCATCTTTACAGACAAGTGTCTCTTAACTCCACTTGTAATCATTTTTAACAAGGATCACTGATATCTGGGCTATATAAATATATTAAGCCCATAGTTCAAGTTTACAAACTGCCATTTTATTGCAAGGAAATTTTGATTTTCATATCTCTGATGTAAATTATAATTGTCAGTTAAAATTCCTGACAGTTGGAGGTGGACCAGTAAGTTTCTGACCTTTTCATGTGATTGGAAAGTTTGTCCTGTCTGTAATTCATTTTTTTTGTTGTCATTATAAACTAGGTATTTCAGTCCTGAAATTTCCAGAATTTTTCATGACAAAAGGCAGTTTAAATAATGTGTTGAATACACTGATGTTACAGAGGCTGAGACAGCCCAAACAGAGGAAGAGAAACCACAGGAGGAACAAAAGCCATCAGAAGAAGCTAAACCAACAGAGGAGGAAGCTCCTAAACGTAAGTACTTCAGCCTGCAGGAAATAAATTTGGGATTTTTATCTCACCAAGTTTTATCGGTAAAACAGAACAAGAAACCAGAGATTGAATCAATATGAAATTTGTGACTGATTTGTTCTGATTGATCATGTCCATCCTGGTACCCCCTACCCATCCTTCCCCCTCCCCAACCCCCCACCCACCCCCACCCCCTTTCCATCACTGCTGAACCTATGAAATACCAGTATGCCTGTAACTCTACTGTTTATTGAACGTTCCCTGAGGAATCCTTAGATTTTCACAAGAAAGCATTATTTCTTCTATTTGTAATGAAAAGAATATTTCACTAGCTTAATAAAAAATACCACACGAAGAATCTTTGGAAAAGCCATTTTTAATATTACATGCAGAATCCTTGATCAATTTAAAATGAAAATCTTTCCTAATTAAAAATCAATTATTTGAAGAAATTTTACTACTGGTGAACCTTTATTAATAAAAATATTCAATAAAGAAATCTTTGAAAATCCTTCCTGATAAATATCCTACTAGGGATTTTCATTGAAGAAACTTCTGAAATTTCTGTAACATTTTGACCTGATGAATCCTACAATGTGTTACCTTTTTTAATCTGATTAACCCTAACAGAGGAAGAGACTGCCCCTGAGGAGCCAGCTAAAACTGAAGGTTACAATCACATTATATAACTCACAAGTTTTTCTTTAACTTCTATACTAATTCATTTGACTTCTACCATAACTTGTGTGTCTGTGCAAGGTTAGATTGACTGTATGACCTTTAAATGTGACATTTGACCTACATACCCATATTACCACAACTTCTCTACACTTCAGCTTTTCGTGATTGTGGTCTGGGTAATACTGTGTTCTTGTGACTTTGGTAATACTGTGACCTTGTGACTTTGGTAATATTGTGTCCTTGTGACCTGGGTAATACTGTGACCCTGTGACCTTAGTAATACTGTGTCCTTGTGACCTGGGTAATACTGTGACCTTGTGACTTTGGTATTACTGTGACCTTGTGACTTTGGTAAGACTGACCTTGTGACCTGGATAATACTGTGACCTTGTGACTTTGGTAAAACTTTGTCATTAGACCTGGGTAATAGTGTCCTTCTGACCTAGGTAATACTGTGTCCTTGTTACCTTGGTAATACTATGTCCTTGTGACCTTGGTAATACTGTGTCCTTGGATCTGGGTAATACTGTGACCTTGGAACTGATTAATACTGTGTCCTTGTGACCTTGGTAATACTGTGTCCTTTTCACCAGGGTAATACCATGTAACAAAGAAACATTTGACCTATGACCTAATTGTAGCTAAATGACTTTTGTAACTATTTGACCTATTTACATTTTTTCTATGCAATGATTGGATATTAATTCTCTCAGTAACTGTATGTACATTTCATATGAGAGCTTGTCTACTTTAAATTAAAAAATATTACAAGTATTTGACAAAGTTATTCTTTCTACTAAATTAGTTCTTTCTTGGCTGCTTGGAATTTTCTTTGCTTAAAAGTGAAGTGAAATCAAATCTTCAAAATCATAAGAGGACATTTTTTAAAACACACTTGCCACAGTGCCACTCAAACAATAATTCCCTCCATACTTGTAGACCATCACTGATCAATAATGATCACCAGCATGATAATCGATATGATTTGGTCTGTGCTGTAAACTCTTTCGACTAAGTTGAAATCTAATTTATTTCTTGTTAAATTACAAACAGTTTTTTTCACTGACTATGGTTTTCACTAATATTATCTGCTGATTTTCACTAATACATTTTGCTTCAAGAGTTAATTTTCGCAACTCCATCATTGTTATCAGTGAAGTTATATTTGCGTATTTTCACTTAATTTTTTAGTTAACTTTTACCACAGGTTTTTGAGGAATTCTGCACTAAATTATCCTTTCCCACTTTCTCTTTTTTTACTTGCATTTCTGAATGTCAGTTGTGTTAAGTTATTTGAGAATAAATGTTAAAGGAATCACACTAAGTAAGCTGACATTTCCTCAGATCCAACCTCTGTGTAAACATGTGTTTGGGAAAGTCAAATACAAATAGAACTAGATATGTTGGATGTGAAAACTGAAAATAAAATACAACACCATATTGTAATTTCATATTTTACAATTTTTTGAACAGAAGAAGCTAAACCTGAGGAGGCAAAAACAGGTGAGTGCAAAAATATGTAATGGGTATATTTATATTGTCCCTGCCAAAATATAAACAAAACAAGTGAGCTATATCTGTCAGCTGTCTGGTCAAACTTAAACCAAGAGGCCTAGATAATAACATTTGACAACAGAGCTATCAAATTTGTTCAAATTAATGACTTTGACCTAATTTCAGATATTAATATCTTCTTGTGTTGTTACCTGTATCTGAATCAAAGATGCTATAAAACTTGTTTATTTACAAACATTTTTACATATTTTTTCTTGGATTTACAGAGGAAGAGGCTCCTAAAGAGGAAGAAAAGACAGAGGAAGCTCCTAAAGAAGAAGAAAAGAAGGAAGAAGAGGTAAAACAGGAAGAGGAAGCTCCCAAACCCTCTGAAGAGGAAGCAAAGCCAGAAGGTAGGTACTCACTCAAGGCACTCGGGGTGGGGTAAAGATTGACATCGGAAGGGATGAAGTTTGACAGAGGGAGGGGTGAGTGTATGTTGACAGGAAGGGGGTTGGGAGGAGGTCTGAAGGTTTACAGGGGGAATGTTAAAAGCGGGTGGGTTGAAGATTTACAGGGGGACAGGTGAATGTTGATAGTGGAGTGAATGTTGAAAAGGGAACAGATGCGGTTTGCATTGGGAAGGAGTAAAGTTGACAAGAGGTGAAGGTAAAGGTTTACTGGGAAGATGTAAAGGTTGATAAGGCATAGGATGAATGTTAACGTGGGGCGCAGTGAAAGGGTTTAGTTATAGAAGATAGATGATGGAGGTAATAAGACAACTAAGGTAAATGGACTTGAGACAGTTACAGTTATTGTATCTACCAATATTTACAATTCAGAGGCGACAAAAACAGAGGAACCAGAACAGCAGTCTGAAGAACCAGCAAAGACAGAAGAAGCAGCACCAGAAGAAGCCAAGACAGAAGGTAAAAACAGGTCACAGACATGTTCTAGAAATCTCACATACCTGCTAACTGTCTCTACTGTCAGTGGGAGTCTCACAATTCCCCACCACAATTTACACCTACTTTCAAAAGCTCCAACTTTAGAATGCTTACAGTTTCACTCAAGAAAAATCTCAAAACTTTTGTCTCATTGTGATGTAGATAAGTTCCACACTTTCACATGTTCTTGATGTTTTGACCTTTTGAATTTTCTATCCTTTAGGTGAAGAGGAGAAGAAAGAAGAGACCAAAGCTGAAGAAGGTAATAATCTGCAATAACAAACTGTTTAAATGGACAAATACGGTCATAGATAACATTTGATAGATGAACAGATCCAGATGTGATTTATACGATTATAATTCAAATAGGATGACCCATATAGTAATGTATATCTCAAACTTGTCACTTGCCTTCAAAGCTAATTTTTAATATCGTCTTTGACAAAATCCGTTACAATATGGCTATAGATGAAGAGCATTAGTTTGAAAGCATTCAGTTTGCTAAATTCATTTCAATTGTGTCACAACCATAAAGTAATTCCAAAAGTAGCAATTTGAGTTAAAATACTGGAAATTTCCTTTATATTTTCATGATCCTTCTTAGCACTGTTACTTTCATCATGATTTGATGAAGACTTGAATATATTATAAAAAAAACACATACTATCAGTAATTTGATATTATTTCACAGGTGCAGCATAAATAAGGATGTCAAATTGTGATCTAAAGAAAGAATTGGACCAAAAGATGATTCATTACAATCAAAAACTTCCACCATGGATTTCATCTGGATTTGTAGTCATTGTCAAAATATTTTGTGATGATAACACTGTTAAGTTCCTATCCTGTGGTCTCAAACTTTATCTCCATTCCAATGGCATCATGGGAAGAGGAAGTGACATCATTGGAAAAGGAAATGACATCATGATCATGTGATATACATAGATGATACTGGTGGTCAGGATTTGAAAAACACATATCTGTGATAAGCTGCACTTGAGTGTGTGCCTTCGAATATCATGTGTCAACTATTTTAAAATATGCTTATTGAATTTAATTGCCAGCGATTTCCGTCCAAATTTTATCTGTTTACACTATGTATGCACATATGAAATATATACTACCCATCTGCATTATCTAAGTTTACATTCCACCAGTAAGCTGGCTGTCCCTCATTTATACTTGTTACATATTATAATAAAATATTGGTGATTTTTTTTTTATTTATTAAAATAAAATTTGAACATGCGTTAAAAGTATTGTTATGTTTTCACTGATCAAGCCCCTAGATCTGTGCTGACTTGTTTTGTTTTTCGTACACTAATTGTTCAGACCCTGGAATCATAAAACAATCTTAAGTCTAATTGAGGTAAAATGTCTTGCCCCGAGTCCTTGCACTGACATTGAAATGAAAGCAGATGTTCTGGTATCCAATGTCATCCAAACAACCAAGGTTTTATGACAACAGTGTCCATGGATCCTGGTCCAATGACCTGTATTTTATAGTGTCATAACTCTGAAATGTCCTCACACAATGATAGTATCGTGGCACCCTACTGTTACATTAAATACTGACAACAGTCGAACTGGTCCTTTCCATTAGCCTATTTCAACTTCCGCTCAAGCGGAGAGTTTCACCTACAAATCCTATAGACTTTGGTTTGTCTTGGTCTGGGGACAGAACCCCAAACCTTCCTCACTCCGGTTAACGCCCAGAAAGTCCAAAATTACCATTTCACCATGTGAGACAGTAAGGGAGAAAGGAAAAGACAAATATTGCAGACGCTTTTACGATGCAATGGGGACAGCAGGTAAAATTCTAACGACCTACCTAGGCGACCGTAGATGACTCCAGCCTTAGTGCATGATGCAGTTCTCTCAGTCTGCCAGGAATACATGTAATTTTTTGCTAAATAAAAGAAATCATGAATTCCCAATTCCTATTCAGCAGAATACGTAGGTAATAAACAACTTGCCAACAATGATTAGGTTACTCTGTCAGAATCCAAGTCATCCAAATAAAAACAGATCGTGATTTCTTATAACATAAGACAAGCTTATCAAAACAGCAAGGCGAGGCTGATAAATTCTCGTCTAAGTTTGATTTGTTGGAGATAAAAGCTGGTAGTTTGATCGGGTGTTGTGTCTTGTTACTAGAATGCGATGGCATTATCAAACGGCTATCATTATATACCATCATCATTTGACAGCTGGCGTAAGGAATAAAAACGCCCTACTAAAACGATACAATAAGATTATCCACGTTCGAAATCAGTGCTGACTCAAAATTTATTATGTGTTTGTAGTTATTGATGCAAGAAAAAATTCAGGGAGAATAAGACGACGGTGTTTCGGAAGAATAAGCGTCCTCTGCTTCTTCGAGAATTTAGGCAATTTGTCACAAATCCATTACTGAAAACTATTACAGAAATCCCTCCAATATAGAATTCACCAATCACACTAACGAACACAAACTTTCCTGTAATTTTCATCAGTTACTGAAATCTATTACATAAAACCCTCCAATATAGAATCCACCAGTCACATTAACGGCCAAAAACGTTCCTGTAGTCTTCAACAGTTGCTGAAATCTAATACCGAATTGCCTTAGATTTTATCAGCATCGACTTGAAAACACCACAGGATATTCATGTCGTAAACCAGACACTTTAACATCATACAGAAGTATGTTACTAGCTGGACACTAGAGGATATAAACACTCGCAGCCATGCTCACTGATCGAAGTAAACGTTTCAAAACTGAATCCATAGTGCTCGATATGAACGCCAGATATTAACTCACAATACAACATTTTACCTCAGAAAGGACTACCTACTAGCAGAACAAACCATCAAGCTGGATATCCATTGATACCAGAACACAATGTCAAGGCGAATTACATAGATCTGATGTAAAATTGTCTGTGATTATGATTGATGATGGCAAGAAAATACTATTAATTGCATTCAAAGTCCCATAGGAGTTGATGACGTTACAAACAGGTACACAGATCTGACATCTCATCCGAGCTTCCAAATGCTCGACAGTCTGTAAACCTAACCATCCGGAAGACCGAATGATTTTTATGAGAACGAAGATGTCCGGGTTCACGGTATATCAGCAACATTTCGGCACAGCTATGATCATCATTCGAATTAATGTTATTGTGGTAAGTTTGTTCAAATAGTTTCAAAAGTACAAAATTCGTATGTGTTCATCTTAATCAGAGACGTATATATCACATTGTGATATATACGTCTCTGTCTTAATTGACCTCAACGAAGGTAATCATGGAATGGCCGCTGAACAATTAATCTCAACCTTCAGGGAAAGATTATTGAATTGCAAAACACTCAGCGAGCCTCGTGTTTGTCAAAAAAATATGAAGGAACTATGAACACGTCGGTCAACACAGAAAAATGCACATGGACGTATCTGTAATTCAAGGAGCTTGGCGTGATATTACTCTTATCAATAGGCGTGACCAGATTAATAGTACCATTAAACACAATATTAGCAAATGACGTCATAGAGATAAAAGGGAATACTTGGAAACAATCCAATAATTAAGGAAGAAACAAAAGAATAACCATGAAACTGAGGAACGAAATGACCCAAAAGGTCACCGTGTCTTTTTTAATTTGTAGACACAGTGTGTAAGTGTACAAAATATCTGGATTTTGACATTTTTTTTCTGTATTTCGGAGCTAAAATATGCTACATATTCTTGATTCCATATATGAACCACATCATGCAGTTGTTGCGTTGTTTTTTTTTTTTTTGTTTTTTTGTCACGGTTCTTTTGTCAGATGAAGATGAGCATTGTTTCCATTACTGCAGTGTTACAAGTATTGTAATCAACATCAAATAACAAGACTACATACCAACGTACTAAATGACCACACGAAATCCTCGTATTCTAATTACAGTCAACATTGGCTTATACAACTAAGGGACATAACTCTTGAGATCTAGTTTAGAGTTAACACATAAATTTGTATAAAATGAAATTTAAAAAATTCTACAACGATTGCCAAAACAGACATTTCAATTTATTAAAAATGAAAATGTGCTTCTGCATAATGTGATGTGCATACTTAGATATAATTGTGTAATAGCGTTATCGTGACGTACATATTATATATATACACACGCGTGTTACTACATATATTGACTTTATATTGCACCTGTTCGCGAAGTCTGATGCTCTACCAGCTGAGCAAACACCCATTCCTCCCTCCTCTCATTTCTCTTTAAAATTATTCACAGAAAATACGATGAGTCGATATATCTGTCCTCTTTCTAAACAACATTTCAAACATATTTAACGAACCACAATATCATATTTCGCTATTCTACTAAGTATTTTCTGATAGTGATGCGTGACGTGTATTTGGTTCAGAAATACAATAAAAACAACATGAGCTATTTTTTCTTAAATGAAGCCAACATTACACACAGTAAAGAAATGACTATAGATATTTTAAAAAATACCAGCAACATTTATATTTTTCTTTGAGTGTGCATTTAACACACAATTTAAACATAGCTATATATTAATATAAACTCTTAAGTTAATCGCTCGTTACTGACCATGAGCTTTATATTAATCATTTTGTCTTTGTCCATGGATGATATGAATGTATATATCAAACACTGGCCTCTTTTTGAATAGTTTATATATTATATGACCCGCCATACGTTTGTATTCGGTATTTGTGCATTAGATTTACTACTTCGCTCTTTAATTTACTCTGAAACTAAAAAAAATAAATAAAATTTAAATACGAAGATAGTGTAATCAAATACTGAATATAAGGATAACAAAATATGATAATTATTAGCTCACGAACTCGATATACTTCGATCGGTAACTGATCTGTAACGAACTGTGAAAATAAATAGATAATCGTTTAAGAGTACGTCACGCTTATCTGAAAACTACAGAAATATATTTTATAATGAACACTCAGTATCCGGTGATTCTAATTACCAGACTTATCTCCGTTAAGATGGCGATCTGGTCTCCCTTCCGATCGCCAAATGGTATTTTGTCTACGCTTTGTGTCTTCTGCCAAGTCTGTATTTGTCCTACCTAACCCATACATCATTACAGTCCAAAGTAAACTGGCCTAGAAGCTTGTATCAACAGTAAGTTTACTCCAACCCAGGTGACGTGAACTGTCATTGGGACCTTTCCAGGAACCATTTGTACTCTGCATACGTCTCTTCTGCGTGGCTTCGAGAGATGCATCCCAAAAATATTATTTTTCTTAAACACAATATTTGAAAATGCCTGATTCTTGTGACACATGAAACACTGATCTAGAGTCTTACACTATCATACGTTAGATTTTTTTTACTTGTTAAAGTATTGCATGTATTGTACAGATCACAAAAACTGCTAGATATAACTATGACGTCACTGTAAAACAATGGCTTTATATTCTGACGTCATAGCAACATCTTTTTATAAAGTTTTGAAATAATATCTATTAGATCTGATTCTATAAAATAATAATAATGCAACATCTATTACTATGTCGAAAATTCTCAAACGTAACCAAATCGATAAATATAATTAGGATGTTACCGAAATGTAACTGGTGTTTAGTTACGTCAACTTCATCATGAGTGAGTAAACGAACTACGTATTGTAAATGTTTGGTTATCTCTATCGAGAGTTGATTAAGTGAACTGCATTTTGTGTTGAGTGAACTTTATCGTGGGTTAATTAGGTGAATTGCATCTTGTGTTAAGTAAACTTTATCGAGGGTTAGTTAAGTGAACAGCATTTTGTATTGAGTGAACTTTATCGAGGGTTAATTAGGTGAAGTGCATTTTGTGTTAAGTAAACTTTATCGAGGGTTAGTTAAGTGAACTGCATTTTGTGTTGAGTGAACTTTATCGAGGGTTAATTAGGTGAATTGCATCTTGTGTTAAGTAAACTTTATCGAGGGTTAGTTAAGTGAACTGCATCTTGTGTTAAGTAAACTTTATCGAGGGTTAGTTAAGTGAACAGCATTTTGTATTGAGTGAACTTTATCGAGGGTTAATTAGGTGAAGTGCATTTTGTGTTGGGTGAATTTTATCGAGGGTTAGTTAAGTGAACTGCATTTTGTGTTAAATAAACTTTACCGAGAGTAAGTTAAGTGAACTGCATTTTGTGTTACTTTACGAGGGTTAATTATTTTGTGTGGAATGAAATTAAATGAACTATATTCCGTGTTTATAGACTTTTTCGCGGGTACTTAAGTAAACAATATATTGTGCTTTCAGCATTAAATCGAGGGGTTGTTAAGTGATCTGCATTATTTGTTTCATAAAGAAGAAACACAGTATAACGAGCAATGAGCCGAGTTGTTTTTCGACTGTCGTTCTCTACATCGTTAACATCACTGATAAACCATTGAAGTGGACCTGATTTGGTTTTTATTTTGAAATGTTTCGATAGTAATTTCGGACATTATTTACGATAAGGATAGATTTGATTATGTCATGTGTTGTTTGTCACACTTGACTGATAAAGGTGCCAGATTGTAATCACTGAAAATTATCAACTAAATTGTGTTACATGTATATATTTATATAAAAATCTCTTTTTGCCATAGATATGAAAACTACACGAAACTTGATATATTGAGAGAACCAATTATATTGTGCTGAAGTTATCTTTTTCTATTTATTGTAATAATGACATCAATATCAAATTTAGAAAGAATTCATGGATTTCCCGGATTGAGCACTAAGGAGAAAGCACTGTGTAGCAACTCTCTATAATTGCGATGACGCTGACCTTCGATTTTCTAACTTGTTTTCGGGAGCATGCACTTTCAGAAAAGACTTAAAGCTAATCTAGATTTATGTAACGGATATCGATATTCTGTTGATCGTGAAGAAACCTTGACATTTATTATCTCAGTAAATCTTCAAAACAGCTTCAACATCCCGTCATCACTCAATACGAGACAGCCAACGTAATTATGAGTCTATAAATGCCACAGGTCCAACTGTATTGTGAAGTCACAATGCTCTTAAATGCTGTTACCTTATTCGGTTGTTCCAATTATTGGTCTTACTCCAGGAGATTTGTTGCCATTGTCCAAAAAGTTTTTGCAGTGTAAATGCAACCCTGGTACACAGTATAATACTTTGTTAGAGAAAACTTCTTTTGGGTGTAAGGCTAGCTTGTACAGATGTGGCGGGCTCGATTTTACCAGGAAACATTGAAGTATATTATGATCTGTGTTACATTGGCGCCTGGATCTCACAAGCATCGCTGTAACTCCTTTGTGCATAAATAATGCAAAACATACAATCAACAAGCTTTCTATATAGTCTTAGCAATATATTGACCAGGGTCAGAACAAGTACAAAATGAACAAACACGATTCCTTCTGTCTCAAGTATTATGTTGCAGACAACAAATCGTCACAGTAAAAAATGAACTTTTCACAAATGAAAGTATTGAGACCTTAAATTCCTGAAAATGTAAATACTTCAAAAGAATGTGTTTTAAATGTCAGTTTGGCAGTGAGAAATTGCGGCTCCAAATAATACAATTCAAAGAGAGTTATCCAATTAAAAATATACTAACTTTTCCTTCCACACATCTCGTAATATATTTGTATGATTGATTTAAGAATAAAAAATATTCATGCAGAGGTCTCGGGTTCGAACCCTAGAAGAGATATTGACATAAAAGTAATTAAATAACAAGAATAATGAAATATTTTCCTACTATCGATAGTTGGTCTCTTTGCAAGATATTCGTCTGGCAAATCTTCCAGTGGGTCACTTAGAATTACAAATAAATTATACCGATAATTTCATTCAGAGCGCACTCTATAGTTTATTGTCAACGTGAATTGAAAAAAACGACTTTGAGTCTCTGGTTAAGCCTTAAAGTCCACAGTGATGTGTCTGTTCATTAGAAAAACGTCATGTAGCTTTACCTGTGATTATTCTAACGTGTAAAGAGGTTCCTTTGAACTATGAGACTATTATATTCCTTTCCTGGTGTGAATTAAGAATTAAAATCCATGTAGATTTAGCGGTTTAGATATGTTATATAACTATTTCTAAAAATAACTTGTCTAAGTATGTCTTGTGCATTTATCTTCCCAGCTTAATTCAGCATTGATCGCTTGTTTGCTCTGTTACTTATTACACATTTTACATAACATTAAATCATTTCACGATTTGAAACCTTGTCGTTCCGTTTCAAGGGGGGCTACCCTAGATTGCTGAACATGAGAATCTACTGTGTGCTATATTTAGGCCTCCAGTGTGACGTCACGATAATTCTCCTGTTTTCATTGACTGAGCGAGAGATTTCCCGTATTTCTAAGTGAACCGCGGAACACGTCGGACATGCACATGGCTTCTGTTGGATTTTAAACAAATATGTTCTTACGGCAGTGTTATTGAATGTACTGAGTTGTGGTGATATATTGTTTACGTTTGGAGGACCTATTCCGCCAAAGATGCGGAGGATGATCCGTGGAAACAGGCCGATCGGCTCCAAATTGTTGTTATTCCTAGCGGTGTTCTGTCTGCTAGCATTGTCACCCTCAGCTCAAGGTAAGAGTTAAAACAGGGCTCGCCCAGGGACGGTGTGATAACTAGTATCGGCATTTCACGGCGATGTGTGTCACAAATATTGCATACCATATTATTTTCACTTTCTCTTGATTATGTAAACTTGCTGTTTCGTAGAAACCCCATGACAGCGAGAAAGGTCATTTGTCAAACGTGCGAGATACTCCCGCAGGTGCCCCCAGAATGACCCCTCTCAAACTAATTTTCGATTTCGCTCTTGGTTGAGTGACTTTGAACCTAATTTATAGATATTTGCATGTCTATTTATCCCCGTTTAAGTTAATCCCTATATATTACGACCATGATAAACATGTGTGTTAAAATCTAATCAGTCAGATTGTTGTAAACAAAGTTTGAGACGAGTACGAATATTTCGTCCTTACGAAAGTCGTCGTACAGGTGTGTTATAACTCCCGACAGGGGAGGGGGTCTGTTTACACCTGTACAATCGGGTGCTAAGTGACGTAATATATCCAATTAGGAGGCAATCAATATGTAACGGTATTTCCGTTAAGTCGGCTTTTCGTGGGCTTTAAGAAGATGTGTGGTAGATTTAGGATTTGCACACCTGTCATTTTAGTGTATACACCTGTCTTGCACCTATATACCAGATAAAATGGCGGACAGACCTAGTCACATGACAGCAAAGTTTTAGGGATCGTTTATAACATATTTGTTCCAGAGTTTTGGTTTAATAAGAATATTTTAGGCAGTGGCCTTGTTCTGAAGTATTTTGGACTGATTGTAATAAGTTTGCCCACAATGTCCTACCTTCACACACCTGTAGAGTGTGACCTAGTGGTGTGTACAAACCACGATAAACTGGGACCCCTCCCAAGAAATTATCTTCATAAAAGAATGTCTTTATCGTAAACTCATCGTTGTATGATAATGTTATTTAAAAATCAATTTGTTTTGGTTGATATAGGTTGACATAATTTGAATAATACCTAAATAGTTGATTGTTTTTTTTTCAATTATTCTGTCAATTAAACAAGGCAGCTCTATATATATACACATATAGATATTGTTATGAAATATGGGTTATGAAACGTTTTTAAAATTTTGTAGAAATATAGCATTCAGGCCGTTTTAATTACTAGCTTTCATATTTATTAGCATTTGGAGTGTGTGACTTTCCACACTTGTACTATACACTCCTTTTATGATTTAAATACCCATCATGAAACAGCTTGAAAGGTTTCATAACCAGTGTATATTAGCACAGATATTTCAAATGGTTTACAATAGTTTGTTTCATTGTAAAGGTTCATTTTATTGCACATTTACTTTTTGGTCGATGCCAATTAGTTTTGAACATCTATGGACATAGTCACATTCAGGGATTAAATTAGACAAATCCTACAGTAATAAAAGAGGACAGAATCCCCAAGCGATATGTTTTCCCCTTAATATAAACAAACTTATTTTCAAGAAAATTTACTGAAAGCATGGGAAATTTACCAGAAATATTGTGAAAATGTTCCCTAAAACAGAGCTAATTAGTATTAATTTACTTAACATAATTTCGAATCATGCAGTCATGAAAATAAAATCAGTCTAACCCCAGCATTGTCATATTTTCTTCATGTAATATTCATGTACTCGTATGTAAAAACATTTTAACACAATCCCTCTTTTGAATTCTGACCAGAAAAGCTGTCAGAAATTTCTCAATTTCTCCTGATAGCCCAAAACTCCCCTTTTTCCACTAAAGGTAGTATTCCCTTAATTCTAGATTAACCAAAGACGTTGAACATGTTCAAAATTTAAGCCTTGAAAAAACATATTTCTAGATGGTGAGACAAATTTTGTGAGACAGACTTTTGGAGACAAACTGTTGAAACACCAAATTTAATGCTTTTCTTGTTGTTGGAATGTCTTTGATATTTAGTCTTAAATAAAAGATTATCAAATAATGAATGAATTGAGCTATAAAGTTGAGTCTAAAAATTGCTAGATGAATATTGAGAACATTATGTCACGGCCTCTTTTTAGTTTACGGTTTATATACCTTTGTAATAATCCTATTGAAAAAAGGCATTACAAAAAATATTGTCTGTGTCCTGCGTAATACCCAAAATACAGCCCCTATTTTTTGTGCCTTACTCTAAACTTTGTATTATTGTTCATATACTGAAGAAAGCAGTGGTCAAGTCATAATTATAATCAAATGAGATAAAATTGTTTGCCTGCATTGCACCTATACTTATTATCAATTTTGGAAGCTTGTAACAGGAAACATACAATTTTTTGTTTGGCCTAAGCATTCCTATAGATCTATATGTGCACTTTAAAATAAAAAACATTGATCGATGAGATTTTTTATGCCTAAAATTATACAATAGGTTCCGAAAATTTTAACGTTATTTAATAAGTCAACGTTCTCACAGAAATGAAATGAAACCATTAAGATGGTATGGAATTCAATTTGAAGCAAAAATTTTTTAGTTGATATTCTATGTTTACAACACAGAAAGGAAATTTAACTGGCTTGCAACTCTCAGTTTGAAGCTAAATTTTGTAAACAGTATGCTGGTATCATTTTGAGACACATGTTGTGTGGACCTTGTGTACTCATTCGTGTTGGCGTCGAGTTGTACAATACCTAGTAAACTAGGCTTTAGCTGTTCGCTGTTTACTCTCAATCAATATAAATTGTAGAACACTTGAGAGCACAAACAAAACCACATGCCTAATTAATGAAGGTTACGGTCAATTATTTGTTTGAATAAATTTGAATCTTACTGTTGCTGCTAAGACAGTCTTCTTCTTTGGACACAATTACACTGACAAATTCAGGAGTTATACATTTTTTGTTCTAGGGTGCTATGCAAATAGGTATGACAACGATAAGGGTATCTAAGTTTAGGAGGCCCTGATGTTGTGCTCATTTCTGGTTTAAACATAATTTTATTTTATATTGACGTATATTAAACAAGTACACTCTTGATGTAAAATTGGAGCTGGCAAAAGGATTAAAAATCTTATCATCTCCGGTGAAATGTAATTAATATTTAGGAGTACTTCAGCATACTGTTTAATTCGCATGTGTTTGAAATTCATTTAACATTTCATAACAACACTGACCATTCAATGTAAACCATATATCATAGGTAGGTGTAATAAAGTGAAAGGAAGGAAAACAGAAAGCCCCTAAAGTTCACAAGACTATAAAATGTACCATTATACTTGGTCAAATAGGAACGTGCTCAGATCTTGTGACAGATGGTCAATCGACCTTAAGGAAGTTCTGACCTGATTATGTATATGCTTATTAAGTGATAATTGTTTAAAAGAAAAAAAAAATATTAACTCCAGTTCTCTATTGTTGTTTATCTCCTGTTTTTAGGTCACCTGAGACAAAGTCTCATGATGACTTATATATTGCGATCACCTTTGTCTGGTGTTGTGCGTTTGTAAACTTTTAACATTTTCAACTTCTTCTCAAAAACCCCTAAACCGAATTCAATGAAATTTTGCAGAGAGATTCGCTTGCCTAAGATGAACCAAAATAGTGACTATTACAGAGCCAAAATTGTCAAATTATCTCAAATTTTAAAAATCTTCTTCCCAACACCTAGATATGGTAGAATGAAATGCTCTTCAATGACAGAAGCGTCTTAAGTTGCCATACCATAAACGTGAATTTCATGGCCCCAGGGTCTCCTCTTTCCCTGTGAGGAAGGCGTAAATTTTTCTGTCGTTTATGGAAAAATAATTCTGTACCTGTAATACTATTTTGTTGGTTATTCTCATACCTGTGATGTTAAAAATACCTGTAATACTGTTGCTTCATCTCATACCTGTGATGTTGAAAATACCTGTAATACTGTTGCTTCGTCTCATACCTGTGATGTTGAAAATACCTGTAATACTGTTGCTTCGTCTCATACCTGTGATGTTGAAAATACCTGTAATACTATTTTGTCAATAATAATGGCCTACCTATTATGTTATGTGTATAACCAGTTTCTTGGTTCAACTTGTACTGAATATAGATTTGGCATGTTACGTGTATGGTCAGCTGGTAACAAGATACTTAGCTTTACCTTTTCATCACTTATAGATCGATTACACAATGTGCTCCTGTTGTTTGTTTAGGTGTAAATATTGACATTATCTAGGTTGTCTTTTCTGATAATACTAGGATTGACATCAAAATGATGGTCACAGATAGAAGCCTGTAGACTATTGTAGTACTTATTGATCTGTGTGGTGGTTGATGTATGGAACCAGGACATCAGGGTAATTAATGAAGTAATCGGGATGGTCACATCCCATTCAATAATGACATACACTGTATATATAACACAATATATACCTTCAGTATGGACAAGGACCTGCTAAACCTACTTTTACTTTCACTTTCAACAAAAGATATCTTTAAAGTTGTTTTTCCTTGTGTTATTGGAAGTTAAACCATACATGAGCTTAGAATAAGCTGTAGTGTTATTCAGCTATAGAATAAGTTTAATGTTATTTGGTGGTAGAATAAGTTTAGTGTTATTTGGTGGTAGAATAAGTTTAGTATTATTTGGTGGTAGAATAAGCTGTAGTGTTATTTGGTGGTAGAATAAGTTTAGTGTTATTTGGTGGTAGAATAATTTTAGTGTTATTTGGTGATAGAATAAACCGTAGTGTTATTTGCTGGTAGAATATGTTTAATGTTATTCGATGGTAGAATAAGTTTAATGTTATTTGGTGGTAGAATAAACTGTAGTGTTATTTGGTGGTAGAATAAGTTTAGTGTTATTTGGTGGTAGAATAAGTTTATGTTATTTGGTGGTAGAATGAGCTGTAGTGTTATTTGGTGTTAGAATAAGTTTAGTGTTATTTTGTGGTAGAATCAGCTGTAGTGTTATTTGGTGGTAGAATAAGTTTAGTGTTATTTGGTGGTAGAATAAATGGTAGTGTTATTTGCTGGTAGAATATGTTTAGTGTTATTTGGTGGTAGAATAAGTTTAGTGTTATTTGGTGGTAGAATGAGCTGTAGTGTTATTTGGTGTTAGAATAAGTTTAGTGTTATTTGGTGATAGAATAAGTTTTATGTTATTTGGTGGTAGAATAAGTTTAATACTATTTGGCGGTAGAATAAGTTCCATGTTATTTGGTAGAAAAGTTGCAATGATATTTGATACTAGAATAAGCTTAAAAGTAGTGTTATTTGGTAGTAGAATAATTTTAGTGTTATTTGGTGGTAGAATAATTTTAGTGTTATTTGGTGATAGAATAAGTTTTATGTTATTTGGTGGTAGAATAAGTTTAATACTATTTGGCGGTAGAATAAGTTCCATGTTATATGGTAGAAAAGTTGCAATGATATTTGATACTAGAATAAGCTTAAAAGTAGTGTTATTTGGTAGTAGAATAATTTTAGTGTTATTTGGTGATAGAATAAGTTTTATGTTATTTGGTGGTAGAATAAGTTTAATACTATTTGGCGGTAGAATAAGTTCCATGTTATTTGGTAGAAAAGTTGCAATGATATTTGATACTAGAATAAGCTTAAAAGTAGTGTTATTTGGTAGTAGAGTAAAGTGTTATTTGGAAGTAGAATAAGTTTAATGTTACCAGGAAGTAGAACTCGTTTAGTGTTATTTTGTTGTATAATAAGCTAAAGTGTTATTTGGATGTGGAATAAGTATAACCTTACCTGGAAGTAGAACGAGTTTAGTGTTATCTGTTATAATGGATTATAGTGTTATTTTACATCTAATCATATAGTCGAGTTCATTGTCCTGATCAATAATGAATCATTCGTTCATGATTTGGCACATCTTTTAATAATAAATGAGAATTTTAGAGGTTGATATAGACAAACGCTCTTTTGAAAACTTGTTAAAATACGGTGTGCATGCTATGCATCATTTTGTGCATCGATGTATGGCTCTAAATTTAATTAAGAGAAAAGTTATGCTGTAGAGGAAATTTGTAGGATATAATGATTGATCCTGCTGTTCTTACGTAACACTGCACTGGGGATCTGACAAAAGTATTCCACTCTGCCACCTGCTTTACCACAATGTATAAGCCATGATATCATTTACAACTATCATATTTTACAAAATTGATCAGGAAAAAGTTACCGTATTTTATCAAAAATTGAAATAATCACAGATTTTAAAACATAATTAAAAATCTGTCTTTGAAACTGTTATTCTTAACAACCTTTGATAATACACAGACTTCACATAAGTTTGACTATAACAAAAACAAAACAATTCTGCTTTGGTGATGTGTAGAATCTGACTTGTAGCTGGAGGCAATGTTGTGACAGAATTATCCTGTTTTTTGCTAATTTATTCAGATTTAATTCAATTGTAGAATTTCATATACAGCACAACATTATGTACATGTTTTTAGTATTATCTGTCACTGCGAACAAATTTTCACTGGAGAAAATTTTAATCCTTTTTGATACAGATAATAGCCTTAAGGATAGCAAACCAACAATTTGCAATTAAATGAGTTCTTTCTGACAAATTGTCTGATAAAACGTTTTTCCTCATGTGTAGGGAGGAGATTCGTCAGGTAGCATATGAAAAATCATTTAGGAGAATACGTCAATAAATTTCAATTTACAACAGTACAGCTTGTGCTCATCCTATGATTTCTATAGATTGAAAAAAAAAACCCAACATGGCCATTCATCATGTATATAAACAAACAAATCATACAATTGTCTGTTGCTTACCTACATCTGTCCATTACAAGAATCTTCAGATAATTTTGTGTTAAAAGATATTTATAAATAGATATAAAAAAATGATAACTAAATATGCCTCTGTGTACTTATGATGTTGACTGTATGTACCTATTGGGATGTTGACTGTATGTCCCTGTTGGGATGTTGACTGTATGTACCTGTTGGGATGTTGACTGTATGTACCTGTTGGGATGTTGACTGTATGTACCTGTTGGGATGTTGACTGTATGTACCTGTTGGGATGTTGACTGTATGTACCTGTTGGGATGTTGACTGTATGTACCTGTTGGGATGTTGACTGTATGTATGTTGACTGTATGTACCTGTTGGGATGTTGACTGTATGTACCTGGGATGTTGACTGTTGGGATGTTGACTGTATGTACCTGTTGGGATGTTGACTGTATGTACCTGTTGTGATGTTGACTGTATGTACCTGTTGGGATGTTGACTGTATGTACCTGTTGGGATGTTGACTGTATGTACCTGTTGGGGTGTTGACTGTATGTACCTGTTGGGATGTTGACTGTATGTACCTGTTGGGATGTTGACTGTATGTACCTGTTGGGATGTTGACTGTTGGGATGTTGACTGTATGTACCTGTTGGGATGTTGACTGTATGTACCTGTTGGGATGTTGACTGTATGTACCTGTTGGGATGTTGACTTTATGTACCTCTTGGGATGTTGACTGTATGTCCCTGTTGGGATGTTGACTGTATGTACCTGTTGGGATGTTGACTGTATGTACCTGTTGGGATGTTGACTGTATGTACCTGTTGGGATGTTGACTGTTGGTTGGGATGTTGACTGTATGTACCTGTTGGGATGTTGACTGTATGTACCTGTTGGGATGTTGACTGTATGTACCTGTTGGGATGTTGACTGTATGTATCTGTTGGGATGTTGACTGTTGGGATGTTGACTGTATGTACCTGTTGGGATGTTGACTGTATGTACCTGTTGGGATGTTGACTGTATGTATCTGTTGGGATGTTGACTGTTGGGATGTTGACTGTATGTACCTGTTGGGATGTTGACTGTATGTACCTGTTGGGATGTTGACTGTTGGGATGTTGACTGTATGTACCTGTTGGGATGTTGACTGTATGTACCTGTTGGGATGTTGACTGTATGTACCTGTTGGGATGTCGACTGTATGTACCTGTAGGGGTGTTGACTGTATGTACCTGTTGGGATGTTGACTGTTGGGATGTTGACTGTATGTACCTGTTGGGATGTTGACTGTATGTACCTGTTGGGATGTTGACTGTATGTATCTGTTGGGATGTTGACTGTATGTACCTGTTGGGATGTTGACTGTATGTACCTGTTGGGATGTTGACTGTATGTACCTGTTGGGATGTTGACTGTATGTACCTGTTGAGATAACGACTGTTATACCTGTTGAGATAACGACTGTTATACCTGTTGAGATAACGACTATTATACCTGTTGAGATGACGACTGTTATACCTGTTGAGATGACGACTGTTATACCTGTTGAGATAACGACTGTTATACCTGTTGAGATGACGACTGTTATACCTGTCGAGATGACGACTGTTATACCTGTCGAGATGACGACTGTGATACCTGTCGAGATAACGACTGTTATACCTGTTGAGATGACGACTGTTATACCTGTCGAGATGACGACTGTTATACCTGTTGAGATAACGACTGTTATACCTGTTGAGATGACGACTGTTATACCTGTCGAGATGACGACTGTGATACCTGTCGAGATAACGACTGTTATACCTGTTGAGATGACGACTGTTATACCTGTCGAGATGACAACTGTTATACCTGTCGAGATAACGACTGTTATAACTGTCAAGCTAACGACTGTTATACCTGTTGAGATAACGACTGTTATACCTGTTGAGATAACTACTATTATACCTGTGTGTGTCACATGTATATTAACGTGTTGAATTATTATTTACCTGATAACAGCTTATTCACACCTGTTGTCATTTTATTTATACAGTCAGATTTATTGTTCAGGTTTAGATACAGAAAAGTCAATGTGGATTTTACAACAGTAATAATATAATCTGTTCTCATGCATAAATAATGTGTAAAATTATTTGAAAATCCTCAGATACATCAATAAAGATTTCTTTACCAAAATGTAGGTATGGGCGGTGTTATACTAAGCCATAGATAAGATTGTGGTCATGACTAGCTTAATTGAGCTGAGAAAAGGTCTCTTCTCCTTTCCATAATCAGCAACTCTATTCCAACTGTTGGGGCCCATTCCATAATTATCCCTTCTTTCCTCTGCCCCCTGTTTTTCCACCACCTGTCCACTTCTACATTTTTCTTCCCCTTCCTACCCCAAGATCTCTTTTTCTTTCCCACTAAATCCCAAGTTATCCTTATCTAACTCATCATATTTCCTGTCCTTACCCTTACCACATTCTATTTCCCCATGTATCCACATTCATTTCCGCCTCCCCCCTCCCTGGACTCCTTCTCCCTCCCCCCCAATCTCTTCCCCTCAGTTATCTCCCCCTCCCACTACTGTCTCTTTGTCCTTTCCTGATTGATTGATACTCTTCGCTACCAATCCTAACACATCTGGCTTAGTGACAACCTTTATATAACAGGTCAATTTTAGGATAAAACCCTGAACTCATATGTAACACAAACCATGAACTACCTATAACCGGGAATATTTAGTCCTCCTGGGCCTGCTGTTGAACATGTGTATACATCCAGGTACACTCTATTGCCTAATGCTTCCAAAAGGTAGGGCACTAAGTTCAATCAGCAATATTATGTATGGCACTCAAAATAAAAAGTGATACACATTCTTAAATAAAAGCTTTTACAAATTTGTTTAACTTAAGAATTAAATTGAATACAAAATGTCCTAATCTGTTTGACATTTAATCTGTCTGAAACATCTTGACAGGTACAGGTAGGTTGGGATTAAAATGATCCGCCGTGCAGGAATAAAAAATAAAACAAAATATGCTTGTAAAGTAAGAAACATACCACCAGATTTATCTGATAGTGAGGTTATGTCTTGTGGTAAGTCCACCCGTAAACTTCAATAGAGTTACAGACTAGTGCGAGTTCATTGTCTTGACTTTTATACCATATAAAATTAAGGGTGAGTGTTAAACAGTGATAACTTTTTATCGAAATAGCTTCTGGAGCTAAATAAAGGAAAGATATGAGGTTACCATATGGGTACAAGTCTTTTCACTTAAACTATAGTTTACAATATTCAGAAAAAAAAGTTAATGGCGTCAGGTAGATACAAGATATATTAAAATTGCTGATACAGTTAAGTGTCTACTGTAAGTTAGGAGATCAGTTACAGTAATGCTTATTCAATACTTATTCAACAATAAGCCACGCCAGGTAATAAGCCCATACATATCTATTACTTTCCATTACCATTGAATTTTTTTATCATTGTCCTGTAATTACATAATAATGAGCAACTCCTGTAACTGTGAGCCATAGTTGAAATTTTGGCTCCCTGGGTCTTTTTCAGGATAAATACAGTACTCACGTAGCTCCTTTTAATTAATATGCAAATGGGTCACAAATACTTACATGCATCCAAAATCTGCTTGTTATATATGTAATGAACAGATGAGCAAAAAGTAGTCATTTATACAAGATTTGAAATTTATATGTATATATGCATACTGTGGTGTCTATGAATTTGAGAAATGCCCAGGTGTATTTTTTTTTTTGAAAATCAATACCATCAATATTCTTGTTTTTAAAGTTCTTTTCTACACTGATGTAATTCTAACGGTACGTTTCTGCAATCTGACCATGAATGTTTTGTTTTACCTGGAACTTTGATTTGTTCTATAATACCTGTACATCTTGATTCTTGTGCACGCAGATTGCTTAATGTTATAATGTCATGTACTGTTTTTTATCAGATTTGTAGTATTCTACCTGTCCCGAGCAAAGTCATTATAAAGATGAAAAAGTAACTTTTTACAGTCAGTTACAGGTGAAAACTGCATATAGGTACCGATTTACCTGTCCAGTGCAAAGTCAGTATAAGGTGAAAAAACAATATAATTAACTTTATACAGTCAGTTAAAGGTGAAAATTGCATAAGTATGTTTTTGCCTATCTGCAGTTCAAAGTCACTTTACAGATGGAATTCGATCGGTTTTGATGTTATCCTACATATCTACCTGTCAGAAGATCAAAGTTGGTCTCAACACACCTTCTGATTGAATACATAAAGCTAATGTTCAGATATTCCATTTATACTGTTCTGTGTATACTCCTAGCCAAGCATTATACCTATACACACCATACAAAGATTGTGTATATTACAGTATATATAATGTAGATATAAAAGTAACACGCATGTATATCAACATCCATAGGGTATTTACCTGTCATACCTGTTCCTGTACATCAGTAGGGCATATATACCTGTCACTTGCTGACCTAAGATGGACAGGTCACCTGCAGTCAAGGAATTAAGGTGCTGTGTATATTAATTAAAAGGAGTCTATTATTTTTCAGCTAATTTACAAGTGATTCATTTCGTCTCTTACTTTCTCATTATGTAGAAATAGTCGTTTTTGTCCTCCATTTTTTTTTCAAATGTTAATAACGAGATCTGCACATCTTAATAGAAATCTGATGAATATACAGAATGTTAAGGTCTATAATGCAGATATCTGGCTTGGATAGCAAGCTTTGTACACCAAGTAACTGTGGTCTACATGTACATGTACCTGCAGCATACCTGTAGCGCCTTCGTTATCTCTAGGTGTATGGTATGTATACCTTACACTCCTCCTCAGCATCATATTACCTGGATTTTTTTTGTACCTGTGGAGAGGGACATCACCAGTCTGGAATGTTTAACTCTAAACAGCCAGAACCATATAGGAATGTAACAAAATATTTCATTCAAGATAGTAATAGGACAGATGTCCAGCCTGTAAACTCATGAATGAATGAAGTGTATATTCTAAATCTGTTGTATCATGTACCTGTATATAAAAATTTTATAATGTAAATGTTTATGTATTTGAAACACGAAATGTTGATCAGAAATATGTGATTATCACCAACTGTGTTAAAAGATAACCTTGAAAAGATTTTAAAAGATTTGCATAATTTTGAATTTATGATATTTTATAGGGTAAGGAAATGAAAATTTGTTAAAAGAGAGACCTTACGTTTCTGAATCTTAAGCCATGTCTTATACCCTAGTGGTCATATTGTACTTTGTGTTTCTATTTATTAAATGACAACGCATATTTTGAAAATTTCCTTTGATCTAATACCTATATAGAGCCTGTAAAAACTTCACTGATGTGTACAAATTTAAAGTGTCTTAAGTTATGCAGGCAGATATAAATAACTAACAATTTCAATGTTTGGTCATGTAAACAGTAAAATTTTGTAGAATATTGAAAAAAAATTATAATTACAGCAAGTTATAGGTAATATACTATACTTTGATGTTATGTACTCAGAGTTTGAAAATTTCTTTCCCTACAAAATGTCATGATATATATATCTTTCTGTAGTAAAATTTTAATTGGTATCCTTTCTAAGTGATAGTAGATGTTCAGTTCTTACACTCTGGGTATGTTCATGTTGAACAAATTTAGAATTTTGTCTGTTACAGAGAGCTGGATAATTTTTGTCATGGTTTTTTTTTATTTTTTGCTTGGTGATAACACACACTGGAAGAAAAAAAGTATTTCTTTGTTTGACTAGGCCACCTCCGTGATTTATTTGTCATACTCAAATGATGAAGTTACTTTACTGGCGTCATTATTCAAGTCTTGCACTGGCTTTATCCAGAATCCTTGTTTGTATGGCATGTGTGCACAGTCTTTCTGTTCTAGCTCTATTATATAACGAAGGAAATTTTGCATGTGTCTGCAGTTTTACTTTAATTCTTTATGAATGGTTGCGATTTGTCATCTCGTTCTTTGAATATTGTAATTATGTCACCATTGGGATGTCTTTCTTGACAACTTTGATTAAATGTCTTAGACATGTCTTAAACTGAAATGGCTTGTAAGGGATCGCAAGACAGTAAATAATGACGAAAGTTACATGTGACTGTTAAGAAGAAAAGTGACATTTATAACAGTAAAATTACAGCTTTTTCATTTACATAGAAGATACGAAAAAATGTAAATTTATTTTTTTTCATATTTGCCTAAAAGATGCACATATGGTAATTATGCATGAAGCAGTATGCCCATGCATGCCTTTATCATAATATTATGAGACCACCATTGTCTGTGAAAATAACAAAGAAAATATCAACATGCCAACAGAATCTTAATTTTGACAGAATTTTAATGAAACTAGGGCTAAATAATTAAAAAAGAAAGATTTATAAGGAGACTTCTGAAAAAATACAATTACGTTGAATAAGGACCAGGTGTTCTGAAAGGGTAAGCTTCTTCTGTCATATTGATTAAGTGTAATGCCAGGTGCACAAAGAGATCAAGGTAAATAACAATGGAGACACTTTACTACCAAACTTTGTAACATCACACAAGGAAATAGAATATTTCTCTATGAGATCATTATATGGAGATTTAAACTTTCTTATAATCTTTCATCAACCCTCTTTCTTTAAACCCTGTGTAGTTAGTTTGTCAGTTGAGGCATCTGGTGCGAAAAGCGTGATATTGGAACTATAAATTAAAGCCTTGAATATTGAATCAAATGCAACATATAAATAAATCCACTGAGGATTCAGAATGGCGCTGCCTAGAAATGAAAAATTCACAATAGGGAAATTGATTGATGGAAATCTGTCCCTGTTGGTTACGTTAAAGAAAAGACTGATCAAGTACCCAGCTGCTGTAGAAGTTTCTGTCCTGTCTTTAATTAGCAATTTTGGTTGGTTTATGGTCTATAAATTTCTTATTATTTATGACAAGACATGTACATCATGGCAATATGTCTGAAAGTGAAATAAAAAGACTTGGCCAGGTCTTTGTGATGTGTTTTGGAAATTAAAGCTGTTAAAACAAACCAGAAAGAAAAAGAAATTTATGATGGGCACAGTTCGTAATATAATTTCTTGAAAACACTGTCCAAAGCAAAAATTCTGAAAAGACATTCATTCTTCAAATTTAGCTGACAATTTTATAGTGCTATATTGCACTGATTGCACAGCAAGAAAATTGAGGTTAATATACAACTTGTGTTTTCAGGATTTTTCTTTGATTAAATCTATTAACAATCTGTCTTTGGTTTCATTATAACAGCTAAGAATTGGTATTTTATCAGTTTTTCTCACACTAAAGATGACAATGATTTAGGAATATAATCTTCAACATGTGTTTATTTCTGTAGCAATTCAATAATTTACTACACGTACACCATCTATAAAGACAGGTCTGAGAATAAGAAATGGAAGACCATGCAGATGTGGAGGATTGATCCATGAGTGTCGATCTGTATCACAAGTTCAATAATTTGCTCATAAAGGCTCATTAGATATTAGATTATGTATAGAGTTTGATAAATCACATATAACATAAGCACAAGTGTAAGATTCTATTCATCAGAAAACTCATCTTTGTAAAAAAATAAGCAAAAACTCTTGTTTAGCTTGGATGGTAAGTTTTTCACTATGGTGACAGTCATGTGACATCCTAGAGACTTGTGTATTTATTTTGTGGCTACCTACAGGAAAAGACATGTGCTTGCTGGTGTAAGAATGATGAAGGAAAATGATTTGATCTGTATGATTTCCTCCATCTAACAATTACACTGTCCTCTTTGTCACATTTTCTTATTGTAACTATAAGTAACTTCAGTGTTTATGGAACATGGATCATCATGGAGAAGTTTAATGGATTGTTAATGATCCTGTTTTAAGTTGACAATAAAATTATGTTAATTATCAACAAACATTTAATAAATTGGACAATAGATAAAAAGATATTAAACAAAATATCTGGTCATACAGATATATGTCAGGCATACTCGCACAAAATATCTGGTCATACAGATATATGTCAGGCATACTCACACAAAATATCTGGTCATACAGATATATGTCAGGCATACTCACACAAAATATCTGGTCATACAGATATATGTCAGGCATACTCACACAAAATATCTGGTCATACAGATATATGTCAGGCATACTCACACAAAATATCTGGTCATACAGATATATGTCAGGCATACTCACACAAAATATCTGGTCATACAGATATATGTCAGGCATACTCACACAAAATATCTGGTCATACAGATATATGTCAGGCATACTCACACAAAATATCTGGTCATACAGATATATGTCAGGCATACTCACACAAAATATCTGGTCATACAGATATATGTCAGGCCTATCTGCTACAGATATATGTCAGGCATACTCACACAAAATATCTGGTCATACAGATATATGTCAGGCCTGCTCACACAAAATATCTGGTCATACAGATATATGTCAGGCCTGCTCTCACAAAATATCTGGTCATACAGACAGATCAGCCTGCCTACTTAGGAAATACCAGGTTGACTCAATTAGTAGATATCTGGTGAACTCACTTGAGAAATATCTGGACAGCTCAGATAGTAGGTGTCTGGTGAAATTATTGACGAGAAATATATGCTCATATCACTTGATCGATATCTGAAGGAGAACTCACTCAACAAATATATCAAGTGAGTTCACTCGATAGATATCAATTGAACTGCATTCAAGTCAACTTGCTTTATAAAATATTGTGTGAACTTGGTCTAGAAAGGTTGTAAGTTCATTGACAAGAAATATCTGATCAGCTCAGTTTATAAAATCTGGTAAACCCATTTTCGAGGTATTTTGCAAGTTTACATTACTGATGTCTAATAACTTTAAGAAATGTTTGGTCAGCCAACACACTACAGATTAAGGGTTATCGTTGGATTCCACAAACCTCTGCTAATGATCAGCTATATATCACAGGAGATAGACTTGGTCAGTCAACTACTGGAGTGTTCAGTCAGATGTGTTACAGTCTAGTGACAATGTAGTGTGATCCTGGGATTTCATACAGAACCTCCCTCCTCTGTCCTACTTAATGCTTAATATGCTTGGTCTTCATCACTAATTAAGTCAAGACAGAATATCGGGGTGAAAATTAGGTCACTAATTACCATATTCCCAGTAAACTATGGCAATTATTAGGTCAGGTTTGACTTGAAGGCTTGCTGTGCAGCATGGCTTTTATTGAGTTACCTGCATGTGGCAGTCATATTAAGTTTGTCTGAGAATGTCATCTGTCAGAAATGTTACATAAAAGGTCATTTCTCACCAACTATAGACCCCGCTACAAAGCTTCACTTCATAGGCTTGTTGGTGAGATGAAATAGCATAGACCTACTGTTTAAGGGTTGGAAAAGGGATTCCATTTCAGATACAAATCCAATGATGTCATTGATCACATCTATAACAGTCTACTTGTAAAAGTTTACTGGGTTTTGTTTATATGGAAATAATTGACATTTCAAAACAGCTCAATTAATTCAAGAAAATTAAGTTGTTATTCATTTTTGCATAAACATAACAGATGTATTTTGAAGTCTAATTTTGTCAGCTAATCACATGCAGACCATTTGCAATTTTCCTTAAACCTGGAGGCACCAAGTAGCCGTAGTGAAAGACATTAATTTTATATGCAAGGAGACAGCAGCAGATGACAAATATTTGTTACAGTATCCTTTATTAGTCTTATATTCTAGATAGAAAGACCATTTGAATATAAACTATGACAGCGTAGCAATCTGTATGATGTCCAGATTGTGCTGTAAACATGTCTGTATTTTGACGCAATAAAATTTTAGGACAATATCAGTTGTAAACAATTTGTTGTAAACAAGTTGTAAGCAATAAAGAATCTCTGCTTGTGCAATGGTTGCTATATAAAGGACATACAGAGACTTCAATTATTGTAATCATATTTGATTGCAAAATTTTCAGTATAATACAATATAATACAAAGCTCTGAAATGATCTTACCACTAAAATGTGTACATTTACAGTATATGACTGCCCAGTACTATATAATGTCATCTTCAGATGTTGTGAATTCTGTGTTATTTTGAATTTTTTTTGATGATTATCTGCAGAGTGCTTATTTCATAACATATGCTCTGAATCAATTTTTCAGAAGAAAAAAAAAAGGAAAGAAAATTGATTCGCACAGAATATATAGTGAGGGGTTGGGCTGTGATCTAGACTATGTCCAGAGGTGTCTTTTGGAAGGAAAGAATAGAAAAACTAGAAAGAAAGAAAATTAACATGACATTGAGTCAGAATATATAGTGATGGGTTGGGTTGTGATGCAGGCTCGCACTTGTGTCGTGGATGACCTGTTACCGACCCCTCCCTGTTATCTTATAACATGGATGTATAAGGAAGCTTATTATCATACAGACTTATATTGAAGTACTGAACATGTTTGTATTACAACCTATTGCTCTTTGTTAGATGTCAGACACAAGGAACATGACTTACAATACTGCATGTAGCTGTCAGTCAAGATAAACACCTAAGTGACTAAGATTGGCATAAAAGATCTAGATAGGACAGTGTAGACTGTACAGGTGTGCGGCCTAGGAATTGAGAGGTACCTGAGGAAGGTCACTGTGAAGGGGCCCTTGGTCTGTGTCAGATAGATATCTGATAAAGAATTTCCTGCACAAAGAAATAGTACAGGGACTCTGGCCTACTATCAAACACTTGTTTAACCAGGACCATCTCTCAGGCTCTTGATCAATTGTCATGGCAACTTCAAAGTATGATGATAGATCATAACTACAGATGCTCAAAAATCTTTCACAAGTTTTGTTTTTTGTTTTGTTTTTTGTTTCAACTTTTGATGATTTACACCATTGATGGTGAACCAAATGCAGAACACGTTTTATTGACTTTGTTTAAACTTAAAGTATTTCATGCAAATTAAATATCGTACAAACAAATATTTTTGAATTGAGTTTTGGATAGAGTTTGAAAATTAGGAAATGATTATCCCTCAATAAAAATAGACATGGATAAACAAACACCTATGTGAGAAAGATCAGTATTAAAGAATTGTAGATAAGCTTGTAAGTGATTTCGATCAGTGTGGATGTGATATAGTCTGCAACAGTTGTTGCGTTGCTAATTCTATATATGAACTGGATATGAAACACATTGTAGTGTTTATGTGTGGAATTTTGGGTGTGCTATGATTGCGCTGTAAAAATGTGATAGAACAAGCACTGCTTGTCAGCAACTTGTTAAAATACATCTGATTATATCAAGTTGTTAGTACAAATATATCAAAATGCTAAGTCACAAATTTTCAAATAAAGTTCATTTTTTTTTTTTTAAATCTTTGCAGTAATTGAATAAATTGATATGCTTGTATATAGATGGAGGTGACATTTTGAATACAAACTTAACATACGTAAGTTTTGTTTTAAGATTTCAAAAGAAATTTCAGGGTTCATGTATTACAAATTGTATTAACCCCAATTTGTTATGTATGGTCTGACTACAGATGTTTTGCACCTAATGTCACTACGTATTTGAATTGTTCAGCCTTTTAGGAATTAGATTCAGAGCATGGCCTTAGATATAAGATAATTGAATGGTTGCAATTCTGTGGAGCTCGGTCGTTTTTCTCAAGTCAAACTAGAGAATGATATTGAATGTTGTGCGACCATTAAAAGTAGCCATCATTGATCATGTGATGTCCATGAATCGATGAAAGGTCCAAATCCTTTCCATGTGGGCGTTTACGGATCAGAAGTGGACTATTAGAATAGATTAGACCACCATGGTTTGTGTGACAAAATTCTGAGGTTAAAAGCATGGTTAAACATAAATATCTCTTTGTTCCTTCTGCCAAGAGAAGGCAGTATGACGAGTTTGTCTTTCACCTCAATACAGGTACAATAATCTACCTGAACAGGTAGAAATTGTCCTGTAGAGATGGGATCGCTGTATTGTTTCCATGTTGACTGTGACTCTAATAGGAGTTGGTCAGGCCATATTTGTCTGTGTTGTCAGAGTTTTATAATTATTTAGTGATTGTCAGTAGTACTGTAGGATCATGAGAGAGGTGTTAGCTATAGCTTACATGTGGCTTTAAGTGTTTGAAAATATTTTCAATTTTTTCTAAAAAAAATTTACATAACTTTAACAAAAGCTACAAATTTACTGACAACTTGTACATATAAACATACCGGTATATAAAATTGAATATTTATATTTCAACCTTCATGTTTGTGTGTCATTTTAAATCTTGATCAATCTAACTTGCAACTGAAGAATTATTTGCGATGTTAAAAATACATAGAGCTTTAAATTCTTTATCAAATTGAACTTTCAATAGATTTTTTATGAACTACCAATGGCTTTTAATTTTCAAATGGTTTGCTTGAAAACTTGAAATATTATTAACACATCGTGGTATCGTGAAAGTCTCAAAATATTTTCATATTTCAAACCTAACACTATTGAACTGTTTTAATGGTATGTACTTAAAATATTGAAATTTATTTTTGAAGAGCGATTAAAATACATTGATGTCAAGCTCTGATTTTATAAACAAGAATGGTACACATTTTATGAAATACTAAAGGTGAAAACTTTTACTGATATGAAGCCCTCTACTGCTGTATAATGTCAAATGCTGATTTCAATTATAGCACATTTTAAAACACGAAAGAGGTTTTAAGTACATGTACAAAACAGAGAACATGTTGTCAGTAATATGTTTCAGGATTCTGAGTAAATTCTTGAGATAAGGATTTTGCTTTTTATTCTCTAATTGTTTGGAAAAAATTGTCTTCGCTTTAACACTCTTTGTTTCCTCTGCAACAATGCTTCAATAGGTAAAATGGTGAGCGAAGTTAGCTCTGTTTAAGAGGAGAAACATCATCCGAGTTTTGTGACAGTTCGACACGTGTGATATCCCTCGGTCTACATTAAAACCATTACAGAACCCTTTCAACTTCATCACATGTGATACTGTTCCAAAGGATGCTTTGACTTTTATATGGAGTACTAAATTCTGTATAATGTGTCGCAGTGTACTTATGTATTTGTATACATTTTCCTCACAAAAATGCTTTAATAGAATTAGGAATGTAATATATGGTGGAACCCTTGCTAATGTCATTTATAAATGTTACTTTTTTAACAGGTTTTACATACTATGTTACAGCCGCGAAGCCTTCTAGTGGATGATCAAATGTCAAAATATCCTTATATATATATTCCATATCAGTGGGAGCCTGATTTGTCAAAGTTCCGATGATTATAAAAAGTTTGATTTAGAAAATTCCTGGTAAGTTGTATGAAGTCCTTTCTAACTACAGTGACTGCATCAGTTTGGTGGTGATCCTAGCTTTCTCACTCAAGGATAATAAAAAGTTGTTTTTGTATTATAATTGTAATGTTGTTGAGTTGCATGATTACATGCAGTATATTAGGTGATAGGTGTTGCCCAGTGTGTGAGGGAAGGGAAGAGCAGGAAACATAGGGTTAAAATCACTTAGACAAGGGTCAGAGGGTATAAAATTACACACAGGGGAAGGTTGGGGTTGGGGGTCGGGGTTGGGGGTGGGGGGGGGTGGGGGGGAGGGGTTAGGGGGTCAGGGAAGGTATTTGATATTTCATTGATTTCGTGAGTACTGTTATGCCACGAATTCATAAATGTCTGCAAATTATCAAAAGAAGTTTAAGTAGATTTATTGCGATATCATTCAAGTCAAGTATCCACCAAATGGACCTTTTTTTCCAAAAAAACTGCAAAAATTGAGTTCTACAAATTTACACAATTTTACAGTAGTTTTTGAATGACAATGGATAAAACCTGCTTCCTTGGTAAAATTCTAAAAATCGAGAATATACATATATTTGACATGTTTTGATTTTGGCATAAGATCTTGACAGTTTACTTTGTAAAAGTCGTATATCAAACACATAAAACTAGTTATTATTTACATGTAAAAGGTTTAAGACAGTTGTTCCATGGTAGGTGATAAATGATTTATTCTGTGGCATTGGTCACATGTAAACATCTGTTATATCTTCCATTCGTAAACATGATTGGCCTTGTATGAGTGTGTTACACTCTTTTCTTACTAAAGCAACACAAACAAAAACTACTGAAGGGAGGTTAAAAATGAACAATTTATACAGTCTGCTTTTAATGGGAGTTTTGTTGGAGTTGTTTTCATGCCCATTGTAGGGTTGATAATGCTACCAAGAAACTGACGACCCTCTACGTCAGGGGGAGGCGAGCCATTGTTAAAGTGAAATGAGAAGGAAATGAATTCCATTCAGCTCCATATTGTATAGCCTTGAACTTAACAAATTGTTTGAAAACATTTTATTATCAGTGTCTTCGATTTGTGTTACCACTCGGTACTCTAATAGCATTGCTGTTTCTCAGATGTTAAAGGAAATGTTCTTATTTCTCAGTCTGTTCGATCAAGTTTAAAGCTCCCATCAACTGCCAGACAGCCCTAAAAAGGATACAAAGATGGAGTCTGTCACTGAAATAGAATTAAAAAATGAAAGATGTCTTTAATTTGTAACACAATTTAAGATTTTTTATACTATATTGACTACCATCAGTTAATGAATATTGTGGTAGGATTTGTATTATTAATTTATATAAGGTAGCATACCTCCTTAACTCTATGTTGACTACCATTGATTAAGGATTCGTATTATTAATTTATATAAGGTAGCATACCTCCTTAACTCTATGTTGACTACCATTGATTAAGGATTCATATTATTAATTTATATAAGGTAGCATACCTCCTTATGTTGACTACCATTGATTAAGATTCTCTATTAATTTATATAAGGTAGCTACCATTGATTAAGGATTCGTATTATTAATTTATATAAGGTAGCATACCTCCTTAACTCTATGTTGACTACCATTGATTAAGGATTCATATTATTAATTTATATAAGGTAGCATACCTCCTTAACTCTATGTTGACTACCATTGATTAAGGATTCGTATTATTAATTTATATAAGGTAGCAAGAGCTCTATGTTGATCCATTGAGTGATTTGCCTATATATAATCCTTAAATCTATATATAATGATAAATGAGGTCAGTAACATCTCTGATTCAAGGTCATTAATTGTGTGATGTTGCATACACCCTTAACTCAATCTCGACTTCATGCATCAATAGAATAAAAATTCTTATAACACAACCAGTGGAAGATTTGTGTGTGATGTTTCGATGACGACAGGATCACCTTCATCAGAGAAACGACAGTGTAAAGCATACTAGCACTGACAACTTTTTCGGCTGCACTATAATGATATGTTCACTAGCTTAACTCTGTAACAACTGTACAAGTTAGTGAGAAATGTGGTTCATTACACATAAGGGTAACATACATCTTTAACTAAAAGACACCTATAAGTTTAAAGTTAGAGTTGTGGTTCATGACATGCCGGTTCTGTAAGGTAGCATACATCCTTAATAAATGTAAGTGAAAATGACACCCAGAGGTAAATAAGATTTTTGGTTTTCTGCTCTGTCAGCATGAAACTTTACCATTTAAAAGCATAAGAAGAGACACAACTGCAGAAGCGCAGTGTTTTACGATACTTAGCCATCAAATAACATTATGACCCGGCAGCCAGTGCATGATGAGAAATTACGATCGAATGGAAGTTTTCAGGATTACATAGAAAGACGACATAAATTCACCCCATGTATTACATTTCCTAGAAACATTTCCACAATCTAATTAAAAATGTAATAAAAAACCAAAACCCTACAATTTACATGTGTATATCATGTCTTTCAAGATATTTCTTGAATTCTGAAATATCAGATGTAAATTTCGGAGGAACGATTGTAGCTTTTAGTAAAACGGCATGGAAATGAAAAAGACTTGTATATATACTGTTGACGTGATCTGCCTGTAATTTGATCCTGTTTTAAATGTTTTCCAAAGAATTAACAATCCTCTGGTGATTGTACAATTTAATTGCATACAATCAAGCCTTAAGTTTGAAGTCCTAGATGTTGGGTATGACTTCATAGCTCGACTGAATCAATTTCTTTGTATAGCCTCCTGTTGTAATACGCTTTGCTTTGTATTACACTTTGCTTTTCATGAGAAAGATCATTAAAAATATCCCGTGTGTCCATGTCATGGCTTGTATGACAACAAGACAATCTGATATTGGTTTGATAATTTAAACAAAATTGCAGACAAGATTTTTTTGTTCATTTCACAACAATTTGTCATACATAGGACTACCATTCCTAACTTTTAATACTTGGTTACTGTGGTTAGCAATCTTCTGGTGTACATGCTTAAGTGAGCATGTAATTTATATACGGAGATGAAGGAATCTATTATATATGTTTTCAGAAACTTTTTATTGTTGTAGGGTAAAAGAGTTGAAAGTATTTGTCATATCTAAATTTTAGAATTATGACATTCCACATACCTTGTGTATATAAGACTTATGTCTGAAGCAATTTAGATATGCTATTGTATTGTACAAGAGATTGTTATTATATGTAAATCAAGTTGAGGCCAAGGTTCATTGTGTCTATCGAAGAAGTTGTCATGAGTGTAATTTAAGTGTCAGATGTGACCTTAACTTATCACCTGTAATTAAAATGTAACATTACCTGGTGTCTAGATGACCCATTGTCTACTATAAGTGGCGACAGAGTCTCGCATTAACTAATACCTGTGACCTCCATAAATTAAATTAAATAAGATATTACCTTTAATACATACCACTACCAGACACAAGGCTCGGGCTATGTGCTTGAGGTTGTCCAATGACCTGACATTATAAACATACACTGTTATCAGGAATTCATGAATGAATGAACGTACAATGTATTGTTCATGCGAGTATGAATGAAACTACTGTCATTCCTTCATTCATTGTGTAGTGTGTGATAATTGCTATTCTATTATCACACACATTGTACAGCACTGTATTGTGATAACAGGTAAGTTCATAACTGGATTCACAATCTACAGAATAGGTTTGACAACGTACCAACCTTAACAATATGGCTTACAATCAGTGTGACATATACAACAAATCCAATATAACAAGTAATGTAGTGACAGCCTTTACCAGGGATCAAACCTTCCATCCCTGTTGTTTGAGACTTTGTTCTACCAATCAAGTTTAAGGAAAATTCACTACCACAAAACTTGCTAGACACAAATTTTTGATGAAGAATAATTGTCGGATTATCATTATCTGGAAAAAAATAAATGTTGAAAACCTAGGCACTAGACATTTTTGAAAATATATTCTGAATTACCTCCCCTTGTATTTTAACAATTTCAGTTATAAGTCTATAACTGGTTTTTATCAATCATTCTCAGTGTATATGATGTTTCTTAGGTCAACAAATTAAAACCAGGCATAGAACTAGAAATATAGAATAGTTATAGAATGAAATCTATATAGCCAGAGAGAATCGAACTAGAATTACAGAATAGGGATAGAATTAAATTTACATAGAACCAGAGAGAATGGAACATGGATTATAGAATAGTTATAGAATAAGACATATATAGAACCAGAGAGAATGGAACAAGGATTATAGAATAGGGATATAATAAGATATATATATATAGAACCAGAGAGAAAAGAACTAGAAATATAGAATAGTATAGAATTAAATATATATAGAATCAGAGAGAATAGAATTAGCAATATAGAATAAGGATGGAATTAGTTACATATAACCTGAGAGAATGGCACTAGAGATACAGGATTACAGAATTCAGAAGCAGAATTCCTCATCCATCAATTCTGTGTAGTCCATATTGATTTTGGTAAACATTTCTTTTACAGGATTTTTGCTAAACAACCAAGATTTCTTGCGAGCCTTTTGAGGCTGACAGGAGTGGATCTTGACAAGGTCAATTTGAAATCCCTTTAGAGCAATATCACATTTTTTTTTCTTTTGTTGGCACTGTTGAGTAACATGTCTACTTTTCGAGAAATAAAAGAATTGTCTTTATTGAATTAGAAGACAATGTGCCTGTGCAGTGTCCTGAAACCCTTCCTCTGTGAAATTTTTAAATTCTGTATAGAATTTATTGGCTGCTGATCTGCTGTCTTTTAGTACTTTCACAACTTTATGTCAGAAGCTCTTTTAACACTTCACATTTTCTGGATAAAAGAGGTGTTTCATTCTTCAGAAGTCAATAAGTCCATCCTCATGTCCTTTGAACTTATTGCATCATTCTTCTGGTTTAAAAGTCAGGGTTTTCCCTCAAGGACCCTCAAATTTTATGAATGTAAATAAGAATTCAGGGGCTCATCATGATGATGTAGAGTCTTAAACTTTAAGGGTCCAATGTAGTTATTGAGTGTCAGGGAAAATTCTGAGAGTAATGTATTTGTCCAGCAATGAGCGAATGCTTGATAATAAGCCCACCCATGCACTATAATTGCAATCCCATCTCCAGTCCATCTGGGTGTGATTACAGGGTGATTACGGTATCTGAGATTTCTTGTAAACTGCCTACAGCCATCATGTACTCTACATCTGCCATATTGTTCCGCATTTCGACAATTGGGTGTCAGTGGTGAGGGTAGTTGTCAGGTGACTAGTTGTAATGATAGGTTGAGGACTCCGCTGGAGAAAAATTCCCAGCATGATACCTCAGTATTGATGAGATGGAGAGTTCCCTCCTTGTCAATTTCTGCTGATATATACAGTATATTGTTCTCATAACAAAGCTGGGGAGTTGTCCATCTAGATTGCTTTCATAGAATTTCTTCTGATCGCGTAAATTCATACTTTAGGTAGACTGAAGATTGTACAAAAGACACACAATTGAATAGCACCTTTCAATACAAATTCTGAATTGGATACAACAGAGTCAAATAATGAATTTTACTTCAGCATTCAGCTATTTTGTGCTTCTAGAACTCGCTAGTGTTGTCATTATAGGGCCTATATATTGTCTTTTGGGGACTCATGAATGTTGTCATTATAGGGCCTGAATTTGTCCTAGAAATTGTCAGTATTGTCTTTATAGGGCCTAAATTTTGTCCTTCGAGGACTCATGAGTGTTGTCATTATAGGGTCTAAATTTTGTCCTTCGAGGAGTGTTGTCATTATAGGGCCTAAATTTTGTCCCTGAGGACTCCTGAGTGTTGTCTTTATAGGGCCTCAATTTTGTCCCTGAGGACTCCTGAGTGTTGTCTTTATAGGGTCTCAATTTTGTCCTTGAGGACTCATGAGTGTTGTCTTTATAGGGCCTCAATTTTGTCCTTGAGGACTCATGAGTGTTGTCATTATAGGGCCCAAATTTTAAAATCTAGGAAGTAAATGAAGAAATTAAATCAAAACTGATGAAAAGAAAATGTGAAAATGTGAAAATCTGGAGGGGATATGTACCAGCCCCTTAAAGTGCAGCAACTGATATGAAGTCAATTTTGATACATTTAGTTTTAAGCCAACTGATACAAATAATTCTAGTGAAATTCTAGCACAACATCTATTGTCATTTTTACAGGTGTTTGCTCTCAATGTTGAGAAGTCTAAATTGATAACTTGTTTTATCACAGTCAATAGGGAAATCAGAACAATATATTTTCTTCAGCAGTTTATATGCTGAAAACACGGAGATACAGGATTCTATTCCATGTGGATTTGGTTTAAGGTATGACATAGTTTCCCAAAATGAAATTTAATGGTGTGTCAGAACATATTATTTTCACTTGAGATGTTTACGTTGTGTGTACTGTCTCATCATGATGTCAATTTCTGTCTCTTCTGATCGACCTTTCTCTAACTCTGTTGTCCTTGTTGGTTGATGTGGAGACATGGCATTTTTCGAGTACATTTCCATTACGTTACACTTATAATACTTGTGGAGGTATAATTTTACTGGAAAGAAATACCCAAAATATAAGGTTATCTCTTGAACTCTAATCTCTGCAATTTTCTATTATATCATTAGTAGATTGTGATTTTTTTTACACAAATATATGGTACAGCTGCAAAAATTTCTTGAGGTTGTTTTGAGCAAGATTCAATCCTTTGTTGTTCTTTAGATATGAGCAGACAATTTGAAATATAGCTCATCAAAATCAAACAGATTGCAGTTCACAACAATGGGATGATACTAAGTATAGTTAAAAATATAAAAAAGTTAGCTCACAAATCCAGAATTAATTCAGATTAATTTTACTACCAGAAAATTTCAATAGAGGTATGTTTTCCCCTCTGAGTAAAAACAAATTCCCTATCTAGAAAATGTATTGATAACACTTGGAAATTTACTCAAATTAGGAAAAATTTTCCCCAAAACAGACATGATTTAAAATATTTTCAAGTCATGCAATCATGAGAAAGAAATATCAGTATAACCTCAACATTGTCATATTTTCATCATGTAATCTTCATTTTAACCCTTTCACTCTTTTGAATTCTTACCAAAAGGGCTGTCTGAAAAGGGAATTCACTGTAGCAAGAAGTGAGAATTTGACTTTATATACTTCCATGTACAATTATAACCTGCCACTCCCCCCTTTCAAATATATGAAATGTTTCTGAACATCACAACTACCTTGCTGGTTCAAGAAAGTGTGTCTCCATTGGTGATCAAACTCATGACCTACAGAGCTGCAAATCTGCCACTCTACCAATCCCCTCTTTGTAAAGCTAGAAGTCGACTTTATTGTACAATTAAACATGCCACAGCTGTATTCATTGAGACCTAAGAATATAGCATCCTGTGATTCAATTTGATACTTCCGAAATCGTTGTCACTTGCATACTGTACCAGTAGAATTGATTTTAATTTGCTGCTCGTTGTGCAGGCTTTGATGCCATTTTTATTACGGAAATGGTTCACAGTTCGAAATAAAATTTTGTCTAATATTGCATTTGCAATTTCATATTAATAATAAAGTCTTGAACATGGGTGCCTTAAATGCATTAAATTTTCTTTGATCTTTAATTATTTTCATGTCATTTTCTAATGTATCTTTTTGCCGGGTAATGACAAGACGTCAGTGGTCCAGAATCTTATAAGTTATCTCTGGAACGTCAAAGCCTTGTTACCTTAGAAATATTCATATGGATTTTTATATACATTTCTTTTGTAAGAGCAAAATAAAAAAAAAATTGTTAGCAATTCCTAATAGATTTGTTTGAAAGACAAGTAATTTCATATTGATGCAAAGATTTAGCAAAAATTGTCAAACATTTTTATTGCAATTTCTGACTCTTCATTAAAGGACATTTTGCCAAATATCTTGAACATGACACATTAAATAAGTTATGAATGTTAATGATTTGACTGCTCCCTGGTATAGAAACACAGGACTGTATTCGATGCTGTGCTATCACTACAGTGGAGTGCTGAAACAATGTTATATAGGTGCCTTTTTCCCATAGATCTTTTTTATCTAACTTCCTGAAGATTTAGACCCCGACAAATCCATTTGTAGCGATAATTAGAATCCCTGCAGTCTAAGCCAGTCTAAAGGAAGGTCCTAGTATTCTCCCACATGGTAAATACTGTAATAAATTTGTGTTACAAAATTCATTTCCTGTGTAAATGATGCTTAACAATAGTGACTTCCTGTGACATTGATTGAATGGTAGTAATCATGGTCATTTCAATGTTTCATTAGCATGCATAGATACATTGTGTGAAATTATATTAGCAGTTGTGTGGTAGATTGTGGTTTTGTATTCTTTCGACTGTTTATGATGAGTTAATGTTGATGATGGAACGTCCATGTCATCAAACCTGGATCATTTAATGATAATTGATCAGGTTATGTGTTAGATTTATTGTTCAACTCTCCAAACCTATGCAAATCTTGTATCATTTCAGACATTACAATACTTCATATATTGATTTTGCTATAAAGTGGGACAAGTTTGTGTGAAATCTCATAATTCGTGAAGAATTCTTAAAAATTCAAATTAAAAAAAAAAAAACTATAACTGAACAATTGTAATAAACACAAGTTTTGATACAAGGAGGTTGAATAAAAATCTGTTAAAATTGGGTGAAGTAAACCTGGAATTAAGTCAGTGTTATACAATTTAAAAAATGTTTGTCAACATCATAAAAGGTGGGCTTAACAATACGCATACACTTTTACAAGTAAACTGTTGTATAAGTATGAGGTGATTGGTACAGGTGACCTTTAAAATGAGCATGAACATTGTTCATGAAGTCCATGGCTAGTCTATAAACATTGTTCATGGAATTTATTTTGTCCATTTATTTCCATGGAAAATAAAAGGATAGTTTTCCATGGAAATTGCTTTTTCCCTGGAAAATATACAGCCAGGACAAGTCAGCTGCCGTGTAAATATGAGGGGATTGGTACTGGTGACGACTGAAGGTTACCTCAGTACACCACTATGTGTACTCACATCTGAAACAGGATAATCGTTGCATGTCAGGTAGATATAGAGGTGTCCCTCAGGGGTGTAACGTGTGTCCTACATAGACACAACTCTGACTTAATGATCCGACACTGAAATTCAAGTGATATGTTTACAGTGCGAATTATAATGTTTTTAGAACCATCTTGTGTTTGAAGTATGGTGTAATGTTTTAATGGTTTTTTAAAGGAAATTTCAATGTTTTACTGATGTGTTTAGTGTATGAATACCATATTTGACATGCTTTAGAAGCGTGTAATGCTCTATTTGATACAATGTCTACTTGCAGATGCATAAACATCAAAGTTAATTGAAATATAAAACTGATATGTTGGAGTGCATCAAAAATTAAAATGCAGTGTTGTGCACGCAGGTGTCCCTGACACGGTTAAATTGTACATAGATGGTCAAATCCTTTAGAGGTTCAAGGTAGTGGAAGATGAAATTTCTCAAGATTATAAATTGGCTGTTTAAGTTTCTTAAACTGCAATTGTATCAATTAGATGTTGATGTCTATGGGTGTGTTGATAGACTCCATGGTAGATGTTGATGTCTATGGGTGTGTTGATAGACTCCACGTTAGATATTGATGTCTATGGATGTGTTGATAGACTCCATGGTAGATGTTGATGTCTATGGGTGTGTTGATAGATTACATGGTAGATGTTGATGTCTATGGGTGTGTTTATAGACTCCATGGTAGATGTTGATGTCTATGGGCGTGTTGACATGATGTCTATGGGGGTGTTGATAGACTCCACGGTAGATGTTGATGTCTATGGGTGTGTTGATAGACTCCATGGTAAATGTTGATGTCTATGGGGGTGTTGATAGACTCCACGGTAGATGTTGATGTCTATGGGGGTGTTGATAGACTCCACGGTAGATGTTGATGTCTATGGGTGTGTTGATAGACTCCATGGTAAATGTTGATGTCTATGGGTGTGTGATAGACTCCATGGTAGATGTTGATGTCTATGGGGGTGTTGATTGACTCCATGGTAGATGTTGATGTCTATGGGTGTGTGATAGACTCCATGGTAGATGTTGATGTCTATGGGGGTGTTGATTGACTCCATGGTAGATGTTGATGTCTATGGGTGTGTTGATAGACTCCATGGTAGATGTTGATGTCTGTGGGTGTGTGATAGACTCCATGGTAGATGTTGATGTCTATGGGTGTGTTGATAGACTCCATGGTAGATATTGATGTCTATGGGCGTGTTGATAGACTCCATGGTGAAGTTCTGTAGGTTGTTGATGTTGCAGAATGTCAGTTCTCTTTATATCAATTATATTTTTCATGGAGGTCCTGTTGTTCTTTTGAAATTGAAGATAGCTCATACATCTTGCAATTAACTTTGAGAAGATTCAGACAAAGATAAAGATTAACCGATTAAAAAATTATCATTTCAATCATATACACACCACATACATAATGTTTTTCATTAAATTGTTCTTTTTTTATCTTTTTTAAACAAGATAATGGGTTGAGTTACACACATTTATATTACTGTGACATATCACATGACTGGGTGTCACATGTCACCCTCTGTAGGGAATACTCATGGTGATATCTATACCTCATACCTCTAGACTAATGTCAGCTCTACTTTTATACAGGTTATAAGCGTTATCATCCGAAACATGGCTGTATTTGTCTAGGGGACCAGAGGGGTGGTTTACTGTTGAAATCTGTATACATGGTGTAATTAACAGGACCAGAGGGGTGGTTTACTGTTGAAATCTGTATATATGGTGTAATTAACAGGACCAGAGGGGTGGTTTACTGTTGAAATCTGTATACATGGTGTAATTAACAGGACCAGAGGGAAGGTTTACTGTTGAAATCTGTATACATGGTGTAATTAACAGGACCAGAGGGGTGGTTTACTGTTGAAATCTGTATACATGGTGTAATTAACAGGACCAGAGGGGTGGTTTACTGTTGAAATCTGTATACATGGTGTAATTAACAGGACCAGAGGGGTGGTTTACTGTTGAAATCTGTATACATGGTGTAATTAACAGGACCAGAGGGGTGGTTTACTGTTGAAATCTGTATACATAGTGTAATTAACTGGATCAGAGGGAAGGTTTACTGTTGAAATCTGTATACATGGTGTAATTAACTGGACCAGAGGGGTGGTTTACTGTTGAAATCTGTATATATGGTGTAATTAACAGGACCAGAGGGGTGGTTTACTGTTGAAATCTGTATACATGGTGTAATTAACAGGACCAGAGGGGTGGTTTACTGTTGAAATCTGTATACATAGTGTAATTAACAGGACCAGAGGGGTGGTTTACTGTTGAAATCTGTATACATGGTGTAATTAACTGGACCAGAGGGGTGGTTTACTGTTGAAATCTGTATACATGGTGTAATTAACAGGACCAGAGGGGTGGTTTACTGTTGAAATCTGTATACATGGTGTAATTAACAGGACCAGAGGGAAGGTTTACTGTTGAAATCTGTATACATGGTGTAATTAACAGGACCAAAGGGGTGGTTTACTGTTGAAATCTATATACATGGTGTAATTAACAGGACCAGAGGGGTGGTGTTGAAATCTGTATACATGGTGTAATTAACTGGACCAGAGGGGTGGTTTACTGTTGAAATCTGTATACATGGTGTAATTAACAGGACCAGAGGGGTGGTTTACTGTTGAAATCTGTATACATAGTGTAATTAACTGGACCAGAGGGGTGGTTTACTGTTGAAATCTGTATACATGGTGTAATTAACTGGACCAGAGGGGTGGTTTACTGTTGAAATCTGTATACATAGTGTAATTAACTGGACCAGAGGGGTGGTTTACTGTTGAAATCTGTATACATGGTGTAATTAACAGGACCAGAGGGGTGGTTTACTGTTGAAATCTGTATATATATGTAATTAACTGGACCAGGTGGTTTACTGTTGAAATCTGTATACATGGTGTAATTAACAGGACCAGAGGGGTGGTTTACTGTTGAAATCTGTATACATGGTGTAATTAACCGGACCAGAGGGGTGGTTTACTGTTGAAATCTGTATATATGGTGTAATTAACAGGACCAGAGGGGTGGTTTACTGTTGAAATCTGTATATATGGTGTAATTAACAGGACCAGAGGGGTGGTTTACTGTTGAAATCTGTATATATGGTGTAATTAACAGGACCAGAGGGGTGGTTTACTGTTGAAATCTGTATATATGGTGTAATTAACAGGACCAGAGAGGTGGTTTACTGTTGAAATCTGTATACATAGTGTAATTAACAGGACCAGAGGGGTGGTTTACTGTTGAAATCTATATACATGGTGTAATTAACAGGACCAGAGGGGTGGTTTACTGTTGAAATCTGTATATATGGTGTAATTAACAGGACCAGAGGGGTGGTTTACTGTTGAAATCTGTATACATGGTGTAATTAACAAAAAAAAAGATATTTAATGTAGATTCCAAAGTCTTGGTCAAATTAAGAACAGTGTTTAATTGGGTATTTTCAGTTTTTAGCTTTAAGTAAAATTATTAAGAGTAGTTATTGAAAATTAAAGGAAGTATATATAGAATCATAAACGGTATAGAAACAAGAAAATATTTAATATGTTGATGTTTAAATGGTATAAATAATAATTTGTTATTCCATTACTTGATATTAGTGTTTGGAATTGGCTGGAAAAACAAAACTCATTATCAGTTGAGAGCAACTTATTATAATAATTGATTATATTCAGTTCATGACCTTTCGTGAAAACAGAAATCTCGACAGGGCATGCTTTTCCCTCCTGGGTTCTGCTGTCCTTTTTTCTGTGCTGACAGTGTCATCCATTTGTTTACTTCAAAACCCAGATGTACCATCCAGGCTGTCTCTTCTATGTCTGTTATATATATAATCCAGGTATTCTTGTCATTTATAACTTCCTTGTTACTTCGAAAATAAAAATGTTTTCATGCTGTCAAGATTCCTATTTCTAAGACTTTAATATTGCTTTAAATTCTTTCATGATCAATGTTCCTTATGATGTCCCTTATAATGTCCTTTATGAGTGATAATTCAGTTTTATAGTCAACAGTTGCTCACAAAACAGAAAGTAATCAATTCTCGATCAAAATCGAGAATCAGCTGAACGCTTTCTTCCGAACAGCAAGTTATTTTTGTGGGAATGATATTTGTGCAATTTCGAAGTACATAAACAGGGTAGCAAAAATTTCATTTGTAAAATAATGAGACACCTGTGTATCAGGTGTCTTTTCCTAGACTGCAAATTTCTTATTTGTTCAAATATAAATCAATCGCTATGAAAGAAAATCGAAAAAAGTTCCGACCTGTGAAAAGTTGCCAGCTATACAATATATAGTTTCTTTGAATTTTTGCCCAAACAAAAACTTTTTGCCTTCGAGCAGCTGTGGATCTGGAGCTTCAATATGGCAAAGATAAACGCAGGTTTGTCCTGTCCATCAATCATAGTAGCTGGGGTTAATAAACTTGTAAGGTAGAAATATAGCCCAAACAGAAGTGATTGTCTTTGTCCTAACTTGTATAATGTGTATAATAGTGAGAAGTTTCCCTGGTCACCTCCGGTTTCTGGTAGAAATGACAGATTATCATCAGCGAGGTGTCAGGTTTAATGTGACTGACCTCAGGTGAAATGATATTACAGGTGAGAGTAATTTAAACATTTGATTATGGACATGGATTTCATTTCATTCTTAGGATCTTAGATATGGGTACCCTGAAGTGGTACGTATTATTATCACTCTACTTGTTTTGTTCATCCCTGTTTCTTCTAAATAAAGGTATTAACCTCATATTCTTTCAAGAGTTTAATTCTAAAGATGGTTGCAGCCAATCCGCACAGATGATAGTGTTATTTATGCTAAGCTGTATCCAAAGACATGTTCAATTTATGAAGGTGTTTTTATGCTCCTGTCGTATTGAGGGGTTTAGGGGTTAGGGGTTGGGGATTGGGGGGGGGGGGTGGCATATAGTGTTTGTCTATCCTTTTATGTCTCATCCTGAAAATCTCTACAGATTTGGATCATATTTATCCCAAAGAGTCATCATGTTTTACACCTGTCTGATTAAGATGGTCATTTGAAATTCATTTAGTAAAGTAACAGGGCATTCATGTCTTATGTTAAGGTTTTATTTCTGTTAAAACTTCTAGAAACTTTTATTCTGTCAAAGTATCATTATGCATATGGATATTAACTGTTTTTTATCTGCCAGGGTGTCTGTTTTACACATGTCTTTTTTCTGCCCTGCCAGGGCATCTGTTTTACACAGGTCTTTTTTCTGCCCTGCCAGGGTGTCTGTTTTTCACATGTCTTTTTTCTGCCCTGCCAGAGTGTCTGTTTTACACATGTCTATTTTCTGCCCTGCCAGGGTGTCTGTTTTACACATGTCTTTTTTCTGCCCTGCCAGGGCATCTGTTTTACACAGGTCTTTTTTCTGTCAGGGTGTCTGTTTTACACAGGTCTCTTTTCTGTCAGGGTGTCTGTTTTACACAGGTATTTTTCCAGTCAGGGTGTCTGTTTTACACAGGTATTTTTTCAATCAGGGTGTTTTCGAAGGTATTTTTTCTGTCAGGATGTCTGTTTTACACAGGTCTTTTTTCTGTCAGGGTGTCTGTTTTACACAGGTCTTTTTATTCGGTAAGAGTATATAGACGTATAGAAACACATGATTCCTGCCATTGTGTCTGTATAAAAAGGTGTAAAGTTTGGCTGACATGTAAACTTTTCTTACTGTGATCTTAACATTTTGTTAATGAGTCTACAGGGAGTTTCCATTTTATGTTAACAGTTTCGTCATCATTGTAAGAGACCTGCTTCTATATTTCCTACCAGGAGCTTCCTTCTACCTCTGTTCTCAATCTGTCAGTCAGTGAGTGTCTTAAGTAGCCAACTGGAAATCCTTAAGCAGATTCTAACATCTCCAATTTCACTAAACGCCCAACTTAATAGCAAGTAATGACTATGTGGTCACTATGTGGACCATTTGTGGGATTCCTACTGTCCAACTTTGGTCAAATTACTTGTCATCAGCCTTATCAAATGAAGTATCTCTTCAACAACTGGTCACATGCAATTTAGAAGGATGTCACTGACCACCAGGTACTTCCTTCTATCGGTCAGTTAGTGTCCAGCTAATTAAGATTATAACCCATTACTGTTTCTAGCCATACTGACCAGGGTCTGGGCAAAGATTATATTACCAATTAGACTAAGAACTATGTATAATTAGAAACATGGTGCTGATATTGTGGGCAGGTATATATATCTGATCATAGGTCTGACAGGTTCCTGATTCTGTCAATATTTACCGTATTCATCCTTCGATAAGCCCATACCTCATCAACCCACCCCTACCTATTGCTGTCCCATAAAACTACCACTCAATGCTTATTTCTTGTTTTGTAAGAAGGCGACACTTTCTTACTTAGGGTTTTAGTTGTATGTTTGTTCCCTCACTTGCTGAAGGATGATAAGACAGCTTTAGTGGATGATATATGAGGGAATATACATACGTTTAAATTTGGAGAGCTAATTCTTGTTGTCATCTGAAATAAATGAGCCTGGTTGGTATTATCTACCTAATAGATTAAAGGGTGCCATCTAGATCTATTGTTATCTAATTCAGACAGAAATGGGTCTATTCTTATTTTGAATGTTGCAATACCAAGCTCGCTCATCATTGTGTGTCAGTAAAGTATCTTTTTTCAGGGTCTCTTGGTGTATATCCTCTATCTTGTTGTCGGATTTTGATACTTTTGTTATATTTAACAATATCTCTCCTACAATATGCCCAGGAAGTAAAAACATATTAATTCTGACTAAAATTTGAGTATGGGCTTATTGCTGGACAGCAATAACTATTGGTGGGCTTATTACCAGATATAGGCTTATCATCGAATGAATACAGATGAACGGTTCTGTTGGGTGATGTTAGAAATCATTTGAACATCCTTATTCCTGGGCTTATTACCGTATAAATACAGAAAAATTTTCAACAGGCTGATGCAATGGAAGGTTCTATTGGGTGATGTTAGAAATCATTAGAACATCCTTATTCCTGGGCTTATTACAGGATAAATACAGTAAAATTTTCAACAGGCTGATACGATGGAAGGTTCTATTGGGTGATGTTAGAAATCATTAGAACATCCTTATTCCTGGGCTTATTACTGGATAAATACAGTAAAATTTTCAACAGGCTGATACGATGGAAGGTTCTATTGGGTGATGTTTGAAAACATTTGGACACCTTTATTCCTGGGCTTATTACCGTATAAATACAGTAAAATTTTCAACAGGCTGATACGATGGAAGGTTCTATTGGGTGATGTTAGAAATCATTTGGACATCCTTATTCCTGGGCTTATTACAGGATAAATACAGTAAAATTTTCAACAGGCTGATACGATGGAAGGTTCTATTGGGTGATGTTAGAAAACATTTGGACACCTTTATTCAGTCATTATACTCTTATTCTGTTATACAAGTTTAGTTAACACAGACCCTGCAGTTTTTTGAGGATGAATTTAATCATGTAGCATCAAGTTAATAGCTGGATCTCTCTCTGAAAATTAAATTTCATTTTACTTAAAAAAAATTTCCACACAGGTCCAAAGTATTGAGCTGGATAGAGAGATATCCACATATAATACCACAGACTCATAGTGACTAAGCCTAGGATTTTCAGCTGATATTTCATTTGATGGATCAGACACCCAGCATGGAGGTCTGACAATATATTTACAATATCTACAAATCAGTCCAGTTTGTTTGGTCAAGATAAAAGCTTTTGTCAAATAAAGATTGAAGGTCAAGTGACCACTGACATGGGTGACAGGAATTGTGTACTATACAGTACAATAATCATGTCTTTGTGTTGGTACTGTTGGTCAGTGATGTCAATGACCGCATGATGGTTTTACCTGTCTCATTATCGTAACCCAAGCAACAAAGGTAGACAGAGCAATGAGTCAATCATGGATTACACCCGACAAGTACCATCTCAAGCCCCTTTTGACAGCAAATATTGACCAGATCAAATCTCTTTGTAGTGATAGTCTTTCACCAAAAGTACTGGACATACATTTTAGCAGGCTTTGTCCCGGCTTACTGGATGTTATGGTAGTCGTAGTAACTGAAAATGGAATATCATAGTCTCTAACTTTTATGTTATTATAGTATTGAATTACACCACCTGGTTGTGTTTAGTGAGTTCGTTTTGTTTACCTGTCCAGAGTGGAGATCTTTTGACAAGCTTCCTCTGTCTGGTTTCAGTGTGAATAAGACTTGTTATTTGATAAGGGTCATATTGCGTTGGATTTTCTATGACATTTTGTATCCTTCTTCTGTGTAATTGGGGTTGCTAACATCAGCAAATTGTTGTCAACATATTTGTAGTCTGTAGAGTTTGCAGTAGATGAAGATTATTTGACAACATATATCATTCCTCTATGTATTTGCATGAGATCAATAGAGCTGTATCTAAGTTTTAAAGTTATGTATTTTTGGAAACTTTAATTCTTCCTGTTCCTGTTTTAAGAGTCCTCTGTATTCTCAGGTGTGTTAAATTAGTTTTCATGATTAATTGTATCTGATTTGTACTTGCTGAACGAACTCTGTGTATTACATGGACAGGTATATCTCTGATAATTCAAACCTATAGATTCATGATAGGGTGTTCATACCTAGCTATAACGCATGTGATTGTCATATATGTGTCACTGTCTGGTTTGATAAATAAAAACCACTGATATTGTATAGAAGAAGCCAGGTATGTTGTTTACATCAGTCTCTAGCAGTGTTTATTTTGTAGTTAGAATATGTACATGCCAAGATTATCTCCCTTTGTCAGTAATGTCACTTTTGAATAGGTGGTAGGTGGTATTCTTTGTAAGTTGGTGTAAGTCAGCTACTGTGAATCAGTAATCATTTCCTTCTTTATGTGATATCGTTATAGTCTGCCACTCACGAATATGAATATTTTGTTGCATCGTGTTTTGAGGAACGATCACTTTAGAGACTGGTAGTTATAAGGTAGCATATAGCCTTAAGCTATATCGTGATAAGTTAATAGGATGATTATGTATTGGCCTGATTGTGTTACTGTAGATAACACCTAAAAGTGACATTTACATTTCTCTTTACTTCATGAGGCGAAGTATTTTACAGTAAAGATATTTTGTCCTAAACTGAAGTGAAAGGAGCTATATATATCAGACAGAATAACGTGAAAGTATTAGATAGCGATGACAGTGAGCGAAAGTTAAAAATAATCATAGGTATCAACAAAAGATCCGGTCATAATTGTATCAAATCAACTGGTTTTTATACATTTTCACTCCATACTTATTCAAGCACGATACATTATCTTGTTTTTCTGCTGTGTTCCGTAACCTTGGTAACCTTACGACAATCCCTTTTACTTAAGTATGAAATTATGCACGTAATGTTTGATTTTCTTTTCTTCTTTATGATAGAGCAGAATCTTGACAAGCTTGTTGATATCAGTGTGAGTTCACTGAGTGCAGTGTACAGGTCTATATAGGTAACACTTGAGTTAATAAGAATCTAGAAACAACGTTTCAGGTTGGTACCAAACTATGACTGGTAGTAATAATCGGTGATCAGAAAGAATGTTACACAGATGCGTGTTTCTAGAATGTCATCAGGATCGTGTCACTTGATGAATGTGTCAGTGTGCACCAGATTTCAAAATATTTTTATCTCCTTTGCTGCATGAATCACCATTCTTACATCACATGGTATGACAGTGAAAATTTTGTGAGGTGACTGAGCTGTTTTGGGGATTAATCAAGGCGTGGCAACTGGATTTTGAAAGAGGTCAGTTGTATTCCAAAAAGTAACCAGGTTCATGGAGGAGACATCTTCATCACAGAAAGGGACTACGTTCATGGAGGAGACATCTTCATCACAGAAAGGGACTACGTTCATGGAGGAGACATCTTCATCACAGAAAGGGACCAGGTTTATGGAGGAGACAATTTTATCACAGAAAGGGACCATGCAGTTTCCAAGAAGAAACCAGATTCTGGAAAGCAATGATTAATCATTGTTCAATAAGGCACATCCGTATCAGGAAATTCAACATGCTATATATAGCAAATGTCCTGTTTGCTTTTTTTTTTTTTTTTTTTAAATATCCTCAAAATTTTAAAATATAGATAAATCATAGGGCATCATTCTTTGGGAAGAGATATCAGGTTATGTGTAAGGACATGGCTAAATTCCAAGAAGGGACCAGACTCCAGAATTAAGACTAATACATCCTTTGATGAGACCTGAGATTACAAGAGGGGAAACATAAATTCTAGGAACAGACCTGATTATAGAATGAGACATCTGTATTTTGAGAATCAGAGGGACACAGGATTTCAGCAGGATTCTGATTCTGGGAATAGGGATTATTAATCAGAGAAATATGAAAACACTTATATTAAAGCATAGTCCTGCACTCCATCTTACATTTACACCACTGAAAATGATCTGACACACAATCCTCAACTGCAGATTTAAATATATGTAGATAGCATGTGCAGTATACTTATTTGTCCTGGTTTAGACTGTTGACAGAACTTAAGCTCTCCATATTGTTACCGTATTTATCCAGCAATAAGGCCAGGTCTGGTAATAAGCCAAACCATATGTATAGCTGTTCAATAGAATTACAAACCAAAGATAAAAACGTTTTCCTGCAATAAGTCTACTTACTACCAGTGAGAACTATATGTTGGCTCCCTGGGTGTACTCAATGATATATATGGTATGGAGAAATGAAAGTGTTGTTATGATGAGAGAGAATAGCTGTCAAATTGGAAGGGTCCTGCTGATGCATATTTCTATTGAGTGTAACAGCTGCAGTGTATGCATTTAATAGTTTACCACTTCAACCTTTAAACATAAGTCATGTGAGCATTAAATTTCCTATAGCATTTTAGACGCATGATATAATTCTACAGTAGGGTTTATCATATCAGCTAAGAGGGTAGGAGGATGAGTTGTAATGCCACACAGCTAGTATAGGGGGATGAGTTGTAATGCCACACAGCTAGTATAGGGGGATGAGTTGTAATGCCACACAGCTAGTATAGGGGGATGAGTTGTAGTGTCACACAGCTAGTATAGGGGGATGAGTTGTAGTGTCACACAGCTAGTATAGGGGGATGAGTTGTAGTGTCACACAGCTAGTATAGGGGGATGAGTTGTAGTGTCACACAGCTAGTATAGGGGGATGAGTTGTAGTGTCACACAGCTAGTATAGGGGGATGAGTTGTAGTGTCACACAGCTAGTATAGGGGGATGAGTTGTAGTGTCACACAGCTAGTATAGGGGGATGAGTTGTAGTGTCACACAGCTAGTATAGGAGGATGAGTTGTAGTGTCACACAGCTAGTATAGGGGGATGAGTTGTCACACAGCTAGTATAGGGGGATGAGTTGTCACACAGCTAGTATAGGGGGATGAGTTGTAGTGTCACACAGCTAGTATAGGGGGATGAGTTGTAGTGTCACACAGCTAGTATAGGGGGATGAGTTGTAGTGTCACACAGCTAGTATAGGGGGATGAGTTGTAGTGTCACACAGCTAGTATAGGGGGATGAGTTGTCACACAGCTAGTATAGGGGGATGAGTTGTCACACAGCTAGTATAGGGGGATGAGTTGTCACACAGCTAGTATAGGGGGATGAGTTGTAGTGTCACACAGCTAGTATAGGGGGATGAGTTGTAATGCCACACAGCTAGTATAGGGGGATGAGTTGTCACACAGCTAGTGTAGGGGAATGAGTTGTAATGTCACACAGGACTAGGGTAGAGTGATTTTTTTTATGTTGCACAGCTAGGTTAGGGAGATCTGTTGTCGTGCTTTCTTAAATATCATAAAAGAGACAGTGATACAATCAGCTGTAGCCTATTGACAGCTTTTGTAGGCCACTAGAAGGGAGAAATCTGATTTGAGGAGTGTCCTTGTGTCAATAAGCTTTAACAAGTACATGTTACTGTCGGTGAAACGAAGCACACTTAAATGATGAGACTCGGAGATGAATTCTATACAGGGAAAGTCTTGAGTCATGTTTTTATGTCTGAGTGCACTAGTATTTAAAGTACCTTGATTAGTCCTAAGTATTTAGAATAAATTCCTAAGGACATTGTAAGGACTGCGGGAAATAAATATTTTCTGAATAAAAATTACCTTTAAGTAAGGCTTTTCTTAATTGTTCATCATCAATCGTTGAAGTATGTACAGTTCCCTGCAATAGTATCTTATGTTTGTATATATATACTAAATACAGTATAGAGCCTCTTATGTAGGTATCTGTGATGAAACTAATAATAGACAGCTGATCTGCTCTGACACTTTGACAAAATTTTCTTAATTTCTGGACTTTTTCAGTTCTCAAAATGAAATCTAGAAGCTTCTTCATGCTGATATCAAATGTTCTGAAATGTTTTAAAAATTATATGTGATGTGCAGAATTAAAGTTTCAACCTGAAGCTGTGGATCTATACTACTCTTGGAAAAAATAGCAAATTAAGAATATTGTTTAATTAAAAAATGATATTTGCTTGGTTTGCAAAATTCTTTCACATAAAAACGTTTGGATTAGGAATAACTCCTTTACCTGATGAAGTTATTAAATACCTGAGTTTATCACGGGTCAGCATTGCCTGTCAATAATGAGGAAATATTGGATACAGGACTAACCCAAGGTCACCATGACAATAGAATACATGTATCAGGTAAAGGCATAAATACCTGTATCTTAACAAGTAGAATATGTTGATAATGATCATATTTAATATCTAAGAAAGACACCCTGACACCGTACCTGTAGAGATGGAGTAGGGTTGCATGATCATATGTTAATTGAAAAATACCTGAGATGTTTTTACATATTAAAGCGTAAAAGGGTTAGTGTGGGGTCCTTTAGAAACTACACAGCATGTTCACAAAATAAAGTTTTTGTGTTACAAACAAGCTGAAATGGGGTCATTTTGTCAGATAATGTCGTGTAGATGGAAAGGATAAGATTGTTTGATATTATTTACAATATTCTGTCAGATAATGTGGGTATTAAATATTATTTAAAATATTTTGTCAGATTGTATTTGAAGATACATTGTACATTTTTTAATGTAACAACAATTGCCATAAGAATCTGGATTGAAGTATATACCAGTATGAATAATTAAGATAATATATATATTGAAGCTGAGAGAATGAAAATAAACTACTTGGGAAGGAATAAAAAATATTAAATATGAAAAAAAAATCCCATCAAATTACAAAAATCACATGACCTTGTGTAAAGACCTTTCTCCCTCTTCAAGTGGAATTCTGAAGTAATGCAGGAAGAGAGAAATTCTGTGTGGACAGTATTGTTTTTATATCTTTGTACTTATCACTTGATTGTCTTGTTATTTACTAAATATTACATGTGTATTATAACCTATTAGGACTATTATGATAATTGGTCTTGTTATATCTGTATCATTCCTTCAATATTATGTATCTTTAAATATAGCACCAAAAGAGAATCTTGTCCATGCTTTCTTTTCTGCTGGAGTTAAGGTCAGATATTGGCCCCTTTCTCAATTGATAAAAAAGCATAATATTTTTCCTATTTCAAATATCTAAAAATAATGGAATTCGACGAATTTGTCACAAAATGGTGAGGATGCTTACAGTTTAAAATTTGTTTGGTTTATATTTAATTTACGTCCTGTTAATATCAAAGGTCATTTGAGGACATGTCATATTAGAGTGGTGGAGGAAAGCCGGAGTTCCTGTAGAAAAACCGCTGACCTGTAGCCAGCATATTGCTACACTGCATGTCCCACATAGGCCTCAAACTTGCAACCGAGAGGATGGTCAGATTCCTGAACCACTTAGCTATTGAAGGCCCGCATTTAAAACAAAATTTTTTTTTAGTTGTTGTCATCAAATTCAAAGGTTTTGGCCCCGTACCCAAAGTATCAAAAAATAGCCCTACAGTTGCCTCATAACCAAGCATGGTTTAAGAGTGCATGTCCTTTATGGCAGGAGCTTATTGATACAAAGACTTCAAATGATTCACTCTGTCATGTTTGACATGAAGCTAACTATAGACCATAGCAAATATGATTTTGAATAGTCAGGTTGTTGATGATCAGATATAATTCAGTGATGGTTTATGAAGGTTTGTGATCAAATTTGAATAGCTGAGTGGTTGTATCAATTTAAGTTACATCAGAAAAGCTCAAAATGTACAACTATCGTTATGTGGAGATTCAGGTCTGTTGCTGATGCTTAACAGTTTTATCTTTCATATTTACATTTTATTATCAAGATGAAAGACAATGGTAATTAACTATATCCATCGGGGAACTTTGGGTTTTTTGTCTTCAGCAGTTCATAAAAAGCATTGGCTTACAAGCTTCTCAGACACTCGGCTGATAACATCCTGATCAGGTCTACAAAAATGTTTTACTTCCTGTTTTTAAAGTGCTGTATTGGAAAGTGCATTTCTAAAATAGATTTGATGTTAAGTAAAGTGAAGCTCAGATTTTGGTCTGAGTGTTGTGATGATAATCTTGGATTACTTTTGAAGATTGAAATATAGAATCCTTCAATCATAGCAGCTCTAATTAAATGTCAAAAAGTTGTCTTTTCAGTTTGTTTTCAAAAAACAAACTTCTAAGAAATGATGTGAAGGCTGATAATGTTGATGAAGCTGTTTGACAGAACTAGGCTACTTTAACATATAATAAGTACATGCTATAGGATCTGTTTGATGAATTCAGTTGATAAATTAAAATAAAATTCCAGCACTTCGATGTTTATATCACAGATCTGTTGTAATATAACCACCATGAGGTCTAACATTTCTAGGCCAACAGCAGACATTGTTGGCATGATTCAGTAGGCTGCGTATTGATTTTATTTCTCCGTAATTAATCTTAATCCTGAGTAATTGGCCCTTTGAGAATAGTTTAAAGTTATTTGTATTCGAAATAAGAAATGATTGTGATGTAGTCGTCGTAATTGACTGAGAGCAACCCGCAATTAATCTTGTACTTCTGTATTGAAAATCGAGCCACTGCGTAAATCCGTTTCAGATAGGTGTGAACTCTTCAGTAATTGGAGGAGAATTTAACCTTCAAAGTTGTCTGTGACCTTCACTTTGAGTAGAAACACACCAGAAGAATTCAAACAGCTCCAGGTCGCACATATAACCATGATGCTGTCAACCCTTAACTCTTCTGTTATTGAAGTAACTAGTAGTACTGAAAGAGGAAGTAAAGGATAGAAGGTGGGGAAGGGAGGGGTAGGTGGATGAATGGTAAGTGGGGGACTTGATGTCCTTGGAGTGATGATTAATTATGTGGAAATATTTATCGTCTTTTTGTTATCAAATAGCCCAGAACAGAATGCATCAATCCAAATGCCTTCAAAATATAGTGGAGGAAGTCAGCCTTTTCTAGATAGGACTCGTTAAGGTCACAGAAAACCAGGATAATGACAATGGATTTTTGTTTCATATTGATAACTGATATATTAAGGAAAAGTTTTCTGGTTAAAAGTGTTCCAGACATTACTAAATAGGAGGTGAAGGGTTGTAAACTTTATCATGAAAAAAATGTTAGTACCCTTCCAGAAATGTTTGTAGTTCCAACAGCTGCCAATATATACAAATAAACATTGCTTTGTGAGATCTCTTGTTGTTGTATTACAAAATTTTAAATCAAGAATGTTGTTTACATTTGGCTTTAATCCAAGTAGACCTGTAAAATAAGTGGTTGACAGTGTCTGACTGTCAGACTCGAATAGTGATAGAGCAAGCTGTGGTTAGGACGAAATATTTCATTCATGTACCTCTGTTTTTTGCGCAATACCATATGTGAGTTTATTGAAAATTGTGCTTCACCTGGTTACACCTGAATCTCTGCCAAACTGCCGCTCTGGTGTGTTATAAATATGATTATGAATTATATTTTGTGCCTTAAGTGTACTAACCATGAATACCGCATAGCTCTTGGTTTCTAAAAAAACAAGCTATATAAAATATAACAGCTTAGATATGTTACCTTTAAGCTTGAAAATTCAAATGTTTTCTAGGTGGTGTGAAAAACATGGGTGTGTAATGAACATTTCAGTACAATATAGTGTAGTCTTTGTAGGATTTTTTCAGGCCATTGCAGAATAGTTTTCCAAAATGTGATCAGTCCCAATAGATATAATGATATAGATTGTGGCCACCGGTTCTCAAAATCCGTGTGAGTCCCTATAACAAGAGATATATGTTGTGGCCATCAAGTCTCAAATTTTCGTGTGAGTCCCTATAATAAATGATATAGATTGCGGCCACTGGTTCTCAAAATCCGTGTGAGACTCTATAATGAAAGATTGATGATTGTAGTGACATATATATGTCAGAGTCGTAATATTGTGATTAAGTGTCACACTACTTATTATTTCACTATAAGGTGAATTATGTCTACAGAAACACGACAAAATTAGTATCAGGTTCTTCTCTGACCATATAATTTAATCTGATTAAAATCTAAATTATTCTATTCTGTTTGAAACAGCCCCCCCCCCCCCCCCCCCCCCCCCCCCCCCCCTCCTCTGCTCTCTATCCCAATATTTCATTCTGAAAACGAAGCCTTGAACAGACTTTGATTCAGCTGAACAAGTCAGCCTAACAGGAAGAGGAACTATAAAACACATCCGTTACTATGTCGCTCTTAAATACAGAATTTACACTGTGTACTACTTACAACATCAAAAATAAGAATAAAAATAAAGATCTACAGCAAAATGATTAATATTCTTCAATTATCTACAGCAACATTGAGTATCAAATTCAGAGATGTTTTTTGATGTCAAGACACTGTATCAGTTGATTTTTGAAATTGTTCAAGTTGACCAGACTTTTTACAAGGACCTGATTTATATCTCGATGACTGATTTTGTCAATGACATTGCGATTTACACCCTACCACATTTAACCTAATAATTATATGTGTATATGTCCTTTTCATTATTAATTCACACTTATCATTTTTAATTGGGGCCATAAACAGTCCCCTTATCCATATGTTTATATAACCCCTGTGACTTTGGAAGGTTGGGCTAATTTCTGTATAGGGTGTATATTAGATTGAATATAGGTCAGAGTTATTTATGGAATTGTAAGATATATTACGACATTTTGACCTTTTGTAACAATTTTATTAATCAGATTACCTTATACCCAGTTTCACATTACAACTTCGGTTTTGTGAATAAAGTCCAGAAAAAATTATAAATTCTTTAAATTAAATCAAGCTTAATTGAATTTTTTCTCCAGAAACATGAACTCATATTTCAATTTTTGCAAACAAATCTTTGTTTATATGCACCAGTACACTAATTGTTTTCTCTTATTTGGTTGCTAAATTTACCAGTGAGACATTAGTTAACCAAAACAAACTTTGATACAAATCCTGAGAAGAAAAGAAAAAAAAATTCAGAACAAGTATTTCCAGCAAAATCTGCAGAATCTGAAATAGTGATTAAGAATTGTAATGAAGCTGTCCATCCGTTGCAGTATTTTTGTGTATTATTCATGTTTCGTGACTATGTGAACGTTATTCACATCTCCTTTTATTAGTCGTACATGTTGGAGCTAACTTTTAGCAGTTGGTAACAATGATGAGCATGGACAGCGAGATTAATTTTTTTATAGAACGGTATTAGAGATTTTGGTATTGGACCACAGAGAAAACTAGATAATTTACAGCCCAATGTTGACAAAGCCAGCGGAACAGACGAAGGTTCATTATAAGGGAATCTTATGCTCCATCGAATCCTGAACAATCACACGGCAACCAATGTTCCATTTCATCACCATAATACGGGTCAAACAACGCTTCATTGAAAAATTTCATCTGTGTAGTATGAATACATGAGAGCAGGAAAATTAAAGTGGCGTCCCTCTGTGGGTTGTCAAATTGTACAATGACCATGGACAATAGAATTACTACCCCAACAACATGGTTACAAGGGTCTCAAGCTGATTGCTCATAATCATAATTGATTTAAATGCTCTGTCAATCATTTAGGAATGGGTGGGAAGGATATAAGGAAGAGGTACGTTAGGTAAACTTTTATTCAAGTTGACGAGTAGAAAAAGGAACTGGTCTCTTTAGTTATTATGCTACTGCTGATAAATAATAATGAAATGATTTCTAAATTAGTATTCAAAATATTGTTCTTGCATTGCTCTAATATTTGTCTTTAAAATTTCATACATAAATCCTCAACTTTTTGTATAGTTATGTAGTTTAAATTTACTTTGGAAAATTAAAGGCAATTACAATATTTAAGATAAGGTTGATTTGTCTATTGTAAAACTTGGTGCTTTTAAGTGCTGTTTCCCTTTCTTCATACCGCGAAAGAGGGATCATATCAAATTTTATCTTGCAAACATCTAGACAACATTGTTCCATCATTCAAACATCTGATTGACTTTGATATCGCTATGGCGATGTGTAACTGGCCTGCTGATAACTATCAGAATAATTAATTGCCTGTAATTTGACCAGATGTTCAGTGAGATGAAGTAGCCAGAAGCATCATTGACAATTGACCACGTATTGATGACCATCAATCAAAGTGGACAGCTGGACATTCCAGAATATATTTGATGTGACTATAAACAAATATATAAGTAAAATATAAGTATAATGTCAATATCATATCTGCTGTAACTTAAATTCTGTGTACTTAATCATATCTTGCATTAGTGTTTAAGTTAAATATGATTTGCTTGCCATAGTAAAGAGTGTGGGAGAGGGACCATTCCTATACCTGGTACCTTTCTCTTGATACATGATCTGGCGTAGAATTTGCTTCAGTAATGCATATCAATGTTTTGGGCGAGTTTGATGATTTCAGTTTCTAATAAAATTAGAACTATGACAGCAAAACCTGGTATATCATATGGTAGGTTGTTGTTAAAATCATATCAAAAACAAACAAACAAGCAATAAATTCTGTCTGGGGACGGAGAGTAAATGTCAGGGCAATGTATCTGTCAGAGAGTAAATGTCAGGACAATGTGTCTGTCAGGGACAGAGAGTAAATGTCAGGACAATGTATCTGTCAGGGACAGAGAGTAAATGTCAGGACAATGTGTCTGTCAGGGACAGAGAGTAAATGTCAGGGCAATGTATCTGTCAGGGACAGAGTAAATATCAGGACAATGTATCTGCCAGAGACAGAGAGTAAATGTCAGGACAATGTGTCTGTCAGGGACAGAGAGTAAATGTCAGGACAATGTATCTGTCAGGGACAGAGAGTAAATGTCAGGACAATGTATCTGTCAGAGAGTAAATGTCAGGACAATGTATCTGTCAGGGACAGAGAGTAAATGTCAGGACAATGTATCTGTCAGGGACAGAGAGTAAATGTCAGGGAAATGTGTCTGTCAGGGACAGAGAGTAAATGTCAGGACAATGTATCTGTCAGGGACAGAGAGTAAATGTCAGGACAATGTATCTGTCAGGGACAGAGAGTAAATGTCAGGGCAATGTATCTGTCAGGGCAGAGAGTAAATGTCAGGACAATGTATCTGTCAGGGACAGAGAGTAAATGTCAGGGCAATGTATCTGTCAGAGACAGAGAGTAAATGTCAGGACAATGTATCTGTCAGGGACAGAGAGTAAATGTCAGGACAATGTATCTGTCAGAGAGTAAATGTCAGGACAATGTATCTGTCAGGGATAGAGAGTAAATGTCAGGGCAATGTATCTGTCAGGGACAGAGAGTAAATATCAGGACAATGTATCTGCCAGAGACAGAGAGTAAATGTCAGGACAATGTGTCTGTCAGAGAGTAAATGTCAGGACAATGTATCTGTCAGGGACAGAGAGTAAATGTCAGGACAATGTGTCTGTCAGGGACAGAGAGTAAATGTCAGGGAAATGTGTCTGTCAGGGACAGAGAGTAAATGTCAGGACAATGTATCTGTCAGGGACAGAGAGTAAATGTCAGGACAATGTATCTGTCAGAGACAGAGAGTAAATGTCAGGACAATGTATCTGTCAGGGACAGAGAGTAAATGTCAGGACAATGTGTCTGTCAGAGACAGAGAGTAAATGTCAGGACAATGTGTCTGTCAGGGACTGAGAGTAAATGTCAGGACAATGTATCTGTCAGGGACAGAGAGTAAATGTCAGGACAATGTATCTGTCAGGGACGGAGAGTAAATGTCAGGACAATGTATCTGTCAGGGACAGAGAGTAAATGTCAGGACAATGTATCTGTCAGAGAGTAAATGTCAGGACAATGTGTCTGTCAGGGACAGAGAGTAAATGTCAGGACAATGTATCTGTCAGAGAGTAAATGTCAGGACAATGTGTCTGTCAGAGAGTAAATGTCAGGACAATGTATCTGTCAGAGAGTAAATGTCAGGACAATGTATCTGTCAGGGACAGAGAGTAAATGTCAGGACAATGTATCTGTCAGGGACAGAGAGTAAATGTCAGGACAATGTATCTGTCAGGGACAGAGATTAAATGTCAGGGATGATGTATTTTTCTGGGCAGAGAGTGTGGTTTTTCATTCATTAATGGATGTTCATTCATATGAAGGACTTCTCTTTACTTATTCTTAAATGTGGCAATTGTGACCATCACTTCTGTGAACCTGTATGTATAGATCATATATTTTTGTCTTTTCAGGTAAGTGTTGGTGCCTACTTGGTGTTATGGTTGTATGGACCAGATACCCACAGTGTCTTTGATATCCTCAAGATCTTCAAATTATCCCTGCTGTATGGACTGGATGAGTACCTGTCTCCTCTGGGGATGCATGGGTTGAGATGAGGTTGGGGAGGGGAGAGGAAGGAAATTGTAAGACAGACAGATATCTGTCAAATTTGGCACATGAATGACATCAAATCACCTAGGACACCAGGAACTGAAGGTTGTATTGGACATAATATTATGGGACAGATAAAACAGTAGATCAGAATATGAGATGGTTGTCTTTGACAGGATGCAAGAATATCCAGAAGTCAGAGTAGACAAGATGTCAAAGTACTCACATTTAACAAGTTAATCAAGTGTCTTACTGTATCCTTGTATGTCTGTTATAGCAAAAACGATCATCTGTAACTACCTATGTTATAGAACCCAACAGACAAGTCAGGCATAGTATGGCTATTGTGTTGCTTTCTAGATCTGAGAAATTTGACAATAATGTGTGTCTCTGACAAATTCTTTTCAAGTCTCTGTATGAATCAGATTTCGTTTTATTCAACATCAAGTTTGGTGGTAGGTTTTACTCTCTTAATGCCTGCATACATTTGGGTTTGAGAGTAATTTTATTTTATAGACTGTATTAATTAGGTCAATATGATAATTAGGTCATTGTAGTGCTTACTAATTAGTTACTTTAATAATTGGGTCATTTTAGTGATTAGGTCAATATAATAATTAGGTCATTGTAGTGCTTACTAATTAGGTTACTCTAATTATTTGGTCACTTTAGTAATTAGGTCAGTATAATAGTTAGGTCACTAAAATGTTTAATATTTAGGTCAGTATTGTAATGGTGCCACTTTCAATAAAATTAGGTCACTATAATACATGGTTCATAAGAATTAGGTCAATACAACAACTAACAGGTATTCAGAAGTCATTCCTGTTTATTGTCTGAGTTAATGGTGAAACGAATGCTGTCGAAATTATAAACCATCTTTTAACGCTTTCAGAAAAAAAGCTTAAGGTGTTTTGTTTTTTTTTTATATATTGTGTCTAATATTTCAGAATTTAGGGAATAGTTGATACATAGGAGACTTTAGATATAAATTAATTTTCCTAAAGTAGAATCATTCTTCGGGTTCAGACACCTGATGTTACGTTCCTGGTGAAGTATTTTGTAACAGTTTTTACATTTACCTGGTGGTCTTATTTATGGGATAACAGTTATTTCTGATTATACTCAAATTAGTATGACAAGTGTTCTCAGGAACAGTAGTCAAAACCAGGTTTTTTTTTTTACATATTTTGTATATTTTAGTGGCAGTAATAGTCATTATGGAGTTACCACATTGCACGGTGTAAAAAACTTCTGTGAATAAAGATTGAAGATGAAGTAATTAGTCATTTCATATCAGCACCGTTTTTTTTTTTCAAAATCTGGGCGAACCGCTACTCTATAGAACACTGGCACCATTAGATGGGTTATACAGCGTTTACCCTTTAATTCCCTGGGTATCTAGATACATCACTTCAGCCTTTGTAGACAGCAGATTCTTCAAATCAGCTCTTGGTGAAGTGCTGTTGATGAATTAAACACCCTGTTCCTTATTAAAAAAAAATAGCATCAAGACGAAATGGAAAGGAATTTGATCAGTGGATTTTTTATTGGAAATAAATTGGAATTCCCCAGTCTTTTATTCTAAAATTTAGTCTGATAATGAAAATGCAAAAAAGAGAATTAATTTTGTATCAGAAAGAGTTCTATCAATCTCAATAGATATCCCAATATCAAGAATGATGTATAGGATAAAGTAGTTGCTAATTTTGAACATATTCCAAGAATACAGGGAGTAAAAGTACTTCTATATAAAGCAGGCATTCATTTGTTAATGCATTCATGATTAAGCTTGGAATTATATATTAAGTCTAGGACTTCATTTATACTGCAACTTACTCTTTTTTTTTTTTTTTTACTTTGCATTGGAATTATATCCCTTCAGGATATTAAAGCATACCTTTTACATTATACCTGTATTTGGATGGAGGTTATCTCCCCTCATATTCCTTTTGCATTTTTTGACAGGGATTTTTATGAGAGTTATCTCCTCTCAGGATATTTTCTACCTTATACTTTTAGCATAGATTTAGAAAAGGGTTATCTCCCCTTAAGATGTTTTCTAAATTAATTTTCAAATGCGGATTTGGATAAGAGTTATCTCCCCTTAGGATATTTTCTAACTTTCACTTTTTACTGCCTTACAAATATCCTTGTAATTACTACTTATATAACTAGTATGATATATATAAACAGCATGTGCTTTGTGTTGGGGTTACATACCATAATTAGATAAAGGTACCATACCACCTTAACTCATTCCTGTGATTTTTGTTAGAGAAACTAAGCTAGAGATCTCTATTTTTCAAAAACAGAATTTTCATTTCTATTGTATCATATTTTATTACACAGTTGCTGTTTATATATACCCACAGATATTTTTGTGTATGAATTGTCTATGTAATGATAAAACTTATTGTGATGTCAGGATTTGATAAAAAAAAAATAACGAAGTCTTATGTTTGGAGATTACATTGTCACCATGGAGACAGTAGATAAAGAGCTTAAATGACTTTATCTTTGACTTGGATATGAACCTTTTCTCCAATATTAAACAAAATAATTGATCATGTAATAAAAAGGATCTTATTTCCATATGATATGTGATGTATAAAAACCCTTCACAAATTTTTCATTGTAGCTTGCCAAGGACTCACTCAAATTAAAAGCTCTTAAATTCACTTTATGAATCTCATATAAAACAGAAACATGTATAGGGTTTTCTTAATATATATGAATTCAATCTCAAGATCTTACTAAAGATTTCACCAAATGGAAACCAATATTTGTACGGAAACTTAATGTGTCATAGTCGTAGCTTTTTATGAAAGGATACTTGACTTATGTAAGTGACCTTAAATTGAACACTATTTACATATCTGTTGATGTTCATCATCAGAATAATTTGTAGGATTTCTTAAAATGTGTCTTGTACAATGAACATCATATTTGTTCCGTCAGTTATATAATGGAAGAGAGAAGTTTCATTAATTCTGTAAGGCTTCTGACAAAGAAAAGACATTGATCTATTAATGGGAGCCAAGTGGTTCAGGAGAAAAGCTATTTTTCAAGGCTAATTGTGAGAGATTTCATGACGACTTTAGGGAGATGATATTATTTTCAAGGAGTCTTGTCAAAGTTTAGTCAGCTTAATCAGTGTCAAGCTGAAGTTTTCAATCATGACGTTATATTTTGATAAAATCCTGTAGAATATGGACATAAAAGCATTAATGACGAGTTTACTTTTGGGGAAATAGAGTTTAACATAATGATTTCCTCATGGGACGGGACACACGTTCGACTCTATCTAGGAAAAGAATTTGCAGTGCATATTTTAGTGTTGTCATCATGAACATGTATATTAGAATATATATGAAATGTCTAGGACTTGTGTGAAGTGGATGAGAAGACAAATTTTGGTTTAGGAAATCAATAAGGATTTAGATGGAAACGAGATAATATGTCAGGAAGGTGATCTCATCTGGTTTGTTTGGGATTCAAGGAGAAAAACACAAAAAATTACGATATTCTGCTGTCTTAAAAATGTGATGCTTTGGAAAGTTATCATTGGAACCCTAAGCTTTGTCGTGTAACATACATTATTTTGAAACTACAAGAAAACTTTCATATTTTTTAGATTTGCAGAATTATTGAATGAAAACAAAATTAATTTTCAAACTGGGATTTGGATAAGAGTTATCTCCCCTCAGGATATTTTCTAACTTTCACTTTGAACTCAGATTTGGATTAAAGTTATGTTGCCTTAGGATATTTACTGCCTTACATAGTATCCTTGTAATTACTACTTATATAACTAATATGATAACATTCATTATCATGAAACTGCAAGGAAACCTTCATATTTTTGAATTGAAAACAAACTATCCCTATAATTATGTATAGAAAACCCTCAGATAATTTATTTACAAAATTCACAGATCTCTTCAGAGCATATAAACAAAAAAAAATATTCTTAAAACTTAACTGGATAAATGCTTAATACAAACATGAAAAATTAACTTTGTATTTGTAACTGATTTGTTTTCTTACTGTGAAACTCATTTGTACAGAAAATCTAACTAGGATACCTCCTTAAGTGAACAAAGCTTTGAATTGGTCACAAGGCGTGTCTACAGACCATGAAACTAGTAGAAATCAAAAGTGTAACCGATGCTGGAAGTGTGATGGCATTTTCACATTAACTGTTATCAGGAGATAATACTGGGCTTATGTGTCCAGGGATGTGACAGGTTAAAAGGATAAGGGAGTCAAGGAAAGAAACGTCTTAAACATTATCGTAAAAAAAAATAGAATGTTACCTTTGAAATCAAGAAATGACAAAGTAAAAATATACTTAAGTAAAAAAAGCTGTCAGAAAAAAAGTCAACTTTGGGAAAGGTATGAATTTCTCAAAACATGAAAGAGAAGTGTTTTATGTAGTGGGAGATAGCAGCTGCAGCTGGTGATTGTTAATAGGGAAGGATTATATAGAGTCAGGAAGTGTCAGGAGAGTTGACTAGGGAGTATGGGAGGGAGGCACGTCGAGGAGGAAGTAGGGGTTCACAGCCGTTCGGGGAGGGGGTAACCATTTTAATGCCATCACACACATTTTAAATTGTTTATTTATGTCCCTACTGAGTGATGAGTTTGTTAAAATAGTTGTGGTTGGGCTAAATGCTAAACCTACCACACGATAATGTTAGTGTGACTGTGGTAGGATGGTGATGTACATAGTAATGCTTGGGTTAGTATGACTGTGGTAGGATGGTGATGTACATAGTAATGCTTGGGTTAGTATGACTGTGGTAGGATGGTGATGTACATGACAGTGTTAGTATGACTGTGGTAGGATGGTGATGTACATAATGATGCTTGGGTTAGTATGACTGTGGTAGGATGGTGATGTACATGATAGTGTTAGTATGACTGTGGTAGGATGGTGATGTACATGACAGTGTTAGTATGACTGTGGTAGGATGGTGATGTACATAGTAATGCTTGGGTTAGTATGACTGTGGTAGGATGGTGATGTATATGATAATGTTAGTATGACTGTGGTAGGATGGTGATGTACATGATAATGCTTGGGTTAGTATGACTGTGGTAGGATGGTGATGTATATGACAGTGTTAGTATGACTGTGGTAGGATGGTGATGTATATGATAATGTTAGTATGACTGTGGTAGGATGGTGATGTACATGATAATGTGTTAGTATGACTGTGGTAGGATGGTGATGTATATGATAATGTTAGTATGACTGTGGTAGGATGGTGATGTATATGATAGTGTTAGTATGACTGTGGTAGGATGGTGATGTATATGATAATGTTAGTATGACTGTGGTAGGATGGTGATGTATATGATAATGCTTGGGTTAGTATGACTGTGGTAGGATGGTGATGTATATGATAGTGTTAGTATGACTGTGGTAGGATGGTGATGTATATGACAGTGTTAGTATGACTGTGGTAGGATGGTGATGTATATGATAATGTTAGTATGACTGTGGTAGGATGGTGATGTATATGATAATGCTTGGGTTAGGGCAGCTGTGGTTGGATAATGATGTTTATGTCTATGTGTACTTTTTAAAATACCACAGACAACCATTAGGTGTCATGATTAACACAATAAGAGTAATATTTATACAGAAACAATTGCCCTAATCAGAATTGGATCTCTGTGTTTATGCTGGGGGACAGTCTAGCCTGACTGCATTCTGACCTATATATATACACACACACTGGATACACTTACACAACTGGAAAATAGAGGAAATAGTCATTTGTTTTCAGTTCATGTCACCTTTTTATTTCGTTTTAATATTTTATAAATACTCTTAGAAGTTGACCAAATTTTAGATGGTGGACAATTTCGGTTATGTCATATATTGATTTATATGTATCTTTAGTGTTTTGTATCTAAGTGTCTGTCTGTACCATGCACAGACTTCCTCAAACATATTTTGACAAAATTGAAAATGTCTGACCCAGTCACTGTCACAGACTCCAGACTAAATGACCAAAAATGTCAAAACACACAATAGGAAATGCCTGCATCACGAAATCTGCGGTATATCCTTATCTTTCTGTATCTGTCCAGTAAATTGCTAAACCTTTAAATTTCCTAACTTAATATTCAAGTTTCCCTTCAGGGAGACTTCAATGCTGTCATAAGGAAAGTTTTCTCAAGGGATGATAAATCCTTAAATGCTGCATTTTGTGACTATTAGTAAATTCCTTCTTTGATTCAGCAATTATATAGATATTGGAGTCAGTTTTTCTGCTGTAAACATACCATTTACAGAGTAAAAGAATAAAAAGCCTATTTTATTGGAACAGCTCAAGGTGAAATGATCAGATCTAGGCTTCAAAGGATATTTCTATGTCCATGATACATAATTTAAGCCTTGTAGCTATTGTAGAAACTATCATTGACTTTCGTTGAAGTGATGATCTGTTTATGAAGAATTAAATGTAACCACATTTACTTGTTAAATTTCATCTGATTGGCTTTACTATATTGCCTTCAGCTATATTTAGAGATTAGGTTCGAAACTCTTTCGTTTTAATGCCATAAAATGGGTATATATTTTTATCTATATACATAAAATTGATGTGTGTAATGATATACATTTTATATATGTATACAGAAATATTGACATATAAGGAGATGTAATAATGATGTATGAAGTGAAGTGTTTTTTTTTATCTTTGTAGCTCCTGGCTCTATTGATATAAACCAGATTGTTGTGGCCAGTCATCAGTGTGGTTACCTCTGATGACTGGACTGTGTGTAAACTAAATCATTCTCTATGTTTAGGGTTTAAATTTGGTGCTAGATAAGGACACTAGTTGTAAATAGGATGACCGTACCGTGTTTTAAAATTTGTGTTGATCTAAAGTATTGGTCAAACATGAAAGCAAAGGATTTGAAGGTCAAGGTCAAATACTAAAATAAATAACTTAAGTGAGGCAAGAGGCTATAAAGACAAGACGTAATAAATCCAGACTTTCAGAAGAAGGTCAGTTGAGATGTCAAGATACTTTAAGATGAAGGTCAGTTAAGATATCAAGAGACTTTAAGATGAAGGTCAGTTAAGATATCAAGATACTTTAAGATGAAGGTCAGTTAAGATATCAAGATACTTTAAGATGAAGGTCAGTTAAGATGTCAAGAGACTTTAAGATGAAGGTCAGTTAAGATATCAAGAGACTTTAAGATGAAGGTCAGTTAAGATGTCAAGAGACGTTAAGATGAAGGTCAGTTAATAAATCAAATACTTTAAGATGAAGGTCAGTTAAGACGTTAAAAGACTTTAAGATGAAGGTCAGTGAAGACGTTAAGAGACTTTAAGATGAAGGTCAGTTAATGAGTGGAGATGGCTTTTAAGATTAAGTACATCACTGAAATAAGAGACTTTAAAGTGAATGTCATTCATGATAATCTTTGAAGATGAAGGTCAATCTTTGAAGAAAGAGGCTTAAAGGTGATAATCACTCACCTAGTCAAAAGAATTATACGGTGAAGGTCAAACACTGAATCAAGAGGATTGAAGGGGAAGGTCAAACACTGAATCAAGAGGGTTGAAGGTGAAGGTCAATCACTGAATCAAGAGGGTTGAAGGTTGAATCAACAGGATTGAATGTGAAGGTCAATCACTGAATCAAGAGGGTTGAAGATGAAGGTCAAACACTGAATCAAGAGGGTTGAAGGTGAAGGTCAATCACTGAATCAAGAGGATTGAAGGGGAAGGTCAATCACTGAATCAAGAGGGTTGAAGGTGAAGGTCAATCACTGAATCAAGAGGATTGAAGGGGAAGGTCAATCACTGAATCAAGAGGATTGAAAGTGAAGGTCAATCACTGAATCAAAAGGATTGAAAGTGAAGGTCAATCACTGAAACAAGAGGATTGAAAGTGAAGGTCAATCACTGAATCAAGAGGATTGAAAGTGAAGGTCAATCACTGAAATAAGCGGCTCTACATTTAAAGTGACTGTCACACACACATGGAAACAAGAAATTAAAAAGTACAGATCAATCAATGTGTTAAAAAGGTCGAAGGTGAAGGACAAAGACACAGCCAAATGATCAGACAGAAAGTCTCAACTTGAAGCCAGAAATTGTTTACTTGTGATTGTTTAGTACTGTTTGTTTTGTGTTATCGAGATCTAAAATGCATCTTGGCCTTTAACTACCGAAGCGACATGTGACAAAACATGTGAAATATCAGTTTGAGAAACTGTGGATAGGGATTGTCCCCATCAACTATATCAACATTTGGAGGATCAGAACTTTATCTACATTCATGAATGTGCCAGTCAAGATCCCTATCTTGTTATTTTTTCCAGAATTAAGGTATTTCATGTGATCATGAAGGCATTGACTTCCAGTTGTGGAAACCTGCTCATTCTTTTGAAATTGATTATTGGCATTTTCTTGTCACCTTCCTGTGGTTTCCATTTCAGAAATGTGTCAGCCTATTATATTGGTTAGCTGGCACAAACGTCCATCATCTTCTTGCCTGCTAATGTATATTGTCATGGTTTCGGAGGCAGGAAAGTTGCAAGCTCCACAGAGAGTGAAAAAAGAATCTGTCATGGTTTTATTGAAGTGACTCACTCACTTAATGTGTCTAGTATATTTGTTGTTTCCTTTTCAAAAGAGTTCATACTTTTGACATCCTTTGTCAGTTTTTGTTTCCTTCAGACTTTTAGGTAAATACCACCAGTATGACCTTTGGTGTTGCTAAGGAAATAGATGAGTCATATTTGTGTTTCTGGGAAACTTCCATGTCTTATAATCTCAAAACTGAACTTTAGAATGATAATTTCTGGTGATAGTTAAGGATTTAAATGTTAAAACAAAAAGAAATGTCCACATCAAAATATGAAAATGTTAAATAAAAGGGTGTGTGATTGAAGAATGTGTAAAAACAGTGTGTGTGTGCGTGTGTGTGTGTGTGCGTGCGCGCGTGTGTGCGTGTGTGTGAATCAATCATAGCTGTGATTAATCTCTGTTATGAAGTTATGAAGAAAAATGGAAAAATACAAAGAATAAAAAATTAAAAATCACTGATATATTAATTTCAAAACAGATGACGAATGAAAATTATATAAAATGATTCTGTGGTTTTGAAATTCTACTGACCAGCCAACAGTTGCCTCCACTTCGTAGAGTGTTGACCTCAAGCCACAGATGAAGATCAGAGAAGGATGGTCACTTACTTGTTACATGGCATTTTGTGTTTCTCATTAAGCAGGGAAACAATCCAGCTTGTGTTGTCATGATTCTGTCCTTGTTTATGACACTTAACTTATTTTAATGGCATGCAATGGGCCTCCCATATGGTGTTTAATGACTTAGCCACCAGATACTATAATGAGACCTCACCTCAGAATGACCTAGCTGATAAACCAAGGGAAGAAAGATTGTACATATATGCCAAAAATTTCATAAAAAATGTTTGGTAATATTTGTCTTCAAATGTATTGCATGAAAGCCTGAAAATGCTCACACATATACACACACAAAACCACAAAACCTTTGATATTATTGAATTGTAAAATTATATTCTCTTATAGAAGAGATCACTCTGGTTTAATTGACCTGTCAGGACATGGTGTTACACTTTGATTTGTTTATAGTGTCTGAACATATCACAGCTCATGTGAAGCAATGAAGAAAATTGTGGCAGCTTTTGGTATTTCAGATCAAGCAAAACAGGGTAGATATATAAACTTAAAAATTAACAAATTATCTGTTATACTAAATTTTAGAAAAAAAATTTAAATTTCATTCAGAAAATTAAAGAAATTTTTTTTTTTTTGATTGACCTTTAAGTTTTTTTTGAACTATTATTTTTGCTGAGATTTGTCAGTAACAGGGAGTCCTTGTATTGATGGTGTATTAGGTGAATCACTACCTGGATGTGTACTTGACCTCCTGTATCAAACTCATTGAGATAAACCACTCCAGTCAGATAGTGAAGTACTGTCTGAAGGTCCTGATGCACTCATGTTAACTGGTTTATAGCTATCTGTCTGTGAAGGTCAGCTCTTTTTATTTCCTGTTGATTGTTTTAGTGGTCACTGTGAGGTCATCGTGATATTTGGTTCCATCTCCGGCAATGATGCTTCAAGTTTCTTCACAGGTGTGTGTTTTCTGTTGTGGATAAGGCATATCAGACCCCAATTAGGTCCTTTACACTGAAACGTTTACTAGGTGAATCCTTATAGTCAGTTTCACCTTGTCCAGAGCTTAGTGGCTCTTTTTCAGGGCATCAGGGACTGTTTACAAGACAAAATGGTTTACAGGAGGCTACCTTGGAATCTGATGATAAAAAATAGTTTTCACTTTTCTATGAGAAGAACAAAACATCTTGCTCAAGTTTCAAATGTAGGTTCCGCTTTTCTGTGTGGTAACTTTTAGCAGTGTTTCAGAGAAATTGAATATTTTTGATATGCAGAATTGATGGCAAAAAGCAATATTTTTTTTGCTTCAGTAGAAAAGTTAAAAATAAATCATGATAAAAACAGAGAGTGGATTTGTATTATTACTCAGTTTTCTGAAGAGAAAGGTGTTATTGTGTAAACTAAATGTATGAGAAATAATCCTGTTTTGAACCATACATATTTACTGTACATAATATTGATATGAAATCAGATTAAAGGAGGGAAACAGCCAAATTGTAACCGTACATATTTGTGGTGAACTAATTTGCCTGCATAAAGTGACACGCATAAACTCACATGAAGTTGTGACAGCCGGTTTCTTTGCATCAGACACAACAAATTTGTCCAACCTGTAAATACCCAAAATGTCAATCAAGTCCTATAGTGTGAAAAAAACAGGAGACAGGTTTATATATAAGTGTTGGTTTCAAATACTGCCTCATTACACAAACCCAATGGTTAATGCTGGTCAAGAATGGAGACGTTACCTCGCCCAGATATATGGAGGAATACCTTACTCCAGGGCACTAGAATCCTAGATAGAACCTGCTAAAACACTTTTGTATGTTTCACATTCATTGTACCTTATAACCAGAAATTAAAATTAATATATTTGGTAGCAGGATAGATTGTAGTGGTAGAGTTGGTTGGATTTAATTGGAGTGGTAGAGTTGGTTGGATTTAATTGGAGTGGTAGAGTTGGTTGGATTTAATTGGAGTGGTAGATTTGATTGGATTTAATTGGAGTGGTAGATTTGATTGGATTTAATTGGAGTGGTAGATTTGATTGGATTTAATTGGAGTGGTAGATTTGATTGGATTTAATTGGAGTGGTAGATTTGATTGGATTTAATTGGAGTGGTAGATTTGATTGGATTTAATTGGAGTGGTAGATTTGATTGGATTTAATTGGAGTGGTAGAGTTGATTAGAAGATCTGATGTTTACCTGGAGTGAGAGTTCTGACCTTTACCTGGAGTGAGAGATCTGATCTTTACCTGGAGTGAGAGATCTGACCTTTACCTGGAGTGAGAGATCTGATCTTTACCTGGAGTGAGAGATCTGATGTTTACATGGAGTGAGAGATCTGACCTTTACCTGGAGTGAGCGATCTGACATTAACCTGGAGTGAGAGATCTGATGTTTACCTGGAGTGAGAGATCTGATGTTTACATGGAGTGAGAGTTCTGATCTTTACCTGGAGTGAGAGATCTGACCTTTACCTGGAGTGAGCGATCTGACATTAACCTGGAGTGAGAGATCTGATGTTTACCTGGAGTGAGAGATCTGATGTTTACATGGAGTGAGAGTTCTGATCTTTACCTGGAGTGAGAGTTCTGACCTTTACCTGGAGTGAGTGATCTGATCTTTACCTGGAGTGAGCGATCTGACCTTTACCTGGAGTGAGAGTTCTGATCTTTACCTGGAATGAGAGATCTGACCTTTACCTGGAGTGAGAGATCTGGTCTTTACCCGGAATGAGAGATCAGACATTTACCTGGAGTGAGAGATCTGATTTTTACCTGGAGTGAGAGATCTGACCTTTACCTGGAGTGAGAGAACTGACCTTTACCTGGAGTGAGAGATCTGACCTTTACCTGGAGTGAGAGATCTGATTTTTACCTGGAGTGAGAGATCTGACATTTACCTGGAGTGAGAGAACTGACCTTTACCTGGAGTGAGAGATCTGACCTTTACCTGGAGTGAAAGATCTGATTTTTATCTGGAGTGAGAGAACTGACCTTTACCTGGAGTGAGAGTTCTGATCTTTACCTGGAATGAGAGATCTGATTTTTACTTGGAGTGAGAGATCTGACCTTTACCTGGAGTGAGAGTTCTGATCTTTACCTGAAGTAAGAGATCTGATTTTTACCTTGAGTGAGAGATCTGATCTCGTGACTGTAACATTCTGACTCATGAAAACTTGTCTGTTTGTGTTTGATCTTTATGCCATGTCATCCATGAGATATACCCTGATAACAATGATGAATGTCAGTCTTCCTGTCAAGGTCAAGAGTAAGGTTAGAGATCATGTAACACTGGTTTAGAGAATATTGTGATGTAGGTAACTAGACGCTCAAACAGCGGATCGACAGGTGTTAGGGTCCTCTGTATGTATATAGCAATAATGACTTACCTGGTATGATAACCGTTGTGTTAAAAGCAATATGTCTTCTTGTTAACCAAAAAACACTAAGTATAAAGGATATACTATATTGAATTTTCCTTCTAAATTGGTTTTATTAACTTTTTGGTAAGAAATGTATCCACAGAGAGTTTGGAGTCATTAAAGTGATTTAATTTTATGTTCTCAAGAGCTTGGAAATTAAAATATTTATTAATACAGATTATGTGGTATAAAGATATAAAACAAACAGTTCCGGTTTTATGTCTGTAAGTAAATCTTTTTACATTAATGTAGCTTAAAATATTTTGGCAGTTATTCTCTTTCTGCACTTTTCATGTCAACTTACACCCCAACAAAAAAAAAAAAAAAAAATCCCTAAAATTTGATTGTGCTAGCTTAAGTACATTTACATTACATATACTCAATCATTATTTTGATGGGATTAAAAAGTTTTGAGAGAAACAACACAGAAGTTTTCCAACGCTTAGATTAATATAAAACAGCTCCATTATTCTGTAGCCTCGTGTCTTAAGGACCCCACCTTTCTTAAGCAGCCACCTTTCTTAAACACCCAGTCCTGTCTTAGGAATCACTTCAGTTCCGGCCATTCAGTACAAATGGCAGATCATTAAATACATCTTCCACTCTAAGTGTTTGTAGTTGTTGGTCTGTTATCATGAAAATATCTAGAAATCCCACTTAGATGATCTTTACCAATCTTTTTATAGAGCTGTACGGAAATGAAATACACTATACAAAGCGTTCAATTGAAAATTGATTTATAAATAAAACTGTATTTTGTTTTTATTCTTCAGGCATATTGCTCATAAAATCTGATTGTATCGAAAATTCAAGGTACAACGTTTGTGAATTTCAGCTCTAATGATATGTTGTTGTATCTGATGGACTGAGGGTTAACAGTTGATGTAGGGATGCCTACGTAACTCATGGTAATCACAATCTATAACAAGTACACATGAACCATTATTACACTCAGTTATAATGGTATTATTACAGCTTTCCCAGGATAAAATATTCCCCTACAGTCAAAATTGATATGATATCTGACACAAAAATGTCTCATAACAAATATAATCAAGGAAATGTATTTGTTTGAATTCAGATTTGGATGCTTGAGGTTCGCCCCATTGGCAGTCAGATATTGATTGCAATAGTTATGGTGTATTTCAGTGTAAAGGATCCCTTCCTTCCTTCCTTCTTTCCTTCCTTCCTTCCTTCCTTCCTCCCTCCCTCCCTCCCTCCCTCCCTCCATCCATCCATCCATCCATCCATCCATCCATCCTTCCATCCATCCATCCATCCATCCATCCATCCATCCATCCATCCATCCTCCCCATCAACAGCCTGGATCATTTTGAAGAGGGTTTTCATTGTAGTAGCCGGTAACTACCTCACTGAACAACATATGGAAGGCTTATCACTTGTCATGTACAGCAATCGGGTTAATGTGTCTTGTCTTAGGACACAGTCACATCAGGCAGTCCTGTGTCTTAGCTTCCTGTGAAACCACTAGTTTCCATCATCAGTGTATGGAGCCTCAAACTACATACCTTGGATGTTTACTGTTGAATCCCAACACCACTTTACCATTCCTTGTAACAGCTGAAATAGGTAATTTACATACAGTGATGACAGTGTTGGATGATATGAAGTGGACACTGCCATTACTACATGTTTACTGCTGAAGACTTATAGCCACCAAATAGTACTCCCATTGAATGGTCACTATGGGTCAAAATCTGCTGCATACAATGGTCATTTGGTGTACCTATCTGGGTATATTGACAGGTATGATCAGGTATATCAAAATCAATGGTACATAATGGTAAAAAAATTTCTGGATGCTGCTGAAAAAACCACTACAACAAGGTTTCAATATTTTTTTCCAAATCTACCATATTTCATCCTGTTACAGCTCAGGAAAGCAAAGACATTAATTTGGATTCCATACAAGGATTGGTTTGTTGTCTTTGCGACGAACTTAATAGTAATATACAACATGGTTTATATCTATGGCTGAAGTATTGAGTTTGTTAATCATAAGGATCTCAGTGTAAATCTTTCTACATGCAAAAAATTGTGATAGAATGTAAATTCATTTCTGAGAATTTTATCTGAAAATTGAAATTTTATCCTTGAGATCTTTTAATTTTTTTCTGGAAGATCTTTTTTTTTCAGAAAATGCTTCCAAAATGCTTCTATAAGCCTTAGAAAGTCTTTCCAAACTTTAGTTATTTCTTAATGGCATATTTCTTAATGTCACATAAGATTGCGTTTCAGGAACAGAAGCTGTTAAAGGCTAGTACACTTAGTGATGACTCCCCTGGGAAGAAACCTTTAAGAAGGTTATGACTGTAACAGTTAAATTGTCTATCAAACTAGACTACCGGTGCTAATCAGTTCCATCGCAGACATAAAATACAGACAAGAATTACCATTCTCCCACTGTAATAAATATTGAATAGGAACTAAGTCCCAATCTTATACACAAAAAAAATACCTGTAAACCTTGAAATTAAAGATAACACAATTTTCAGATCTTTTCAACAACACAAGATGTACCAAATTTGATTAGAAATCCTGGAAGACATTTTGGAATATTTGATGCCAATCCAGAGTAAAGACGCCAGAAAAGTCACCTGGGTCCTTTTATCGTTTTCAGATTTCCAGACAATATTCCTTATTTCTGTAGAATCTGATATTTATTTCAAAGGAAGTTTATAATTTATAGAGATTTGAAAGTTACATATTACAGAACTGAGTCCATCTCTACACAATATTTGTTAATGACCCTAGATGAATATTTAGTAATTAACTGGCTACCAATAAAACAATTTTCACCTTTGTCAGGTCAACCTGATATTGGCCATTGGATTGACCTGCTCAAATTGTGAAAATTGTTAGAATCACTTGAGATTTCCTGACTTTGTTCAGTAATTGAAAAAAATTCAAAATCACCATTTGGATCTAATTTTGTCATATCATGTTTAAACATAGAACATTTAAACTGATAAAATTGTTATTTACAATGGAATTTATGATGTTTTTTTTTCATTGACAAACCTTTGAAACTCCCTGTCCCCCTTGATTTTTAAGGTCTGTTACCAGGTGATAGATGAATGGGTATTGATGATACTGTTTAAGTGACACAAAATATCATACAACGTGTGAAAGGTATTAATTTCCTTGTCAACACAGACTTCTTGTGCCTCAGTAACTCTGACAATTATAATCAAACTTCATGTCTTATAAATCTTAGTCATTGATTTCCTGTCCACATCAAAGTCTTGTCAGTGTTTGTAATGGCCCCAAGGAAATTCTATCATATTTAGCACATATATATACATATATAGATCTTGTTTCTGTGAGAAAGGCTCCCAAAGGCAATTTCTGTATCACGAAATAGGTACAAATGACCTGTACAGTAGGAGTAATACAAGCATTAGAGTGATTATGATGTGGTGTGTTGATGTGAGAGTGAACTATGTGGTTTAATGAACATACCAGTTAAGAGTTTGGATGATTATGACATTATGTGTATGAGCATTACAAGAGTTTTGATGATGTAAAATGGTGTGTTGGAGGTGTGAGAATAAACTATTTGGTATGAGCATTACAAGAGTTTGGATGATTATGATATGGAATGTTAGGGGTGTGAGAGTGTCGAACAGTGTGGTTGGAGAATTACAAAAGCTTGAATGATTACGAGCTAGATTGTAAGAATTGTAAGAGTACACCTCATAGATAGGAGTACGACAAGAGTTTGGATGGTAATATAACATGGGAGTGTGACAGTTTAATAATACCCTGTATGTTGAGGATATTCGAAGAGTTTAGGTGATTGTGATCTGGTTTATTGGCATTGTAGGATTGACCTGTATGAAAGGGTCATTCGAAGAGTTTAGGTGATTGTGATCTGGTTTATAGGCATTGTGGGATTGACCTGTATGAAAGGGTCATTCAAAGAGTTTAGGTGATTGTGATCTGGTTTATTGGCATTGTGGGATTGACCTGTATGAAAGGGTCATTCGAAGAGTTTAGGTGATTGTGATCTGGTCTATTGGCATTGTGGGATTGACCTGTATGAAAGGATCATTCAAAGAGTTTTGGTGATCATGTTCTGATGTGTCAGAGATGTGAAATTGACACGAAAGGTGTATACAGAGTGATCATTTCTGAACTGGTGAGATGGAGATTTAAGAAAAAATGCTTTTCAGTACAAATTATGAATTAATGAAAAAGTCATTTTATTTTTTACTACAACCTTAATGATAAATATCACTATGTAATATTTACCAGCACAATGCCAGGAAGAATATATGGTAAATTTAAGTATAGATTTAAGTGTGTTACATCAGTTATTGTTACAATATTTTAAGGACATCTGCCGTATCAGAAATGTCTCCTGATTTTGGAAGGAGAATGAACCTAATCATGATAGCTGATGCTTCCTTAGTAACAGTCAAGGAATCCATCCATTCATTTCCCCCAACAAAGCTTTATTGATCTGTACTCTAGACGTTCTGACCTTGTCAGTCTTTGTAAGGACTCGGTTCTTCTTTGTCTCCATTTCCTATCCCTATCAGACTGCATATCATTCAAGGAAAAATCCAAATGAAATTTAGACACATGTACCAAGAGCTTCAGATTGGTGATACATACTGTTAAACCTGCCTTAGAAAACATCCTTATATAACCAAAAACCTGTTAAGGGCATAAGTATATATAAATACTTGTATATAATGGCCATGTTTATATAGAAAAATACCTGCCTATTAAGGCCATGTGCATATAAAATACCTGTCTATTAAAGCCAAGTGTAAAAAAACCTGTTTATTAAGGCCATGTGTATATCAAAATACCTGTCTATTAAGGCCATGTGTGTATAAAACAAATTACTTGTCTATTAAGACCCTGTATATATCAAAATACCTGTCTATTAAGACCATTTGTATATTTAAAAATACCTGTCTATTATGACCATGTGTATGTAAAAATACCTGCCTCTTAAGGCCACCTGTATATAAAAATACCTCTCTACTAAGGCCACTAGGTTTGGGTATGGATGCAATGTAATCAAACCTTGACATAAATGCCACTTTCCTTTGTGCCCTTGAGTGGCTGATATAGACAGGTTTGTCTTAGTGATTTGATTACATTATCAGTGCTGATAGGTGTATTTTTATAACAGTTGATTATCTTTGGTAAACTTTCGCACATAAAGAGTAGCATGAGATGACAATGTGTTTAGATGTTAAGTCAGCTGAGACGAATGGATTGAAATTTCAAAAATTTCTTTTCAATGTCCAAGTATGATAGAATCATGGATGGAAATTAGGTTTAAAGGTGCTTTATCAAATCTGTAAATTTCATGGCCCCAGAGTCCCTTGGGGAGAGGGTTAAGTGCACTACAGTTTAAAGAAGAAAATTGAATTTTTGAGCATAATTTGTTTATTTTCTGTTTCGAACATTTCAAACTTGGTTAAAATGATAAATATAGGATGACAGTTTGATGCTATGCACTGGCTGATGAATGGACCGAAAGAGATCAGATCGACTCAAATTTCAAAGATTTTCTCAATGCCTAGATATGATAGAATCTATACATACAGTTCATGGATGGAAGATTTCAATTTATACTGACAGTACTTTGAACCATATTTGTCTATTTGGACAAGGTTTTGTTTATTTTAATGGTTCAATTCACGGGTCCACTCAGGTCAATCGCTGTACATGATATCTGGAGAATTATGTCATATCTGGAGTATTATGTCATATCTGGAGAATTATGTCATATCTGGAGTATTATGTCATATCTGGTTCTTAAGTATATTCAATTAGTAGTTTGAAAGTGAATATAATTCATATAGTTTATAAATAGTAAAGAAATCTGAAACACAAAATTAGATAAATTGAAGTTCCTTTACCTGTTAGATAAAATAAGAATGTTATTATCTTGTAATTAGCCCACCTCTTATTCTCAATATAGTAATAACTTTGATGTACATAAAAAAGATAGGAAATTCTTATTTTTTTGTGGGGGAGAGGTGGGGGGCGTTGAAATATTCCTTTTTGCTTTATCATAGCATTTTCATTAGATAAAATAAAGCATGATTTTGGTGGTATAGTGTATCCACATTTTGGGACTAATTCCTTCTTGTTTTGATGTGTACTCTAGCGTTTGTTGTAACAGAGACACCCAAGACCAATTTCTTTCTCTAAATAGGGTTTGGATTTGAGATGCGGACATCCACCAATTTGTCTCCATAACTCACTGGAATAACGACATGGGATTTCCTTATTGTTTTTTGTAACATTTTTTGGGATCAATTTTTAAAGTGAAATCTGTCTGTGCTTCAAATTAGCAAGACAACGAGGGGGGAAAAAAATCAATTTTAAAAACAAGACTATGAGTCATGTATTGTTTTCTTGCTGATTAGTAACAATGAGTTCAGAGCATTGCTGTGACACTGGCACTGTCTGAGGTCTGAAACAGTACATTGTAGGTACAAGAGAAATTGTCCTTCTAGGCTGACAAATCTCTCATTACCTACTATGGCTGAAAGGCTAAGTGGTCGCTATCTTTCGGTGCAGTCTAGTGTAGTCTTCATTGATCAGATGTTTAAGTTTTCAACTCCTGTTCTGAAGCAAATCTCCAAATTTTTGCCCAAACATGAATAGAAAAATTTTTGATAATTGCCATTTCTTAATAGTTATATAACTACTCTTGTTTCCTTGATAACTTATTCATCAGCCATGAATTCTGTGTTCCATATAGATTATACCAGTCACCAACTTTGATTTGTGAGAGATTATGATGTTTGTTTTTTCTTGGGTGCATTGATGGCTCCCTTGTAGTAACCGGTGGCTACCTCGCTGAACAACATGCAGGAGGCACATTTTATGCCACCCACTGCAATTAGGATAATGTCAGCACAGACCTGTAACATAATGTAAGGCTGTAACATAATGTAACATAATGGAAGGCTGTAACATAATGTAACATAATGTAAGGCTGTAACATAATGTAAGGCTGTAACATAATGTATCATAATGTAAGGCTGTAACATAATGTATCATAATGTAAGGCTGTAACATAATGTATCATAATGCAACATTGTAAAATAATGTAACACAATGTAATACAATGTAATGATGTAACATAATGTAACACTACAACATGTACAGAAAATTGCTAAAAAGTTTAGAGTTTGATTAACTTTCAGAAAAGGTGACATGGGAGATCACCCTGTCAAATCACAGTTTCTGTTCATCAGGGTAAAGGGCAATAACTCTGTCATAAAGAGTTGCAGATGCTACTTGATTTACCTATATATTGCTGTTATATTTTCACAGATATTTTCGTCCTTTGGACCTCTATGACTGTAATTAACATGCCGCCTTCATTGGATTCCCCTGATTTTTTAATCAGCATTTTTTCTGCTGCAGTATGTCATGTTATAAAACTCACAGGTCTATCTTCTGTGACTTGTTGATGTGGGAATGCTGCAGAAAGGTTATCTCAGAACTTTTCAATGAAGTTATCAGATACAGCATTCTTTATATAGCCACCAATCTCTTCTGTGGTCTTGTCTATGTTACAACCTCTCATCAGGGTTGTTTGTTATCAGAGCAGAGCTTGTTCCCACACTTTGACAGGTCAGAGGCTTTACAAACATTTCCCAGAACCAGACTATATCATTGCGTATTGTGTTTTCAGGTGATACATGAAGCAATAGATTGTGTTTTTTTATACACTAAAGACATTAAAAAAGATTACTAAGATTTATTCAATCTTATAGATATTCATGTACTGTTGATGTTTTGTTCTGCTCGGAAAAATGGTCTCCTCTTAAATATTTATTGCAGAATCCTGTGAGATTCATGTAGGCAACAAAGAAAGAATGTGCCAACAGTATCGCAATGTATGTTGTAAGAGGCGACAATTCTCTTTTTTTTTTTTTTGTAGAATGGGGGGAGGGGGGATGTTTTTTCTATCATATCTATCAGGGGTTATTGATGAGACCTCAGAGGATATATTCTACAAGGGGGATATTGAAGAGACACCAGAGTGGATATTGACAAGTTCCCTCTTCGACACTTCAGATCTTGGATCTTGATATTATCCCTTGTTTTCTATTTTTCTCCTATTTTCTGTCTTTTATTTTCAGTTGTGAAAATGTTAAACCATGATGCGATAGAAAAATGAATAGGTTTTGTTTTTAGTCCATTATACAAACGGTTAGAAAATTTTGAGGAATCCTCATGTAGTAGCTAGTTACAACATTACTGAACAACATACAGGAGACCCATCACATGGCATCCAAAACAATTAGGGTAAAATGACCCAGGTGCACATTACCACTATATGGCACTGGAAGTCCATTTATCAACTGCCTTAAAAATAAATTAAAAAAGAAACTCTTTATATCTTAACATTAAGAGTTCGTTTTTATTATCAAATTAAAATTCAAAATTATTATGAAATTCTTCTTTCTTACATGTCATTATTGAATATGTGATATTATTGATTGTGAAATTATTGATTATGTGATGAAGGTCAAGCAGTTTGTATTTTCATCAGTGCCACACCAAGAATGTTATATTAATATATCTGCATTGTTTTTCTGGTTTCTCCCATGATCAGAAAATGAAAAAAACTTTGAAGTACAGAAGACCTTCCAATTTCAAGGTTAACCAGAAGAGGAGATATTTATGTACTGTAGGGTACCATGTTACACAATAGGAAGGGACCAAGCCCTCTAACTAGGTTGACGTAGAGACGACCTTCCTATTTCAAGGTTAACCAGAAGAGGAGATATTTATGTACTGTAGGGTACCATGTTACACAATAGGAAGGGACCAAGCCCTCTAACTAGGCTGACGTAGAGACGACCTTCCTATTTCAAGGTTAACCAGAAAAGGAGATATCTGTCTACTTTAGGGTACCATGTTACAGATGACCTTCCTATCACAAGGTTAACCAGAAGAGGATATATTTATGTACTGTATTGTACTATGTTATACAATAGGAGGGAACCAGACCCTCTGACTATTGTGAAGTACAAACTTCCTATCTCCAAGATTAACCAGAGGAGGGGGAATATCTGTCTGTATATAGTACATGTGTACATGTATACTTTATCAATTGCCTTTCTAGCTGTTTTTCAATTGACTGTTTCTGGTAACAATGATCAGAAAAGTAATGAACTCATTCTTTAATATGTTGATACATAAATAACTCACATCCACAATTTATACTAAAAGCTTATACTTACTGATAAAAATAGTCTTACTAGGAATGGATAGGTAGACATTTATTTCTGTGAACACTTTGGAAGACAACGTGAACATTTTTTAATTGTTTCAGCCATACAACAGTTTTGTATTTTATGATGTATTGTAGAATAATTTATAAGGGGTTGGGTACAGTGAAAACACAAAAGCTGCACTGGTTGTTGTTATGGTTTGGTATGTAAGGGGATGGGTACAGTGAAAACACAAAAGTTACACTGGTTGTTGTTATGGTTTGGTATGTAAGGGGATGGGTACAGTGAAAACACAAAAGTTACACTGGTTGTTGTTATGGTTTGGTATGTAAGGGGATGGGTACAGTGAAAACACAAAAGCTGCACTGGTAGTAGTTATGGTTTGGTATGTAAGGGGATGGGTACAGTGAAAACACAAAAGCTACACTGGTAGTAGTTATGGTTTGGTATGTAAGGGGATGGGTACAGTGAAAACACAAAAGTTACACTGGTTGTTGTTATGGTTTGGTATGTAAGGGGATGGGTACAGTGAAAACACAAAAGTTACACTGGTTGTTGTTATGGTTTGGTATGTAAGGGGATGGGTACAGTGAAAACACAAAAGCTACACTGGTTGTTATGGTTTGGTATGTAAGAGGATGGGTACAGTGAAAACATAAAAGCTACACTGGTTGTTGTTATGGTTTGGTATGTAAGGGGATGGGTACAGTGAAAACACAAAAGCTCCACCGGTTGTTATAATTTGGTATGTAAGGGGATGGGTACAGTGAAAACACAAAAGTTACACTGGTTGTTGTTATGGTTTGGTATGTAAGGGGATGGGTACAGTGAAAACACAAAAGTTACACTGGTTGTTGTTATGGTTTGGTATGTAAGGGGATGGGTACAGTGAAAACACAAAAGTTACACTGGTTGTTGTTATGGTTTGGTATGTAAGGGGATGGGTACAGTGAAAACACAAAAGTTACACTGGTTGTTGTTATGGTTTGGTATGTAAGGGGATGGGTACAGTGAAAACACAAAAGCTACACTGGTTCTAGTTATGACTTGGTTAAATTTATTGAAATGAAATGAATTCTTTCAATTAGAAAAATTTCATTATTTTGAAAGTTTGATTTTAATGTTTTAATGGAAAATATATTCAATTTGTATTGATACTGTAAAGTTAACATGTCTGAGAAATACACAAGACAATAAGTTGCACTGGTGCTGATGTTAAAGCTATTAACCCTCAATTTTTGTAAACTTGACTCTGTTTATGATCTTTGCCAAAGTGAAGTTGGAAAATCTCTTAGACATTTCGATGAGAGGTCGGTATTTACTGTAAACATGTAAACACTATTCAGACTACGCAGCAAGCCCTCATATGACTACACACCTGCATTCCACCTGTGATATGATGTCACGAAGAGCATGCTGTATGTGCGACGTTGTACTTTAACTGCAATTGCACTGACTTCACCTGTACATTTGAGAATATGGAATTGGTCATGTTTTGTTTTTTTTATCATGATTGCCTTCTGAACTTCCTATAACATTGCTTTGTATTTTTAGTGGGACACTTCAGATCTTTTTCTTATTTGTTTTGATATCTCCACAAATTGTTTCTTAATAGATACTACTTTGTGCGCTTTAATCTTATCTTTGCATACCTTCAAAGGGAAGTTTCCCAAAAAAATTTCTGAATCTCGTAAATTTGTCAAATGATATGTACAGTGGAGCTTTAAAAATAAAGAAAACGTTGGATACACGAATTCATAAGATTTTAACTTTTGATTAACTTAAAAGTAGCTGAGTATTAAAAGGTGTGTATGTTGATGTTTGTGGAGTAAATAAGGTGATAAATTTACAACATGGCAGTATAGTCATGGTGATACTTGTTTCATTTTGTTTTATCACAGACAAGTACTCAGACTTAAGACCTCCTTAACAGTGCTGTTTTCTAATCCTGTTGGGATGGTTTTGTCTGAAGAAGTGTAAAGAAAGAAAACAGAAAAATTTACATTGTGGAATAGTTTGAAAAGGGAAAGTGAATAAAGATAAAGCAAGCCATTATAATTTGAAAAAGTCTTGCGTTGTCTTGACAGTTTTCCACAATTTTAAGTATGTAATTACAAACTTTTTAAAACAATATAAGAAAATGTTTGCACCATAGAACAAGACATTTGATATGTAAGTGTATGGATTACAGTTCCTCAGCAGGATTTCAAAATGGTAGATTCTAATATGACAGATGTCAGGGATTTTAAAATTGCATGTAGCAGGTATATAGATATGATTACATATGTGTTGAGGATTATCAAAAAGGGCAGGGTATTTGTTTGATGTGTATAGAACCTTACATCCAGTTTAACCCTCACTGACTGTAGTGGTGGTGTCTATAGCTTAATTGCTATTTGGCGGCAGTATTTTGAAGTGTTAACAATCAAATTTTACACAGACAATGGGCTTATATCCATCCTGTTGATGGAAAAGATAAAATTCTTATTGAATTTCTTCCTGAATACCTTTCATATTGTGTTTGAACTATATTTGTTTAGTCTTTAAGCCCGCCATCTTACTCAAATCTCCCTAAGTTGGTTGTCAGGCCCTGGGTTTGTCTGTAACCTGTTATTCTATTTCTTTAGAAGTACTGGATGGATCTTTCTCAGATGTAACATATTGGCCTCTTAATCCCTGAGCTGCCCTTTTGATTTTTGACTGATCAGGAGAAAATGGCTTACATGCGGCCATCTTGAATTTGGCATTGAAAGTTTGTTATCAATATTTCTTGTCATTACTGGATGCTATTAGAAATTAGATCATTCCATACATAATTTCCAAGAATGGAGGAAACAATAGAAAAAAAATGGATAAAGGAACTTTTAAAGAACAAATGTACCTCTGGTTTTTGAATAATTAGGAAAACAAAATGGCTGATGGGTGGCCATCTTAGAATTTGACAAGTAAAATTTGTGATTGCTAAATGTTAAGGATCACTGTATGGACCTTTCTGAAATTTATATGTAGGACTTTTCGTGGTCATTAATTGTGCCCTTTTGATTTAGGGACTGATCAGAAAGATGAAAAGTCTGACAGACAGCCATCTTAAATTTGACAATCATAATTAAAGTTAAAAGTTTTCACTAATTTTTCTTAGACAAATTTTCAATTTTAAAACAAATTAAAATAATAGCAAAGGAAAAGTAGGAAAGAAGAGAAAAATCCAACTTTTGAAAGAACGAAAAATAAAGGCCAAACAATGGTGGAGCCATAATCCCTCTGAGATCTCTTGTTTTCATTCCACATTGTTCCTTTCAATTTTCTCGCTGTTTTAACATTCATGGTTGTCTCCCTTGTCAAGTACTGAATTTGGAACAGATGATACCATATACCTTAATCCTGGTTCTTGGTGACTCAAGAACTTCACAATTCCATTCTTCATTCGATGATACCTTCTTTAATTGCAGGGTGTAAAACATATGAATTTGCGTGTACGAATGGTGAATGTATTCAGCGGAACTGGCGTTGTGATGGCTCAGAGGATTGTTCGGATGGATCGGATGAAGCCCGATGTGGTATGTTGTACCATTTTGTCAGTTTTGTGTTCAAATTCATTTTTGAATGTACAATTTGCCACAGCTTGATGCAAGCAGGGTGTACTGGGTATCTATCAATTCTGGTATGTAAATATCTCTGTATGTCTGAAAATGATCCTGGATGTTAATGGGACCATAAGTTTGTCCAACAAACAAACAATTAAACAAAACATAGCATACTTAAATCTCATTCTGAATTGTTATTTTAAGTTCTTACTAAACGTTACAATAAATATACAATTAAATCTGTTTCAGAGAAATCCACAATGACCAAAAGATTTACCACATCTGGGGGTAAGTACCGAAACTTACATCAGTAGACGTCAAACCCTTATCAGACGGGTTTCTTTTGATCTCTGCATGTATACGCATGTTATCATCTTCTTGAATAACTTTGTCGTTTTTTAGAGCGTTTTTTGGAAATGTAAGGCACTTAACTTATCCATGCCTCACACATGTACATCAGACAGTGCCTGATGTCACAAGTGGTCTCCTTGTTAGATAATTAACTAATTTGATTAACTTATTACCAATGTAATCAATGGTTAGTCCTGAGATAGTTATAAAATATTTATGACCAGTACCATAGGTATAACTACTGATGGAAGTGTTTTTTTGTTTAGCTCACCTGGCCCAAAGGGCCAAGCAAACTTATGCCATAGTGCGTCGTCCGTCCGTTGTCCGTCGGTCCTGTGTCCATCAACTTTTCATTTGAACAACTTCTGAAGTACCAAAAGGCGTAGAGTTATCATATTTGGCTGGAAGGTTTCTTTGATGAAGCCAAACAAATTTTGCAAAAAGAAATGACCTTGATCGATATTCAAGGTCACACAGGTCAAATGTGCTAAAAACTTTAAGCGACATCTTCCAAAATACTGGGAGGCCTAGAATCATTATGTATGGCTGGAAGGTTCCTTTGATAAATCCCTACAAAGTTTGCGAAAAGAAATGACCTTGACCCATATTCAAGATCACAGAGGTCAAATGTTATAAAACCTTTAAACGACTTCTCCCCAAATACCAGAAGTCCTAGAATCATTATCTTAGGCTATTATGTTCCTCTTATGGTGTCATACAAAGTTTGCTAAAAGAAATGACCTTGACCAATCTTCAAGGTCACAGGGGTCAAATGTGTTAAACGTGGAACATATGCACAGATATAGTACTGTTGGCCATAAAGATCCAGGTGAGCGATACATGCCCTCTAGGCCTCTTGTATATCTTAATCTTTTTTTTAATGAATTTTCTTCAGATTTCTTTGTGAAACACTTAAGTAAAGTTGGTTTTATTTTCTTAATTTAAATTTGTTTAAAAACTAGTTTTGAATAAAAAAATGAATTTTTGGCTGGATTTTATAAAATTGGTGATGATTAAAATCAAAACCAAATTGGTACCTGACATTCTCTCTTACAAATGTTCTTAAAACACAAAACAGGTTTTGGACTCTTTTTATGATATTTTGTTGTTTTGGGACTTGGAAATTTTAGAATAGTCATATGTAGTCTTGGTTGGTTAGATTTCACATAGATTTAATAGAATTGTTTTACGAAGCTTAAAGCACGTACATTATCAGAATATGAAGTGCTTGTGTGTGCAGGATTTTCCTTTTTCTGTTACTCTCGTTTGGGTGATTTTTCCAAAAGTATTGGTCACAATGAATGCTTGCCCTCAGCAACATAAGACCAGCGGATGTGATTTTATTGATATACAAACACAAACTTAAACAAATAGATTCTATTAACCTTCCCAGTGATTTTTACTGGATGTGTAAACAGGCAAGGAAGTCATTAGATTCTGTAAAGTCTGTTATTGTCGTATTTTTCTTCATGTTTTTCAAGGATGGAATGAAATAAAGAAATAAAATATGAAAATCAAAAATTAAGATGTTGACATTATAATACTTTCCCTTAGAAAATATATCTTATCTATTTTAAATATTTCAGTAAGGATGTGAAAATTTAATCTATGGATTTAACAGCATTTGCCTGATTAATGCAATGTTTGGACATTAGGAATATAAGGAAAGATGTGGATCATTATATGATAAGGCAGGGTTTGAATATAGAAATGTAAGGAAAGGGTCGGATGGTTATATGATAAGAAAGGGTTTGGATTGTTATTCAGCAAGGTTAAAATTAAATAGAAAATAAGAAAAAGTTTTGATTATACAGGGTCTCGAAAGAGTATTATTGGTTAACAAAACATGATCAGTTAAGATTAGAAATGTCGGAATTTAATTTAATACCAAATACATTGTGGATAGAGATTCAGTTTAGACAGGTAATGTTAGCATTGAAATGCTTTCAGTTGGCATTCATTGACACATGATTGCCAACAGGATAAGGTTAAATTCAATGCTTTAAGGATTCATTTTGAATTTGACTTTATCAAATTGGCATTCATAATGCCCATGAATGCCATTTAAATGTAGTTCAATGCTGATATTCATAATTTTCAATTTTTTATCTTGTAAGGGAACTTGTTGTTATATGTTAAAGCATGCTGAAGATTTTACTCCGTAAATCAGGTTTTCTATTGGACAAAAATTAGGAAACATCCTAAAATAAATAGCTGAGAACTGCAGGCAATTTGTTTAAGTGGTTTTCTTGGAGTATATTGAAATCAAATAAAAGTCATTAGACTTGTAGAATGTTTTAGTGGAAGAGGCTCTGTCAAGTGATTCAGATGCTTTTCTGTAAGATTTGCATTTCATATGTCACAAATCATATTATTGTAGAATAGAATAAAAGATTCGGAATGAAAGACTTCCTTGTAAACTGGAAAATGAAATCACTTAAAGGGAGATACAAAATATGGAGTGATTCAAGAGATAACTGAATTATTGATGTACAAATTCTGTCAGTTAATTCAATCTAATCTCAGTTATGATGTACATGCACCAAATACAAGCATTAGACAGAAGTAGGATAGCTTCCATCATGGAGGCATAGTGTGCTCTTATCAAAGGTGTGGATTAGGTTTTAATTTTTTTTAACAAAACATTATTTGATTATGTTGATTTTATCAGCTTTGTGGACTCCCGTCTAAAATTTCAAGAATTTTGGTAATAATTTGTATTTACAGATAAAGGCTTAAGGTTGTAATAGAGGATGTTAAAATAAGCTCTCCCACAGACCTGTTGTCCTTCGGTGAAGAATTAGAGTTCATTTTTTATCTCATTTACTTGTGAAACTTCTTATTATAAGATATAATATATCATTATCTAATGGTTTTATGTCTCCATTTATATCTCCCTGTTATTTAAAAAAGATATAACTGTTTTATAATTATATATATCCTACCTAAATATGAACCCTGTTGACTTATTTCCAACTAATAGAAATATTATATAACAATATATTATAACATGAATCTTGATGTATTCTCCTATCTCTATCTCTAGTATTATTTAACAGCTAATAGAAATATTCATAACAATATATTGTAAGTGCAGCCTTCTCTCCTATCTGTATCCCTAGTATTATTTTACAGCTAACAGAAATATTCTTTAACAATATATTATAATTTAAACCTTGATGTATTCTCCTTACATACTCGTCTCATCTTTTTATTAATCTTTGTGTGCTTTGCTTTTGCTTGTACGTGTTAATCCTAGGTCCTTACGATGAATTTCACCCTCGCCTAAATGACCTTGACCCTCACAACTATGACATAACAAACGGATGGTTTTGTAAGTACATTCCTTGGCCAAGGGTTCCCTGGCCCCTGGGACTTACAGCTTCTCCCCCTGGGGCATGCAGTAATGGATAGAAATTAGTTGCATGCTTGTTTTGTTCTGCGTCTTTTAATCTGCATGATTCAACAGAAAAACACTACACGATATGAAATATTCTCAAATATATTGGGATGTTTTATAATTGTGTGGATACAAGTATTACCAATGATAAAATTTAAATGAATTGAAATGAGTCAAATTGGACTTTTTTTATATAAAAAACTATATGAATCAAAACCTTAAAAACATGTACTCTTTTGAAAAAATCTGATGTATTTTTATAACTAATTACTCACTGGTAACTTTTCTTTATATTCCACATATATATGATTACTGTTGAATTTTTCCCTGACATTTTTTTTGCATGGAACAGTGGGTAGTTCTTTAGCATGATTGTGAATACTCTTTAGACATGCTTAGTTAATTTCTGTGTCACAATGAATTTATGACTTGAAAATATGAATTTACGACCTTGAAAAAATGGATTTGTGACCTTCACCTTGTTTTTCTGGAATGTCCGCTATTAAAGGACGACATCCTCACAGTGTTGTATGTCTGTCCGTCATTGTCTCCTGTGAAATTCCTTATCATTTTTACAAAAGGTTCACCATGCACCTGATAATACATGATATTTACATTATCACTGTCACAAGACGAAAACACATTATGGTTGTGGGTATTTTCATCTTTTTTTTTTTCAGGTTGATTTGAAAAAATATTATAACAATTAAACTTTTAAATTATGTTAGCTTGTTAATCAGACCCAAAACAATTAACTAGTAACTGTTTATCATGATTGTAATATAATCCATTTTTATATAGAATCCCCTAAATTTCTATTGAGTGGAAATAACCTGATATGGTTGATGGGATGCCTTTAATGCAGTTAAGTTTATTACCAGTACATGATCATATAAGATCCTCTACACCAGTCTGTAATACACAAAAGTAACAATACATTATGTAAATAAGTGTCAAGCTATGTGACTAATCAGGTGTCCAGGATAGGCATAGTAAGATAAGTGGGACACTCTGTCCAAGACAGACATGGTAAGATAAGTGGGACACTCTGTCCAAGACAGACATGGTAAGATAAGTGGGACACTCTGTCCAAGACAGGCATAGTAAGATAAGTGGGACACTCTGTCAAGAACAGGCATAGTAAGATAAGTGGGACACTCTGTCCAGAACAGGCATAGTAAGATAAGTGGGACACTCTGTCCAAGACTGACATGGTAAGATAAGTGGGACACTCTGTCCAAGACAGACATTGTAAGATAATTGGGACGCTCTGTCCAAGATTGACATGGTAAGATAAGTGGGACAATCTGTCTAGAACAGGCATAGTAAGATAAGTGGGACACTCTGTCCAGAACAGGCATAGTAAGATAAGTGGGACACTCTGTCCAGAACAGGCATAGTAAGATAAGTGGGACACTCTGTCCAGAACAGGCATAGTAAGATAAGTGGGACACTCTGTACAGAACAGGCATAGTAAGATAAGTGGGACACTCTGTCCAGAACAGGCATAGTAAGATAAGTGGGACACTCTGTCCAAGACAGACATGGTAAGATAAGTGGGACACTCTGTCCAAGACTGACATGGTAAGATAAGTGGGACACTCTGTCCAAGACAGACATGGTAGGAAAAGTGGGACACTCTGTCCAAGACTGACATGGTAAGATAAGTGGGACACTCTGTCCAAGACAGACATGGTAAGATAAGTGGGACACTCTGTCCAGAACAGGCATAGTAAGATAAGTGGGACACTCTGTCCAAGACAAACATGGTAGGAAAAGTGGGACACTCTGTCCAAGACAGACATGGTACGATAAGTGGGACACTCTGTCCAAGACAGACATGGTAGGAAAAGTGGGACACTCTGTCCAAGACTGACACGGTAAGATAAGTGGGACACTCTGTCCAAGACTGACATGGTAAGATAAGTGGGACACTCTGTCCAAGACAGACATGGTAAGATAAGTGGGACACTCTGTCCAGAACAGGCATAGTAAGATAAGTGGGACACTCTGTCCAAGACTGACATGGTAAGATAAGTGGGACATTCTGTCCAAGACAGACATGGTAGGATAAGTGGGACACTCTGTCCAAGACAAACATGGTAGGATAAGTGGGACATTCTGTCCAAGACAGACATGGTACGATAAGTGGGACACTCTGTCCAAGACAGACATGGTAGGAAAAGTGGGACACTCTGTCCAAGACAAACATGGTAGGATAAGTGGGACATTCTGTCCAAGACAGACATGGTAGGATAAGTGGGACACTCTGTCCAAGACAAACATGGTAGGATAAGTGGGACATTCTGTCCAAGACAGACATGGTACGATAAGTGGGACACTCTGTCCAAGACAGACATGGTAGGAAAAGTGGGACACTCTGTCCAAGACAGACATGGTACGATAAGTGGGACACTCTGTCCAAGACAGACATGGTAGGAAAAGTGGGACACTCTGTCCAAGACTGACACGGTAAGATAAGTGGGACACTCTGTCCAAGACAGACATGGTAAGATAAGTGGGACACTCTGTCCAGAACAGGCATAGTAAGATAAGTGGGACACTCTGTCAAGAACAGGCATAGTAAGATAAGTGGGACACTCTGTCCAAGACAAACATGGTAGGATAAGTGGGACATTATGTCCAAGACAGACATGGTACGATAAGTGGGACACTCTGTCCAAGACAGACATGGTAAGATAAGTGGAACACTCTGTACAGAACAGGCATAGTAAGATAAGTGGGACACTCTGTCCAAGACAGACATGGTAAGATAAGTGGGACACTCTGTCCAAGACAGACATGGTAAGATAAGTGGGACACTCTGTCCAAGACAGACATGGTAAGAAAAGGTGGATACATATATTAATGATTTATTGTACCTACATATATTAATGACTTTTTGTACCTACATATATTAATGACTTATTGTACCTACATATTTTAATGACTTTTTGTACCTACATATATTAATGACTTATTGTACCTACATATATTAATGACTTATTGTACCTACATATATTAATGACTTATTGTACCTACATATATTAATGACTTTTTGTACCTACATGTATTAATGACTTTTTGTACCTACATATATTAATGACTTATTGTACCTACATATATTAATGACTTTTTGTACCTACATATTTTAATGACTTTGTGTACCTTTCCATTTTGATCTTTCTAATAAGTCCAGTGGCAACAACACTGTACTTGTTACCAAATGTCAGGAGTTTGTTTAGTTTAGAAAAATGGAATATTGTTGGTTTATATTTTAATATTATATATATAGGAAAATTTATTGTTAAACAGTTAAATAGTTAAGCTGACAATACTTGATACATTGTACAACAATGAGGGAAGGAGATTATTGGTTTATACCTATGTTTTGGTATTGTTTCGTGTTAAGCTGACAAATCTTTTTACTTTTAGAGACACAATCTTCATCAATGTTACACCCTAAATTTCAGGCACCTGATTATCTTGTGTCAGACACTTTCCATGTACACAACAATTTGCCTATTATATCTAACTTTCAATTTGTCCACCTGTCAGCTTCTTAAATGTTATTCCTATCAACCCTTATCTCCTGTGTATATCAATAATATAGTGTTATCTTGGCTATTAGGTAATATCTCATAAATACATGGAGCTAGACTCTCGTTCTGATGGCACAGAGTGCACCTGCAAGTATTGTTCTTGTAGTACAGTGAACTCTTATCCATACCTACAGGTCCATTATCTCCTCACGCGTATTCAGATTGAAATGTTTACATACAATGTGAAACTATTCAGTAAAACTAAGGTAAAAATCTCTAATTGAAACTCTATGTGATGTATGGTTAAATCTTCCTCTAAAGAACACTGAAGCCTTAATGAGGTCTATTTTAGAGTCCTTGTATACATTAGAAAATCAATGAGACTCTCTATACTTTGAGGAGTCAGATTTATCTCAGGTTATAATTAAAAGCTAGAATTCTGTCCATCTTTACTAAATCTTTGTACTTGTTCAGCATTTGTTGGCTTCCTGACCAACTTAAATTTGACTTCACTTTATAGAAACTAATTTAAGATATGTGTTTCTCTGGTGAAATTCTCACTGTTACTGTTATCTGAGTATTACAGAGATATAAAATGTTACTAGGTATTGGAGTATTACAGAGTTTATCAAATGTTACTAGGGTTTCTGAGTATTACTAGGGTATCTCTGTATTACAGAGGTATCAGATGTTACTAGGGTATCTGGTGTTACTAGGGTATCTCAGTATTACAGAGACATCAAATGTTACTAGAGTGTTTTGAGTATTACAGAGGTATCAAATGTTACTAGGGTATTTGAGTATTACAGGGGTATCAAATGTTACTAGGGTATCCGAGTATTACAGAGGTATCAAATGTTACTAGGGTATTTGAGTATTACAGAGGTATCAAATATTACTAGGGTATTTCAGTATTACAGAGGTATCAAATGTTACTAGGGTATCTCAGTATTACAGAGGTATCAAATGTTACTAGGGTATTTGAGTATTACAGAGGTATCAAATGTTACTAGGGTATCTCAGTATTACAGAGGTATCAAATGTTACTAGGGTATTTGAGTATTACAGAGGTATCAAATGTTACTAGATTGTTACAGAGGTGTCTAAGTATATTGTTTCTTGGCTATTTAATTGTCACCAGTGTGTCTGAGCTACAATGTCTCAGTGACCCTGGGTTATCTCTACATTAAACAGGTATCTATGTTACTAGGGTATTTAATTGTCACCAGGTTGTCTGAGCTACATTGTCTCAATGACTCTGGGTTATCTCTACATTAAACAGGTATCTGTGTTACTAGGGTATTTAACCCTTTTGTATCTTAGTGTTTACATGGTATTTTATGTTACCAGGGTAACTTAGAGGTTTATACCATTAAGTCTCAATGTTTGATGTTTACAGCTGAAATACCTCCAGAAAGTCTGCTGCCCTGTCTGCCAAATTTTAAAAGATGTCCGACAGAAGAAGTCTGTATTCCAATATACAAATTCTGTGATACAAATCGAGACTGTAAAGCACATGGGGACGAGGATGGATGTTCAGGTACGGCCAACACCATGTCAATGTTACCGTGGTTACATACTGTTCTTTCAATTAATTATAATTATATTCAGTACTTTTTCGTAGATTTTCATAGGATCACAACATAAAGATGCTTTTTTTTTTTTTTTACAAAATATGATAAAATGATCATTTATGTAAATGTCACAATACAGAGCAAAGTGATAAAGATAAGATTCCCGGAAAGTAATATAAAGAAAAGTGCTTTTTACTCTATATTTCCCTGAAAAATACATCATGTTTGATTTAAACTACTGTATCATCTCATAAATTTCGTGGTTTTTCAAAAAATTACTATTTCGTGATATCGTAGATAAATATAGTTTGTAGGTTATATGAATTTATGGATTAAGACTAACCAATATATCAATGAAAATAAACCTCCCACAAAAATTAATAATTTTACAGTAATATTGATAAATGGCAAAAATCATCGGAAAAAAATAAATCCTTTAGTAGAGGCTAGTAGATTTTGACATGCTCATTTTCAGAATTTGTCCAATTTCTATTTTACAGATACTATTGCTGACTGTGATACCAAGAATTGTTCGTTTGCCTGCCAGAACACCCCACATGGTCCAGAGTGCTATTGTCCAGACGGTAAACAACCTAAAGACACGACATGTGTAAACATTGACCCATGTAGCTACCCGCAGTTTTGTGATCAACAGTGCCGCTCTAAAGATGGTTCTTTTTCCTGTGGATGCTCACAGGGATACGATCTTCTCGAGGGGAGAGACTGCATCGCTACCAATGGTACGGATAGCATCTATTTTAGGGTATATTGTGTCAAAGTCAGGTAGGAAAAGAAGATGGCCCTAGGTCAAATCGGCAGTAACTCAGAGGTCAATGTAAACGTACTCTAACTTAATCTTATTATCATTTTTGTTTTTCGGCAAATTAGCACTATGATTAATTCACTCATCAACAGTGATTACTGAATAAACAGAAAATAGACACTGCAATTAGGGTTGTCATATTTCAGCACAAGACTTACAGCATAACGAGTACAACAATATAATGATTATTTAGCACAGTTCCTCAAGAGCAGTTTTACATACCTTAATTAGCTTAATTGTTTTTCCTATTTTTTTTCATTTCATCACTAGTACCTCCCAATTCTGAGCCAACACTTCTAGTGGCAGACTTCATGCGATTCCAGCAACTGGCCCTGAATGGGTCGTCCCTCAAACCTCCAGTAGTAGCTGCAGGTCAAGCCATCTCCACTTTAGACTTCAACCACAGAAAGCAGTTTGCATGCTGGGTAATAATCAAATAATATTCCTATCGGGATTATGATTTTTAAAAATTTTACATTAAAAAAATATTTGTGTTTAAGGAACTTTGTGAATTTTTAGGAACTTATTGTGTTGAATTGACTTATTGATATTTAAGAACTCTGTGTGTGATGAAGAATAACTTTTTTGCACAATAAGATATCCCAGAAAAGCTCTGTAAATGTTGTAATGTTTTGTTGTAGTTGTCGTACAGACTGGATCAGAAGGTTTCTGTGATGGAGTGCCTAAATCTTACCAACACAGCCCAAACTTGGACCGTAAAGTCTGATGTAGCCTTTGATAGTAAGTATATGTTTTATGATATAGTAGAATCCAAGAAAGAGCTGTGAGATCTGTTGTTATTGTTAGTCAACTCATTGATTTAAAAACCATTCTATATTTTCAAAATATAGAAAAAACAAAATAATGAAAAACATGAAAATGAGAAAACAACAGTTTTTTTTGGAATGATAAAAAATTTACATGAGCAAAGAAAAACAAAGAAAGGAAAGAAAAAGGTAAGGAGAGGTTCATAGGGCCTGTTTTGCTCACCTGGCTTTGCTTGACTGAAATTGCTTCATCAAAATTAAAGGTTAAGGATTTTGAAATATCCAAGCACACAACTTACAACATATCTATTTGCTCCATGTTTTCCTTTCTGCTCCATTGGGCCTAGCCTGGTGAGTGATACAGGCCCTATGGGCCACTAGTTTTTAATGTGTTACTAGACATTGAATGCAATTAAAGCATCTATCTACCTTAAGGTGTACCAGTTGATAAGCACAACATTTTTGTTGTCATAGCAACTCTTAACTCAAAGGAAATTTTTTTTTCGCTTTATTTTGAATCATAACTTTCAAATTTTGACTTGAATTTTTATTTGACATACATGTTGTGAGAACTATATATTCTCTAAATAAACTACCTACAATTTTTTTTTTTTTTTTGAAAAAAAAAACAAAATTTGAGCTCCTCAATAATATGAGATTATACAGTATGTTTTTTGTTGTGATGATTGTAAATAACTAGGACACACATGTTAACTACTAACAAATGTATTTGTTTCAGATGTGGTGCAGATTGCTTTTGACTGGATTACTGAGAACTGGTACGTGGCAGATCGTCTAAAAGAACGGATCGTACTCTGTAACCAGACAATGGGTAACTGTCGAATGGTGCTCGAGCTCCCAGACCAGGAGATATACAGTATTCGTGTGGATCCAACTGCTGGGTAAGGTGGAAATGTCTACTTTGGAAGAAATGTTTTAATATATTATTTGAATCAATACATCATTTTTGAATCAAGCTTTCAATAAAACTGCAAAAATATGAAAATTGAGAAAAACAATATTTCTTCTATGTCCCTTTTACCCACATTTTCTACATGTTTTCTACGGTATGTACATATGGGGATGCAGTAGCTAACGGTCAGTAGAGTATTACACTGTTACTACTTCTGTTAATGTCCTAGGTCTGTAGTTCTATTAGGGGTCGTTTCTCAGGAAGCTCAGATCAAGGACCATTCTAGGCTGTTTTGGTCCTGACCGTTCAAGGCTGATTTGGTCCAAACCATTCTAAACTGTTTTGGTGCAGACCATTCAAGGCTGATTTGGTCTGGACCATACATGGTCCTGATTATTCTTGGCTGTTTTGGTCCAGACCATTCTAAATTGTTTTGGTGCAGATCATTCAAGGCTGATTTGGTCTGGACCATCAAAGGCTTTCTTGGTTGAGACCATTCTAAGCTGTTTTTCTCTGGACCATTCTTTGCTGTTTTGATCTGGACCATTCTATGCTTTTTTGGTCTGGACCATTGAAGGCTGTTTGATGCTAGGGCAGGATACTTTAAGCCAACTGTTTTCTCAAATTATTCCTAGGTAATATGGGGTGGGTACTTCAGCATGGTGGTAAGTGAGTTAGCCACTAGCTGCAGCAAAGAGACCCTGCCTTGAAGTCATTTCTGTTTTATTGCCCAGCAAACAAACAAGTAGACAAGTATATACCAGATATATGGAGATATCTATTTTAAGTACATGTTAATTAGGGTCTCACTTCAGGAAAACAAGTGCCCTCCAATGATCACAGCATTTGTCAACACTTATGTTTCCAGATATTATCTCAGAAGCAAAAATTGCCAAAATCTATTTAACTTAGACCCACATTTTTACTTTAAATCTTGTTTGTCAGAATCGTTCTTAAAGAAAAAACTGTATAGCTGAATTTTTGGTTGAATCAGTCTGTAACATAATCATATATTGAGTATTCATTTAGATTCGTCAGGCATGTTGCTTCCTTTATACAAATATGCAGTTTCATACACATTGTTTAAGCAAATTATTTGCAACATTATCCTGATTTCTATCCATCCTCCTGTACTCACAATTCATTCTTGTCTATGTATACATCAAAATTGTGCCTGTTTGTAATGTCAAAAGAAATTCTTGGCATATAAAAATTTCATCAACTGTTTTTATATCAAATTTTTTCAGTCCTTATTCATCAAAATGAACATTAATCTCAAGTAATGTCGACAGCACCAATTTACAGCCTAAAAGTTGTATTTTTTTTCTGGAGTCAACATTGTACCCTATAGAGTAACTGAGGGAATAATGGGTTCTCAGATTTCAGGAATTCCATTCTGTTAGACAAGTGTTTTCTTTTACAGCTCAGAAATGCAAAACCAAATTGCTGGAAATAATGAGAGTTCATGAAGAATTGTCGAAGAATTTTGATTTGTTACTCAGTGAACAATCCATAAAATTTATTAAGATTAGAAAAATTTCTGTTCAAAGGGGAATAACTCTACCTGGCTAATATTGTCTTTTCTGTAACTTTATAGAGACAAACTTCTGTATAATGTGACTGCGATGTGTTTATACAGGTACCTGTTTATCCTGACCAAGTTATTCATCGTCCGCGCTCAGATGGACGGCTCTGACGCATTAGTGATTCATCAAGGCAGCAAGGCAGACATGGAGCGCCCCCATGATATGACCCTTGACTTTCCTAACCGACACCTCTATTGGACAGACACTAAACTCAAAGTTATCAAGCGTATGGACTATGATGGCCAGAATGTGTGGATAGTGTTCAGTCGCCTGCGTCCCACGGTAGGTCAATGCTAGACTGCTTAATCAGAGTGGAACTCCGCCTTTTTTAATGTTGTCTGTTAATGGTCTGTGATCAGCTTAAATGGTTCTCTCACTCCTCATTGGATTAATGTTATAACTGTCAGCAAAGAAATTAGGAACTTTAAGGTACAAGATAAGTTATTTAAATACATTTTATTTACTTCCTTCTTCCCCTTCCTTCCGTGGTGTCTGTTTTATCACTGAAATTGCATGACGAACTTTATCAATAATTTTACCATCCATCCAGTAGTGTCAATTTCAGCTCCCATTGTCATACGACATGTAGTGTAATAAAGTGGTATAGCTGTAATTCTAATGGTTAATATAGGTCCCCCACTGGGAACCAGCAGGTGGGATTTTAGTTTTGCATTGTGTTTCCGTCCTCCATTCTGTCCATCCTCTTGTTTTTTTTTGTCCAGGTTCCTCTACACTAATTGTCACTGGGAACTTTATACTTGGGGTATGGGTTCACAGTGATAAAGAGGTGTGTTCTAAATCAAAATTATGTCACATATATTAACATGATACTCTTGAACAATAAAAATGTTTTACTGACTTTTCAGACTTATGGGAATGTAATTAAAGGTTTGGGAATTTCAATCCTACAAAACACAATCTACATGTCTAGTCAATTGCCGGAGTCACTGTGGGCCATCCATCGGTACAACTACAGTCTCGGGGCACACCTCCTCACTCGTGACCTTGATAACCCAACCCAAGTACACGTCTATCATCGTATACGCCAACCAGACTTGCAAGGTAAACAACCTGTTATCAGTGACAGTAGTTCACATGATGTCATTTGTTAGCCAGCTGTCACAACTCCAATTGGGAATTGATATGGAATTGAAATTTAATTATTCCAATCTTTTTCTCATTTTCAGAAATAAATTTGAAAATTTAAAATTCACAAGAAAAAATTTCATGAAAACAAATTTATTGCATCAATGTTCTTTTTGCATATGTTTATTTAGTAAATTTTCATCAAAGAAATGATGGTTCAAATTAATAAGCATAAGGTCAAGTCTTGTGGTTGTTGTCACCAACTTTGTGTCAAAATTTGTAGTTATTGCATGCATGTAAAAGTTGTATTTGTTAAACATATTATTTATGGTATCAAACCTCCATGATAATGTTTCTTTGTAGATTCTGTACCCTCACCGTGTACACCTGATACCTGTGAACACCTGTGTGTAGTACTCATGAATGGAACAACGCCAACTGCCAAGTGCCTGTGTGCCGCAGGCTATGACATGGATGACAACAACAGGTGTATAGGTGAGATTCATATAAAACAACCAGTCTCTGTTCAGGAAATATGGTCATGTGATAAAAACAACCAATCATTGTCAGAGAATTATAGTCATGTGACCAAACATAATCATTGTCCAAGAAAAATGGTTGAGTGACAAAAAATATTGTGGTCTGTGTGTATATGAGAACATTGATTGTAAGATTTCTGGGTAAAGATTTGGTTTTCATGTTGACAAAAATTTGATAGCTACAAAAAATCAGGAAATGTATGTATTTGATTACAAATTGATGTTTATAATACAGTGAATGCAACCTGTCCGAGTGAACCAGACTGTCATGGCGTTATGTGTAGCTGGCCAGTTGAATGTAATATTTGTAAGTATATGTAAATATATGTAGTATATGCTATAGAATAATTAATTTTCAGACTGAAGAATATTAAAAAGCATTAGAAAGGGTATGACTTACGGATGACATCTGTTATCTGACAATACTCATATCATAGGTTCTTATGTACAACCGATGGGAATTTGATTGAAAAAAAAGGACAAATTTCATATTCTTTACCAATATAGGTTCTACAGACACTAGGTATCAATTTTATTTCACAAGTCATAAATAAATCATTCTAAACAAAGTTGATAAACAAAATTCTCATTAGTTGCTAATGGAGCATTCATGTCAATTGGACATGCTTCGATTTTCTTGGTAAAAGTTTCATTGAATTGATTTACACAGATTTTAAATGTATGTTGTTGCAGCCACACCATGCTTGAGCGGCTACATGAGGTGTCCAAAAGGGAGCTGTGTTCCTGAGACATGGTGGTGTGATGGGGATGATGATTGCAGCCATTCACAAGACCCAAAAATGGACATGGCTGATGAAAAGTTTTGTGGTAAGTTCATCAAATGGATTCTGAAATGAGTACAACACCGTAAGATCACCAAAACCAGAATGTTTCAGGTCTTGTACCAGGAATTTTGTTCTGACCATTCTTGGTTTTATGATAAAAGGTGATATTAAAATTGCATTCAGAGATTAAATGAGTAAGTGTACTCTTACATATTTTGTTTTCCTTTATAGAGATTACGTTACAAGCGAGACTAGTTTGACATTGTAAACATACTCACTGCAATGTTTCAGAAATATACAATATCGTTTGTGTAGTGAATATTATAATCAATTTCCATTTCCATTTCATAATATGATTGATGAAACAGTTAATTCTAAAACATTTAAGGGTGCCTCTGGTGAGCTTTAATGAAAAATTTGTGAGATGTTTCAAAAATCATTCATAAAATACATCCAAACTTGAGATAGATATCTTTGGTATTCTACCGCATGAACAATCATTTTGATTTATATCGCGAAAAAGCTTTTTTTTTTATCTCAGTGTAACCTTGGTAAAATATTAGCTGCAATATACCACTTGGTTAGAGAGAATTTCTCTTTAGCTGGATTGGTTGAGCATCAGACTAGTAAGCCAGGGGTCCTGGGTTCGATTCCTAGTAGAGGCATTGAAATAACCTCTGTTACATCAGTCTTGTCTTGAAGTCATTTTGCTTTATGTCTATGGTCCCTATTTTGAGATCATGGTGTAATTTGTGGGTATGTGACCTCATTATCTAATCCTGATTGTAATTAGGTCATACATAAGCAATGATGATTCATATACAAAATATACTACATAAGTATATTCATTAAATAATGTGACAGCTATGTATTTAGATATCAACTTATGGTTTAGGTCAGAGGACATGCTCTGTGGAGGAGTTTCGCTGTAAAGATGGGACGTGTGTGCCACGAGAGTTTCAGTGTGATGGCTATGCACAGTGTGATGATAACTCTGATGAGGTAGGCATAACTGTAATAGATGTATACCCATCTATACCAGATGTACTCTGCTAAATATGAAATAGGATCGGGGACAAAAAGGCAGACATATTACATGTAACTATACGAAATAATGTAGTTTCTACCGGACAAAAGATAATGCTTTTGAATTAAAAGTTGCAGCAAATAAAAAGCACCATTCTGATTGGTCGATTATTAAAGCCCTATAATAGAAATATAGATTTTTATAAAGAAAAAAATTGTTACTAAAATCTGACAGGATAAATTGTTTTGATACAAAATTGAATTTGTTGTAGCTTGGATGTATTGATGCTGTTCCGGCTGCGTGTGAGTTTGATCAGTTCCGCTGTTCCAACGGCTCCTGTCTGCATATGAATCTGTTGTGTAATAATGTCTCTGATTGTCCAGATGGGTCAGACGAGATGCACTGCGGTATGCATAGCTCACTACAAAGATATTGATAAACTGGAATTTTTAAAGATTTATTTGTTTTAGAACAATTGTGATATATGTCTTTCCAAATTATTTTGATCTCTCGTGTTGGCCCAGACAGTGGCACAATAGGAATTTTGCTGTCGGAGGAATCATGTCATAGTTTTGCTTGATTGAATTTCTTGTAAACTTATAATAAGGGTTATACAATACTTGATATTTTGTGGGACTGGTATTCTGTGATTGTCTTAGTTTGCACTAGTACACATGGCAGTTCTACAAGACACTTTCATGGGTTGTAGGATAGGAAAATTCTACACGAAGGGTCACTCACAGAATGTCGTAAAACCTGAGGGTTTTTCCATATTTTGTGACCTCAAGGGTGAAATATCCTATCCTTAACCCTGAAATATGAAATGGTATTTTCCTCTCATTTCCCATTCTAAAACATTGGAAAGAAATAGCTTCATATGTTGACTATGTTCTACGAAGGATGCCATATCACATGATAATCATATTTTTATTATGCAGTTAAATGACATATTGAAATAGAAAGTTAATTTTCATACCTAGATTTAGCGAAGTTTTCCCTAGAAAAATGCCTATAAACGCTATTTGGACACAAGTAGTATTAAGCATTCAAATGGTCATCTTCAAAGTCACTTTTTTTGATAACAACGGAGCTCGAGAATGATATAAGGTGATTTTGACTTGTATTTGCAGTGGCTTGCGAACCCAGTCAGTTTCGATGTTTGAACGGTCAGTGTATCCCAGGGACAGGTCGATGTGATGGCAAGAGTGATTGTCTAGATAAGACAGACGAGACTGTGGAGTGTTCCATTGGCCCAAGTATGTTATTATATATATATCTGTAAAATTTTAACAGTTATCTCCCTTTATTAAATCCTATTAACTAAATTTCTTGTCACAGTAAGTTCACCCTAAAAGGACATCCTAACTTAGATATTTCCTGGTTTATCATAATCAGAAGGTACAATTAAACCTGTCAGTAAAGGCCACTTTATCTTAAATATTTCTATTAAGACAACCACTACATAACAAACACCTGCCAATGAAGGCCACCTCTTCATTAAAAAACTGTCTAGAAAAGTCATGTCTATGTAACAAATACCTGTCTATAAAGGGCATTTATATAAAACAAACACCTGTTTATAAAGGCCACTTCTATAAAACAAATACTTGTCTATAAAGGCCACATGTATATAACAAATGCCTGTCTATAAAGGCCACTTCTATAAAACTATAAACACTATTCTTGTTCCCATTGCAATACAATTCATAGAATTTATACCCCTGTATAAAGCCATTTGTCTGTAAAGGTCACTTGTTTAAGAACAAATATTAACTGAAGATATAAATTGACTTTGTATATAAACCTACCTGCATATAAAGTCTTGTTTATCTGCTTCCTGGAGTTGCCTTTACAGACAGATTTTACTATATATTAATGATAGAAAGGTTTGATCTTGTTGATATACAGTATAAACAAGTATACCTGGTTGTTTTGCAGATGCTACATACCACCAGTGTAAACACTCCTTACAGCAGTTTGATTGTGGAGTAACCAGTGGCGAGAAGCGTTGTATCCCGTCCAGCTGGAGATGTGATAATGAGTACGACTGTGAAGATAAATCTGATGAGAAGAACTGCAGTAAGTATGCCTGGTGTAGTCAACAAGTATTTACTGTAGCACTGAGACAGGATGTACATAGGAATGATCCTACTGCTGTCATCATTTCCTGTGTAGAAGTTGAGTGTACAAGTCCAGGAGTCCAGGAGCAAAAATCTTGAACAGAAATTTTTGCATAGCCAGTCACATGTGACATCTCATTTCATGACACTAGTCAAATGTAAAGACACTTTAACTAGTGGAATAAAATCACTTCATGATCCTGGGGCTATGTCACTTTACTAGTGGACACTTCCCATTGGTTAAGCGGGAGAGTGTCCAGCTAGAAACCCATGGGTCCCTAGTTCAAGCCCCAACGAGGAAATTTCTAGTCCCTACTGTTTATTTCTGTTATAACGATATTCCCAGTCCCTGCTGTTCATTTCTGTTATAACGATATTCCCAGTCCCTACTGTTCATTTCTGTTATAACGATATTCCCAGTCCCTGCTGTTTATTTCTGTTATAACGATATTCCCAGTCCCTGCTGTTCATTTCTGTTATAACGATATTCCCAGTCCCTGCTGTTTATTTCTGTTATAACGATATTCCCAGTCCCTGCTGTTTTTTTCTGTTATAACGATATTCCCAGTCCCTGCTGTTCATTTCTGTTATAACGATATTCCCAGTCCCTACTGTTTATTTCTGTTATAACGATATTCCCAGTCCCTGCTGTTCATTTCTGTTATAACGATATTCCCAGCCCCTGCTGTTCATTTCTGTTATAATGATATTCCCAGTCCCTGCTGTTATAACGATATTCCCAGTCCCTGCTGTTATAACGATATTCCCAGTCCCTGCTGTTCATTTCTGTTATAACGATATTCCCAGTCCCTGCTGTTCATTTCTGTTATAACGATATTCCCAGTCCCTGCTGTTTATTTCTGTTATAACGATATTCCCAGTCCCTGCTGTTTATTTCTGTTATAACGATATTCCCAGTCCCTGCTGTTCATTTCTGTTATAACGATATTCCCAGTCCCTACTGTTTATTTCTGTTATAACGATATTCCCAGTCCCTGCTGTTCATTTCTGTTATAACGATATTCCCAGTCCCTGCTGTTATAACGATATTCCCAGTCCCTGCTGTTATAACGATATTCCCAGTCCCTGCTGTTATAACGATATTCCCAGTCCCTGCTGTTCATTTCTGTTATAACGATATTCCCAGTCCCTGCTGTTCATTTCTGTTATAACGATATTCCCAGTCCCTGCTGTTCATTTCTGTTATAACGATATTCCCAGTCCTTGCTGTTTATTGTTGCAGTTACACAAGTCCCTGTGTGTAATTTGAGTAATTTGATTGGATCAAATATTAACTGATGGTTTAAAAATATTTTGGAATTATTTAAATTTCTCTTTTGTAGCTGAGACCTGTAGTGCTCCACGGTTCATGTGTAAGAACAATGAGACTTGTCTGCCATTTGAGAAGATCTGTAACGGTGTACATGACTGTGCCGATCGTTCAGACGAGGAGAATTGTAGTATGTATTACTATACAGAATAAATCTTGGAAACCTGTTGTTGTGAAGTCAGACAATCACCATATTAAAATGGACCTCTAATGAACCAGAATTTTCAAAACATTAACTGGAATCATCAATTAATTTTTCTCCTTTGGATCATTATTGTTTATTTTCATACAGTGTGGAAGACACTATCTAAATCTTTTTCTCTTTTGGAATATTGATAGTAAGTATACATACTGTTATCTAGCAATAACCCCTTGTCTGGTAATAAGCCCACCATAATCTATGGATGTTTATAGGAATCACTAACAAATTGGTTAGATCATTGTTCTATAATAAGCCCATTAACTAAATTTGAATCAGGGGTTGTGTGTATAGGCGCCTTTGGCTTATTTTCTCTAATAAGCCCGTCCTTTGATTTTGAATTTAGTCTCTGAGACTTATTACAGGATAACAGAATTGTACGAAAATGATTTGAAGGACAAAATTGATTCAATTTGATATCTTTAACAGAAAGCTGTGATGTCTGGGGTGTTTGCAGCCAGGTCTGTACTCCAATACCTCTAAACAAACACAATTGTTCCTGTCTCCCTGGCTACCAGATCAAGTCGGATGGCTATTCGTGTAAACCCACAGGTAAGTAATGTAGGCCCTTCTACAGGTTAGTCAGCTATATCTTCTAGGTAACACTTTATGACCTTGTAAATTATATCATATGACCTTGACCTTGAAGAAGATGACTTTAAAAATAATTGAATAATTCTATTGTGAATGTAGATTAGAAGTATTTATGTCTATAAATATTATGATGTATAACCTTTTACATAAATGACCAAGTATATATCATGTGTCCTTGTGTATGACCATTATATGACCCCAGATATGACCTGATGTATAACCTTTTACATAAATGACCTAGTTTGTGTCCTTGTGTATGACCTTTATATGACCCCAGATATGACCTGATGTATAACCTTTTACATAAATGACCTAGTCTGTGTCCTTGTGTATGACCTGTATATGACCCCAGATATGACCTGATGTATAACCTTTTACATAAATGACTTAGTCTGTTTCCTTGTGTATGACCTTTATATGACCCCAGATATGACCTGATGCATAACCTTTTACATAAATGACTTAGTCTGTTTCCTTGTGTATGACCTTTATATGACCCCAGATATGACCTGATGCATAACCTTTTACATAAATGACTTAGTCTGTTTCCTTGTGTATGACCTTTATATGACCCCAGATATGACCTGATGTATAACCTTTTACATAAATGACCTGGTATGTATCCTTATGTATGACCTTTATATGACCCCAGATATGACCTGATGCATAACCTTTTACATAAATGACCTAGTCTGTATCCTTGTGTATGACCTTTATATGACCCCAGATATGACCTGATGTATGACCTTTTACATAAATGACCTGGTAGGTATCCTTGCGTATGACCTTTATATGACCCCAGATATGACCTGATGTATAACCTTTTACATAAATGACTTAGTCTGTTTCCTTGTGTATGACCTTTATATGACCCCAGATATGACCTGATGCATAACCTTTTACATAAATGACCTAGTATGTATCCTTGTGTATGACCTTTATATGACCCCAGATATGACCTGATGTATGACCTTTTACATAAATGACCTAGTCTGTATCCTTGTGAATGACCTTTATATGACCCCAGATATGACCTGATGCATAACCTTTTACATAAATGACCTAGTCTGTATTCTTGTGTATGACCTTTATATGACCCCAGATATGACCTGATTCATAACCTTTTACATAAATGACCTAGTCTGTATTCTTGTGTATGACCTTTATATGACCCCAGATATGACCTGATGTATGACCTTTTACATAAATGACCTAGTCTGTGTCCTTGTGTATAACCTTTATATGACCCCAGATATGACCTGATGTATGACCTTTTACATAAACGACCTGGTATGTATCCTTGTGTATGACCTTTTCAACCTTATATGATTATATTTTCGGCAGTATGACCTAGTTTACTTCTTCATGTATGACTTACTTATGACATTACAGGTGGAGAGCCTGTCTACATCATCTTCTCTAACCAGTACCAGATGCGACAGGTTGAGCTGACAAACTATACTTATGCCTCCCTCGTCTCCGGACTCAAAAACACCATTGCCCTTGATTTCTATTACGAGGGGAACTACATCTTCTGGACGGACGTTGTAGATGACAAAATCTTCCGAGGAACCATGCTGGGAAACAGTACGTTTGGTACGGTCATAATACTAAAATTCACCACCTTGAACTTTGACCTTAAAGGATTTTTTTTTTGCGCGTATCAGAATAGTTAGACATGTCAATAGAGGTATTTAGTAGAATGGATCTTCAGACTTGCATGAAGTGCTTTAATAGATGTTGAAAAAATTTGATTTTTATTTGAATGATTTTTTTTTGTGAAATGTGATGTTTAGGGAGGTTTGATTGAGTTGATCCATTACACATGATGGTAGTAATGATCTTGGTTAGGAAACAGTATAAGTAGATCATTGTTATAAGTAATGGAGAGAAATTGATAACTATATCCAAAGGGTCATGTGGAGTTTTCAGCCAATCAAACTCTTTAGTAGTTTAGATAAACTATATATAGTTCATGCTCTTTAAACTTTTATTTAGAATAAAATTGATTGAAAAATGCATGTGTATTAGATTGCAAGAAAAACTCGCTGACACACACAAAAAAAAAAAAAACGATAAGTGCAGTGAACAGCCAATCAAAGTCAGTAAAATAAGTGCAATGAACAGCCAATCAAAGTCAGTAAAATAAGTGCAATGAACAGCCAATCAAAGTCAGTAAAATAAGTGCAATGAACAGCCAATCAGTGTCAGTAAAATAAGTACAATGAACAGCCAATCAGTGTCAGTAAAATAAGTACAATGAACAGCCAATCAGTGTCAGTTAAATAAGTGCAATGAACAGCCAATCAGTGTCAGTTAAATAAGTGCAATGAACAGCCAATCAGTGTCAGTAAAATAAGTGCAATGAACAGCCAATCAGTGTCAGTTAAATAAGTGCAATGAACAGCCAATCAGTGTCAGTTAAATAAGTGCAATGAACAGCCAATCAGTGTCAGTAAAATAAGTGCAATGAACAGCCAATCAGTGTCAGTAAAATAAGTGCAATGAACAGCCAATCAATTTCATTGAATTGAATCAGTAGAATTGTGGTAAGCAATCAATTTCACATTAATAAATTGAAAGAATTTAAATGTGATTGATAACTAGTCAATATCATTAAAATAAATTAGTGAAATTGATTTTGTGCTGAAGTAAAATCTTTGTTCTGTAAAATTGAGGGACAATGTGTTACCAATAAAATAGCTTAATAAAAAAAATATTGATATTAGTTGAATTAGTCGTAAAACTGCACTCGAGACAAAAGCTGTTATTGATTGAATTATTCTAGGCAGAAATAGATAACAGAATTACACAACGACAGATTACAATTAGGTAGTATTCAGACATCTTGTGTTTCTCTTAAGACCAAAGAAACAATAGAGAGAAGCTTTTAAAAAGAAAGGTCTATTGCTAAGTGGTGGAGATTTTAGTGTTATGATTTGTAACCGGAAATATATATACACAAAATAATAGAAATGTTGATTTCATACATTGAAAATGTTGAATATTAATGAATTATCATATTATCATCCATCCATCATCCATTCATTGCTTTTAAGAAATATTGCTTAAATATACCATATCAAAATATTCATCATTCTAAATCACAAATTATATCATAGATCTGAAATGAAATCATCCATTAATGATTAAGATGTTACATGACATTTACAAGTGAGTGAATGTCCTAGTTGTGTCGTTTTCCTCAGTGCTGGTCTTATAAAGTCCCTACATATGAAAGAATAGGCAGTGTCGTACACACTCATGCTATATCCTTGCTACACACATCTAATTATAGATCTTGTATATGTAGATTTTGCTAGATAAATGTCTACCCCACTTGGCTTAAGCTCACAAAATCAATCACACAGATATCATCAGCCTTTAAGCTAATTACACCTAATCAATATGACTTTATAATATGATATTCTGCCAGAATGCTTTTTTTACTTATTATAATAAAATATCAGTATTCTTTAAATGGAAAGAAAGTTTGAATAAAGAAATCATGTCAGTAGTATAATTATTATGTATAAAAATTAACTGATTCAGAAATCGTTAAATTCAGTCTGGCATTTCACATCTTAATGTTTTATTTTCAACTTGTAATATATTCTCAATGTAATAGATATATTACCTAGTGAGGAAGTGGTTAAAGATAGGTTATATGTAGGAATCCTTCAGCAATGCAATGCACATGCTTCATGCACAACAGCTGGAAACATTTCTACTGCACAAGCTTTTGATCAGAATGATATCAAATCTGATTTCATCGTTTAGATATGAAGCTATGAAAGACATGATCATTATAGTCTTTACTAGAATCATACTAATTAGAATCAATATTTTTACTTGTGATTGTAAGTTCCTTTAAAGATTGGATTATCTCCATTGTTTATTGATTTATTTTTCATTCATTTTTTTTTCATAGTCTGAAATCAGAGTCATTATTTTTTAAGTTTGTATAGCATGACCAGAGAAATTAGTGTACACACACTTTAGCTTGTTTGATGAAAGTCATACAGTGAAGTTACTATGCTAGTTGCTGAAATGTCATACATTCACTGGTCTTGCCATTTGAATCTTTATCTTATATTTTTTTCTGAAAAAATGTTACACAGGTATTCTCTTAGGCATACATTCTATATATCATGTCTGTTACAAAAAAAAAAATGTATCCGATTTAGTTAATGATGTGCTATGAAAAAAAAATAGTAAACTTTAAGATAAATGTTTATCTTATAAATGAAACTTTATTATAAGTAATTAATATGACATGATATGTGATAAAGTATTTTAAACTTTTGTAAAAAAAAATTTGAGAATTTTGAAAAGGTAAGTATTGTCTTGTTTGACCCTCTATAAGAACTGCTGTAAATTCTTTACGAAGCCACGTCATTTGAGGAAGACGAGGATGTTGTTCCCATGACGCCGGGAGACAGTAAGGCTATCACAGTTTAAGCTTGCCTTTTTTTTAAGCATGATGCCCATCACTGATCTCCTGCTTCATAGTCTGACAAGGAATTCCCTGCCATCTTATGTTACAGAATGCACTCATCTTGGTTGTCCTAATTTGACACCAAAACACGTCCATCACATTGCAAAACGATGTTGTTTAGTTCAGTGTTGACTAACGACTAGATATTTTCCTGTTGCCATAGGCGATGGACCATAAATAATAAAATCCCTGTCATGTAAATATGTTGTGTTTACTAACAGCAAGATCTGTTGCCATAGTTACTGCTCACCTTTATAAGTAATGTAAATAATTTAATTTTTTGTCTTTGTTATTAGGTGGCTCACTTTGACTAACCGTCTGGCCTATTGTTCAGGGATAAACAATCTGTAATGTCTTTTTGGGGCAGAAACTATCATGCTCAATTGCTGTTTACAAAGTATAAGCTAGCTTTCATTTTTGATTCACAATAAAATCTTCAAAATAATAACTATTTATAGATTCTGAGTCTGTTAAAGTGATATGGACAAAAGAAAATCATGAAAGTGATGTGCTCTTCTGGAGACAATTGGCCTTTTGGGAGATAACTGTTTTAACCTGTAGACTTAGGAGATCACTACGGAGATGAAGGATTGGCATGGAATATTGAATTATGAATGTGGACATTTGAATAAACTAAAATGTCAAGAATTATATCACTCATTTCCTTTGTCTAGAAATACATTACCTATTTATTATTCAAATTTCTTATGAATGAGAAGATGGACATATTATTAAAAGTCATCTGACTTGCCTGTCTGTATTACTGAACTAAAAAAATCTGTCTACATCTCATTTGTATCCAGATGTATGATATCTTCTATGTAGCTTATTGTCTTACTAAATCCATGAATGACAGAGACAAAAAGTACTCAAATCAAGAATGTTTGGGTTCGTGTATGGAACAGAATTATTGAGACTAAAAGTACTCAACCTGAGATTCTCTGTATTAGAAATTAGTACTTAATGCAAGTAAAACTGGGTTTGTGAATGGAATAAACTATATATAGAATGCAGACTTCTATGTATAACATTTTCCTTTGTCTTTTAGCTGTATTTATTGCTTTACATCTCCTTGGTCTGTTTGTGAGAATGTTAACCTTTGACCCTATGACCTCATAGTTCAGGTGACCTTTAACCTCAGCTTAAGTAATCCTTTAAATTTGTCATTTTGCAGATTTTCATTTTTCATTTTGTTTCAGGAACAGATGATTTAAATCACTCTTTTTGTTTATTGTTGATTTTTACCATTTCCTTTGTAGACCATTAAAAAATTGTGTTGAATTCAAGCATTTTAGCTTCTCCAGAATTCATAAGCACTGATCTCACATGACAAAATAGATCTGTTCTGATTGGATAACTTGCTGCAGACAATGAATTTCATTGGTCAGAATGAAGGTTCAGCAGTGTTGACGATCTTTATATTAAATTAAGACAAATTATTTACTTGATATTTTATTTTGAAAAATGTTTCAATGATCAATATGTCATGTCAGGTCTATATTTATACAATCATGTGACCTCACCTTATTAGACATAATCACGTTGAAGTAAACAACTGCTTCAGCTTTTTGTTTTATGTTGCAAATTTTTGTGGGAAGGTCTTGACCTACTACTAAAAATCATCATAATTTTAAGACCTATATTTTCACATTCTTAACGGCTGTTTGTTTCTAATTTTCGTTTTCAATATTTGATTACTGTGATTAATTTCAAATTTGAGTCGTATTTGATTACAGTATGGTGTTAACGTCTTGTATATTATCAACAACACATAATAATCTGAATTTTAACTTTTAAGGTTTCTAAAGAAACTTGTGATTATCTTGTCATCAGAAATTGCTTTACCACCATTGGTAGATTGATATCTATCTATACCATTGTTAGTGTTTGACTGGTTTTAGAACAGAATTTGTTGATATGGGTACAGCCTTATACATTGATGCTATACCTCATGCAAACTGAGGTATTGTAGTAAATTTGTTGTAAGGAATTCAGTTAGTGAACCTGGGATGGTATTGCTGATTAATCTGCTTAAAAAAATATTTTTTTTTTTTTTCAAAAAGCACAAGAAAATACTGACATGTCAATAGAATCTTCAGTCAAAGTCAAAATAATGTGGTAAAGGCAAAATATTGTACAGTTATTGACCTGCTTTTAGGTGGATACAAAGATTTATCAACCTGAAAAAGTGATAGTCCTTTGTTTCTATATTTGGGTACAAATTATTATAGTATTACTGGATTGATTAAGGATTCATATAACATAATAAAAACAAATAAGAACTTTTACATGATCTATAACCAATTAAAACGGGCCTCTTGGTAAATATCGTTTAAATTAGTGAATAGCCTGTTCTAATATAAATGGATATGCGATATGTTTCTCATCTTTTGTGGTTAGCATTTGATTTTTGAATGTTGACTAAACAGTCCTTGATATGCTAGTGACCTGTCCACCATAAATCTTCCTCTACAGATAGGTTATTCTTTAACTGAACAGTCAGTGATATGCTAGTGACCTGTTCACAAATCTTTCTCTACAGATAGGTTCTTTTTTAACTGAACAGTCAGTGATATGCTAGTGACCTGTTCACAATAAATCTTCCTCTACAGATAGGTTCTTTTTTAACTGAACAGTCAGTGATATGCTAGTGACCTGTTCACAATAAATCTTTCTCTACAGATAGGTTCTTTTTTAACTGAACAGTCAGTGATATGCTAGTGACCTGTTCACAATAAATCTTTCTCTACAGATAGGTTCTTTTTTAACTGAACAGTCAGTGATATGCTAGTGACCTGTTCACAATAAATCTTTCTCTACAGATAGGTTCTTTTTTAACTGAACAGTCAGTGATATGCTAGTGACCTGTTCACAATAAATCTTTCTCTACAGATAGGTTCTTTTTTAACTGAACAGTCAGTGATATGCTAGTGACCTGTTCACAAATCTTTCTCTACAGATAGGTTCTTTTTTAACTGAACAGTCAGTGATATGCTAGTGACCTGTTCACAATAAATCTTCCTCTACAGATAGGTTCTTTTTTAACTGAACAGTCAGTGATATGCTAGTGACCTGTCCACCATAAATCTTCCTCTACAGAGAGGTTCTTTTTTAACTGAACAGTCAGTGATATGCTAGTGACCTGTTCACAATAAATCTTCCTCTACAGATAGGTTCTTTTTTAACTGAACAGTCAGTGATATGCTAGTGACCTGTTCACAATAAATCTTCCTCTACAGATAGCTTCTGTGTTGACTAATCTTATTATCCTTAGTGTTCAGTTTTTGATGCATTTTGTTAAAGTTGGACTATCACATGGAAACACTTACAGTGTAACTAATGTTCTTTTCTGCTGGATAAAGTTTTCATTCCATTCTTTGCTGCAATCAGCTTATGCTTCATAGTTCTTTCTCATGAAGACAGATTTAAAGTATTGTTCTTTGATAAAGTGCTTTATCTATTTCTTTCATTTGTTGTTGTTGTTAATGAACAAATATGTTTTGATTTTTCTCATTTCTTGAAACTGAATACATTCAAAATATTTACAATTTAGAAAAGATTTTTTTATGAATTTCAAAATTCAAATATTTCCAAGATAATTGATTTGGGTAAAGTGGATATTTAAAGTGATATATGTATCCGAATAATCTCAATTTGATGTTATTGTTAAAAGGGAGAACACTCTGTCCAGTGTAACAGAGAAACCTGTTGAGTTTGTGTTTCCATGGCGATGTGTTCTAGGTTTATGTACAGGGTGATTGGTAAAAACCTCCTTAGTTACCATGGTTACAGGTGTCCTGTGTTGTATTGTTTATTTTAGTCATTCTTTTTTGGGAAAGGAACTATTTTTTTTTTAATTATTATTGAAATTATACAATTGTTCATGTTTTGAAAATTTAAAGTATGCTGGTTATTATTTAATAGTGTCAATGTTAAAATCTATGAACTTCAAATAGATACATTGCAAGCTAGAATCTTCAAAGATTTAAAAAAAAAATTATTTCATTTTATTTAAGGCTAAAGGCAAAAAAAAAGTATTACCTGATGAGTGACAGAGTGAAATCATAACAATTTATTTAAATTTGTGTTTTGTAAATTAAAGATGGATTTTTGATATGATTCCTTTAAATACAATTTATATTTTTGGAATTTTTGAGAAGTTACCAGGGAAACAATGCTGTCGTACATTGTAACATAACACTAGAGCTTTGCATGTTGTTCACTAACTGAAAAATGGATGAACAAAAATGTAGCCATATTTTGACAAATATATTTTCTCTCATCTCGAATCAAGCCATTATTTTTATAGGGTTTGATTAAAGGGCAGATAACTCTGGTCACTTTTGCTGTAATATGTAACTTGCTTGTTTGGTTAGATCTGATTTACATGTATGAAATCAGTGATGCGTATCTGATTTCATTTTTTAGAAATATATAATGTAATTGTACATTGTGTTTTAAGTTGGATTTCAGCCACATTTCATTAACAGACTAATTGTAACTAGAAAATGTTGACTTTATTTTCATTAGTCTATAACATAGCTTTTATCCTCATTCATTCATTTTCATGGTCATCATATAGCAGTTAAGAAAAGATTTTGATTCAGTTTATTAGATGGTACAAAATGATGCATTTGACATTTAGGTTTTACAAACATTGAGCCAATTATCGATGTTGGCCTGGCAACCACAGAAGGCTTGGCTATTGATTGGATTGGAAAAAATATCTACTGGGTGGAAAGTAATCTGGACCAGATCGAAGTAGCCAAACTGGACGGTAGTTACCGCACAACATTCATAGCTGGAGGAATGGTCAGTCCACGTGCTATAGCACTGGACCCTAGAGAAGGGTAAGTTGTCAACTCAATTCTGTTCTGCCGAGTGTTTTAGTAAAATGGATATAATAACAGCCTTTTTGTTGGTTTTAAAAAGTCAAATTTCTAAGGTAAATACTGTATTCTAATGAATTACTCCGTTATTTCAGGTTTTTTTCTGAACTTTTACTATATGATAGAATCAATCTTCATGAATGTGTAGTTTGAAGTTCAGAATATACAAACTTGTTATTCCAAAATACATCGTCCTCAAAGCAATCTCAAAATGAACACAATTTTTATGCTTCCCAAAACTGTTGGGGGGAGCGTATAGTCACTGCACTTTGATTTTTTGCCCATTGGTCTGTCTTTCTGTCTGTCCGTTCATGTCTATAGATAAACTTAGCCAACACTCAAGCAAGGATCAGGGTACTTGGTGTGTGCATCGGTCATATTAAGTGATATGCACTGTACAAATTCAGGTTGTACAACTCCTCAATTTCAGAGTTATTGCCCTTTGTTAAAATTTTTCCACAACTTGAAATCACTTGTATTTAAACAACGGATATTGAAACATGGTGTATACATTGATAATACAAAGATAATGTGCAGTGTACCAGTGGTTTGGCCTGTTACCCATTAATTACAGACTTATTGCCCTTTGTTAACATTTTGTCTCCGAAGCATAACTTTTCATGCATTTAACTAGCATTATGAAACAAGGGGTATTCATCAATCATACAAAGATAATGTGCAGTGCACCCAATGTAGGGCCTGCAACCCCCTACAGATAGAGTTTTTGCCCTTTGTTAAAGTTTTATGCCCTTAGCATAACTTGCGTTCATTTAAACTAGGAAATTGAAACTTGATGAATACATACTAAGAGGATGTACAATTTACCAAATTCAGCGCCTGAAACCCTGTAATGACAGAATTATTGCCTGTTGTTAAAAGTTTGTGTCCAATAAAGTTGTTTTTGGTGAGCATTAATCAGTTTCATTGATACTCTTGTCATTAACAAAAGTGTTAGCATGAGCTCAAACGTCAATGAGTCTTGGACTATCATATGAGTGCCCTTACTCTTAAGTGTTTCAGATCCCAGGGCATTTATAAAGATAAATACGGTAACTAAATTTTCCTCAATCACAGATACCCTTTTTTTCCCCTCAGTCTTTAAGACTGCAAGATTTTGAATTCTGACTGATATCAAGTTGATGAGGAGAGATGTGTGTATGACGAGTGTGAAGGAGTACAATCTATGTAAACCAGATTAGTGAGTCAAGTCTTTGTCTTGCAGCTCCCTCTTCTGGACAGATTGGGACTCGGACAACCCAAGGATAGAGACATGTTCTATGAGCGGACAAGATCGGAAGATCATTTTCAGGATGCAGGGAATCATGGGAGCTGGTTGGCCGAACGGTTTGACCATAGACTACGATTTCTATAGGCTGTACTGGATAGATGCCAGGTAAGGAGGGGAGGTCAGAGGTGAAAGGTCATATGAAACATAAAAATAGATAGATGATTTATATAGGGCAGTAGATATACAAAAGAGTAATTTCAGAGGTCATTCAGGTACAGTGTTCGTAGTGGGGTCAGATAAATAGAAGGGGTTATAGGGTCAAAAGTGTCTGGTCAGGGGTTAGGGTTCACAATTCAAGGACTATTGCAAAGTCAGAGGTTTTCTGTTGCAAATATGAAGATACATCAACAAGATGATAATCTACTTCATCAGAACACTTATGTTTGTCAGTGAGACAATGGCTAGAAATTGAACAGAAATCCTGTAGCTAACCAACGGTTCATAATCACAGATATTTTTAGGAAATTAGTCAAAGTTTGGAAATAAGAAATGTTTGGAAATCAGGTGAAATACTTAATTTTTAAAGCTCATTGAATTAACACATATCAGATTTTCGCTTTACAATGGAAATATAAGGTTTGTATTATTTATTGCAGGTCTGATTCCATTCATACCGTGAAGTACGATGGCTCTGACCATCGCCTCATCCTGAAAGGACACGAGAAGATGCGACATCCATTTGCTCTGACATTGTTTGGCAATTATGTTTACTGGACTGATTGGAGTAGTAGTGCCCTGCTCCGCGTGAGTTTACCCTTCTCTTGTACTCTCGTCTGAGTATGTTTCCTCTAAAAGTGTGCTCTGGGGAATGAGAAAATTCATGTATGGAAAATTGTGCTATCCTGCTCCTCAAGACGGCCATATTGCTTTACATACATTCATAAAGACATACAATAAAAAATGTTATCATTTTTGCCAAAAATTGTAAATTTCATTTGATGTTCTTGGTTCCAGGCTAACAAGTTCAACGGGTCAGATGTGACAGTGATTCAGAAGACCGTTTCACAGCCTTTTGACCTCCAGGTGTACCATCCTATGAGACAGCCTAAGGCAAAGAATCCCTGTGGTGAGAACAATGGAAACTGTTCTCACTTATGTCTCATCGGCTACAATCAAACTGCAGCCTGTATGTGTCCACATCTTTACAAACTTGCTGCTGACAATCGCACATGTGAAAGTAAGTTATCTCCCTTTTGTAATTGCAATGAAGTAGAAAAGGGGTGGGTGGGTGGTGGGGGGGATATACTTAAACCACCTGTCTGTCTGGATGTCTCAATCTGACATCAGCAAATATTGTGTCTGGGAACTCCTTCTATACCAGTGAAGCAATCCCAATGAAACTTGTAAAAAAACAAATGTATTGTACTGCCAACCTTTTTTCATAGAAATTTTGGTTGCCATGGTAACTGTAAGGACTTTGCATCTAGGGGTGGGGGATTGGGACAGGGGATGTTAGTTATCCTCTCCTCAGGATTACAGTTCTAGTTGACACTGTTTGTGTACTTGATAAACCTGTGCCCTAATTCCTGGGCCTTTTTTTTATTGGTTTGACCAGTTGGACACAATTTTTTAGTCTATAAAATAAAGATGGACCTACAAATTTTGCTGCCTGGCAACTCTGACAAAGTCTTTCGAGGCAAGCCTAAAATGTTTCATCAATAGTGCAAATGAACTGATTTGTCAACCTCTACTAGCATTCAGTTATAACTTAATACTGTTTCTGTCACCTTCACCTTGATAGGGGTACACACTGACCTTGTCTCTATTTACAGATGACCACACATTTCTACTGTTTGTTAAGACCAGTGAGATCAGAGGAGTTGATTTACAGGATGCTAACTATAATGTGATTCCCACAATTACAATTCCAAATGTTGACAAGCCCACAGCAATAGACTACGACCTGGAGGCTGAACGACTATATTGGGCAGATAGTTCTCTCAACCTCATCAACAGTGCCTATATTAACGGGTCAGGGGTCGAGACTATCATTGATTCTGGTATGTATATCCATGGTATATCTATTTGCTAACTATCTGTAATAGAAGTTTTGTTCTATCAAAGTAAATCTTGAAGCTATGTTCAAATAGATGGATTTTTTTACTGTTTAGCTAAAAATACTAAATAGATTTATATTCCATTATCATCAGATGGTGGGCTAATCTAATCACCGTTTGTCAGTTGTTTACGTCCGTCTGTCTTTCCTGATACAATTTTGTTATCACTCTCTCTCTCTCGAAGTACTGGATGGATCATTTTAAGATTTCATTTGTTGGTTTCCCCTTTGCTCTTATTTTGCATTGTCCAATTTGAAACTGATCAGGAAAACAAAATGGCCGATCAGGTGGCCATGTTGGAATTTGTCACTACTTGTTTGTTATTACTATTTGTTGAGAAGTACACCTGGGATCATTTTCAAATTTCATATGTAGTTTCCTCTTGTCAATATTTAGACTGAAATTAGGCAAGGAGCTAGCTTATAGTACAATATTTAGGCTGAAATAAGGCAAGGAGCTAGCTCATTGTACAATTTTTAGACTGAAATAAGGCAAGGAGCTAGCTTATAGTACAATATTTAGACTGAAATAAGGCAAGGAGCTAGCTTATGATACAATATTTAGGCTGAAATTAGGCAAGGAGCTAGATTATAATACAATATTAAGGCTGAAATAAGGCAAGGAGCTAGCTTATAATACAATATTTAGACTGTAATAAGGCAAGGAGCTAGTTCATAATACAATATTTAGACTGTAATAAGGCAAGGAGCTAGCTTATGATACAATATTTAGGATAAAATAAGGCAACGAGCTAGTTCATAATACAATATTTAGACTGTAATAAGGCAAGGAGCTAGCTTGTAACCTTGTGACTGGCTGTCCAGGATGGACTGGTTATTTAATATTGAAACTAAATTTGTTACGTCACTAAACAGCAATAGGTAATGGGTGGCCTTTTTACCAGACATGGACTTGTTGCTTAATAAACATGGAAGTTGTTCTGAATGTTGACTGGATCCATCTAGCTCCAGACACCTGCTATCACACTTTCTAGATCATAAAGTATTCTGAATATTGAATTACTTTTTTCCTTCCTACAGGAATTTCCAGCCCGCAAGGATTTGCTATTGACTGGTTATCTAAGAACATGTATTTCTCATCTCTGCCATCTGGGGGACCAGATCAGAAGGCCAGCATTTCTGTGGCAAAACTCAGTGGAGCTTTCCGTGTAGAAATTCCATTAGAGGTCATCGGCAAAAATCCTAGATCTCTTGCCGTACTTCCTACGGAAGGGTGAGCATTGTTGTCAGATACTACACTTCAATTAAAACATATACTTTATACATATTACCCATATAAGGAAACCTAATTTAATTTTTTTCCATTTTTCCCTTCTTCCTGGTTTGTGAAGTGTAAAACAAGGATGTGTTTACTATTGTGTGTTGTATCCATTGATTGTGACACGTGTTGTCTTGTTTCAGTTTGCTGTTCTGGGCTGATCAGGCCATTGGCTCAAGTTTTCATATTATCTGTCAGGCTAAGATGGATGGAACCAGTAGTAGGGTGCTGATAGCAAACCTTTCAATGTCTGTCAGTAAGTGTCTAAACTTTTTTATCCCTGAGTCTTCGAAGTCACTTTAAGATGTTTGTAATCTAAAGGACTGGAGGTGCTGGAAATCTTATATCTTATAATCTGATTCTTATACTGTGAAACCTGACTACTGACATTTGACAACAAGCTTTAGTCAATAAAACCAGACTTCAATGACATTTGACATTAAGCTGTTATCAGTAAAACCAGACTTTACTGACAATTCAATTTTAGATTTTTCATCTACAGAATTTCAAAATGTAAATTAAAATGATATATTGTACAAATATATAAGTAAAAACCTGCATGAATTGACTCTCATTCCATGATAATATCAGATCATACCTGATTTCAGAGAAATCAGAGACATTTTATAATATGATGAAACCAGAATTTATAAGGCATTTCTAAATACTGTGAAAACTGAATTTAAAGACATTCCAAAATGTTGTGAAATTTGACTGTCAGGATATTCTGCAATAAAGTGAAACCCTTACTACTGATTGATTTATAGGCACAATGCCAATTTAGCTGTGTATGTACTCTTTAATGTCATTACAGAAAAGTTTACTGACCACTGCCTCGAAGGGTGATATTTAAAGGTGGAAAATCAAAACCAATAGTAGAATTGTTTTTTAAACAAAAGTTTTTTAAGTAAAGTTTGGTCAGCTATATTACTTTATTGTGTTTTCTCCAGATTTACAAGTAGACCCAGGTGCACAGAAACGTTTGTACTGGATAGAACTTGGAGGCACTATTGTGCATATGTCCGACATTGATGGGAAAAATCATATTTCACTCACAAATGCAAAGCTGCACCAGCTTCAAGCCTTTACCATCCACAAAGATAACACCTTCTATGTCGCCCAAAAGTCTGGTAAAATTGGTACCTTCAAGATAACAGAGGGAACACCATCAACAATCACGTATCGTGAACTCCGAGACAAAACACAAGGGGTCACTGCACTGAAGGTGTTTGACAACAGCAGTCGCACTGAAGGTAAGATAAAAAATACACTGTCCCAAAGACCTGAAACATCCTACCAATTTAATCTGATTAAGAATAAAAATTCCTGATTCAAAACTATTTCTTGTAATATATGTTTTAAATTTGTTCTTTAAGCTATTGATAGATGTTCATAGATCTGTCATCAGATTAATATGGAAAGGCTGGTAGAGAATGCAAAGGTAGACCATAATGATGTAAAGGGAGGTAACAATTATACAAAGTTTGTAACAAGAATACAAAGGAAGGTTACAATGACACAAAGTTTGTAACAAGAATAAAAAAAGTGGTTGCAATGATACAAAGTTTGTAACAAAAATCCAAAGGGAGGTTTCAATAATAGAAAATGAGGTAATTAGATACAAAGGGAGGTAGTCATAATACAAAGACAGATAACAATACAAAGGGAGATAACACGGACAATTAACAAATTAACAATAGCACAAAAGAGGTAACAATGAGATAACAAGTGTGAAAGTACATGTAATGATGGCATAAAGGGAGGTAATTTTGATATCAAGGGAGGTAACAAGGACACAAAGGTAGATAATTCTAATACAATGGGAGGTAATACAGGAAGATGATGGTTTATGAAGGAAATAGCAATCATAAATTGGGAGAATAATCGTTTGATCCATATTCATGCTCCAGGTTTCAACGGATGTTCAAATAACACCTGTGCACAGCTGTGTCTTCCAACAGGAAAAACAAGCCATGTCTGTAAATGTACAGCTGGATACCTCATAAATGGAACCGAGTGTACAAGTAGGTGTCCTCTCTGATCTTACATAATGATAGTTCAAGCAAGATGATGATATATCATACCAGTATTATATTATTCATAAAGTTGGATGTATTCTTATGATGTAAACATTTGGGTAGGTATCCTCATGTTAAAGTCATGTCCAGGTATAATTATAGATATATTACATTGATATTGGTTTCCTGCAGGTATCGACTCCTTCCTGATGTACTCATCCAACAGTGAGATACATGGAATATCCTTCAACCTCACCAACAACGTGACTAAAGCTCTTCCACTTATCTCAAAAATATCTAAAGCTAGTTCCATTGACTTCAATGCAGGTAACTCTATACTATGTTACATTTCTGTACCTAGATGTACTTAATCTTTTCCTGCTTGAGAAAAAAAAATCCGTATTTTCATGACCCCAGATTGAAAGATTGGGGACATGTTGCTGTTGTGCTGCTTGTTTCTGTTGTAACTTTAATTTTGGTCCTAACTGTTGCACTGTAAGAGGTAGAGTTCTCATATTAGGCTTGTGTGTTCCGTGTGACAAGACCTTTACGGTGGTAACAAAATGTTTGACCATGAACTTTGACCTGCATTTGAAAATTAAAATTTTTACATTGAAATAAAATTGTCAAATCATTACCACATTGAAAACATAATTGTTTCACAAAGTGTGCATTCAATTAGCACATGCCTTACACAGCACAGTTTTAATGTTCCACTTGTTGCAATTGGGGCATAGTGTTTCATAAACACATTTTAATGGAATTGAAATTTTCTTCCGATAAATTGTGTGCATGTGGTACACTGGTTATCATATGACCTATAAAATTAGCTAACAAATGATCTATACATTAACTTTTTGACCTACAATAATTACCATATGACCTATATTATTAATTTTTTGACCTACAATAATTACCATATGGCCTATATTATTGACTTTTTGACCTACAATAATTAACATATGGCCTATAACATTGACTTTTTGACCTACAATAATTACCATATGGCCTATATTATGAACTTTTTGACCTACAATTATTACCATGTGGCCTATATCATAAATAGTATAATTTGCTTTAACGAACTTTAACTTTTTCAGCCACAGATCATATCTACTGGGTCGATGCCCAATCAAATTCAGTGTCTCGTGTCAAACGAGATCTCACAGACCGAGATACACTCGTCCACCAGGAGATTCGTGGTATTCAAGGAATTGCTGTGGACTGGATTTCAGGTAAAATTTTCAATAACTTGATCTCATATTTAGGATTTTTGGATAGCAAAACATTTAAACGTTCACAGATAATTTATAAAGTATCAATAACATTTCAGCAAATATTTTAAGTAAGAATGAGAGAACAGACCATTCTATTCAGACAAAAACACCTGTTGCAAAACAAACATGAATTATATGATATTCACACTTCTAATCAACTAATCATTATTGATTTGTTCTTAAGAGAGTACTTAGCCATGCTTATCTGACTGTAAATTAAATGATCATCACAATTCTATATGTTTGTGTTTTGTAGACAATGTGTACTGGACAGATTTTGGCTCTGATGTAATTGAAGTGGTCAGATTGAACAATGTTGACCATCGTTTTGTCGTTATTCATGGAAACATGAACAACCCTCGGACCATCGTTGTTCATCCAGAAGCAGGGTAAGAGTATTTATATACAACAAGAACGCACAAGAACAGTTAAATGTTTATTACACTAAAGAAAATAGACAAGCTACAGTTTGGCGTAACAGGGGCTACTCACTCTATTCATAATCACTATTAACTACTAGAAAATTATAACTTAAAACAAGACTCTGAGCTGTTTCGGAGCTAGATTAAGAGTCCCTACAAAGAAGTTACTAGACCCTGGACGATACCAGAGAAGCTACTAGACTCTGCAAGTGGCCCTAGAAAAACAGCATTATAAATAGAATATTCACCACCAGCTAGACCCTCAACGATATGAGAGAAGCTGAAACAAATTGGGAATATACTATTATTATGAATTGGGGGTAAAATTCCTCAAAAATTAAGTGCCAAAATGAACGCATGTTTAACAGAGTGATAACACGCAGGTAAAAACAAATATTAATAAGAAACTGATAAATGCAGAAGATCCTTAAGTTACTAAGAGTGAGTAGCCCATTATACATAAAAATATGGTTATCTTATAACTGTTGCACATGAAACTAAAACAAAAAATACATGAGTATAAAATAAAACCAATGGTGTAGCCGGGGACGGTGGGTGGGAATGCACAAATTTCACAAACAAATGCCTCCACCAAAAACTCAGAAACTATATGCTGCGAGGCCTTCAGATCCCTAACAGGGCATCCTCCCCGAGAACGCTGATTGGTCAATTAATTAGCATCAACCAGAACTCATCAGCATACATAAATAAACAAAATTATAATGCCTGCAGGGCAAGGAAAATCACTAACACTAATACATAATGAAAATCTTAATTGAAAATTGCTATGTCAGCTAGCAAGGAGAACTTATTGTATATAAACTATAATTTAATAACAATATTAAATTATCATTTTATATACAACAAGAACGCACAAGAACAGTTAAATGTTTATTACACGAAAGAAAATAGACAAGCTACGGTTTGGCGTAACAGGGGCTACTCACTCTATTCATAATCACTATTAACTACTAGAAAATTATAACTTAAAACAAGACTCTGAGCTGTTTCGGAGCTAGATTAAGAGTCCCTACAGAGAAGTTACTAGACCCTGGACGATACCAGAGAAGCTACTAGACTCTGCAAGTGGCCCTAGAAAAACAGCATTATAAATAGAATATTCACCACCAGCTAGACCCTCAACGATATGAGAGAAGCTGAAACAAATTGGGAATATTCTATTATTATGAATTGGGGGTAAAATTCCCCAAGATTTAAGTGCCAAAAATGAACGTATGTTTTAACAGAGTGATAACACGCAGGTAAAACAGAGTGAGAGCCCCCAAGAGATTTAATACATATGTAGGCTCATAGTGCCTGTAATGTAGGTCAATATATCCATCTGTCTTATACCTTAAATGGTTTATAAAACATTAAAAATTCATTCTGATGTTGCCTATAAGTCTGGCTTTTTTTAGTTTAATTAAAGACTGAGTTTTATTCTTTCTGAATTCTATGACACATATGATGTCTGCAAACTGTTAACTTGTTTAGGTCTTCTGAGACAAAATCTCAGATGGCCTCATACAGTTGCCTTTTGTGAGTTCCATTCATCGTGCACCTGAAATAATTTACATTTTTGACTTCTTCTCAATAAACAAAAGGCCTAGGTTGCTGATACTAGGCCTGTAGCATGTTGGTATGAAGGACTACCAAGTTTGTTCAAATGAATGACCTAGACTTGCTTTCAAGGTCACTGGGGTCAGATATGTTAAGCTCTTGAAACAACTTTTTCTCAGTATTCAAGAGGCCCTGGGTAATAATATTTGATAAGTAACATGCTGGAAAAAAGACCTACAACATCTATGCAAATGAATGACCTTGATCAGTTTTCAAGGTCACAGGCATCAATTATATGAAACATTTATTAAAAGACTTTTCTCAACAGTCAAGATGCCTAGGGTAATAGTGTTTGATAAAGGATATGCTGGGATGAAGGGCTACCTTTTTTTTCAAATGAATGCCCTTGACCCACTTTAAAGGTCACAGGGATCATATATATTCTAATTTGAGATGGCTTCTCAATAACCAAGAGCCACTAAATAATTATAGTGGGCCAGTAGCATTCTGGGATGAAGGGCTCATATGGATGACCTTCACCCACAAGGTCTCAGGGGTCAAATAAGTTGAAATACTTTCCAGTTTTCAATCTATATGCTTAATATTGAATAAGTTTTCTTACTTTTATTGTACTTTCATTATCTTATGCTTGTCACTAGTTAAAAAAAAAAAAGAAAAAAAAATCAGCACAGATGACCATCAAGACCTTTGGACCTCATGTTATTGTGTGTGAATTTCATGATTTTTTGCAGGCTTCTGTTTTGGTCGGATACTGGAATTCAACCCAAGATAGAACAAGCACGATTAGATGGAACAAAACGTGAAATTTTTGTGGACACTAACATCACCGCTCCCTTTGGCTTGGCTATTGATTATGAGACTAACACCTTGTATTGGTGTGATAACAATCTCAATAAGCTGGAGTCCATTGACATTGTTACCCGCACCAGGAAGATCCTCATAAGTCCTGATCAGATGAACAGCTGCATGGCTTTAACTTTGTTTGAGGAGTATGTCTACTGGCTAGAGGGGTGAGTTTCTGCCAAATAGACAATTAAGACTATCATATAGAGTTACTACTGGTAAGTGTGATAGGTTTCAAAGTTAGAGAGGTGAGTTTCTACGGATGGGTTTACTAGCAAAATGGGCAAGACTCTACCTCAGCTAGAGGGGCAATTTTCTACTATGGAGAGGGGCAAGTTTCTGCTAACCAAAGTGGTTATCTAGGTTGGCTAAAGGGGCAAAACATTATAAGGCAGAGTTCTTTCAGCTGGAGGGATTGATGTACCAGCTAGAAGGACATGTTTCTAGTGGTCAAAGAGGCAAGTTTCTGCTAGCTGGAGGGATTGATGTACCAGCTTGAGGGACATGGTTCTACTGGTCAAAGGGCCAAGTTTCTGCTAGCTAGAGGGATGGGTGTACCAGCTTGAGGGACATGGTTCTACTGGTCAAAGAGGCAAGTTTCTGCTAGCTAGAGGGATGGGTGTACCAGCTTGAGGGACATGGTTCTACTGGTCAAAGGGCCAAGTTTCTGCTAGCTAGAGGGATGGGTGTACCAGCTTGAGGGACATGGTTCTACTGGTCAAAGGGGCAAGTTTCTGCTAGCTAAAGGGATGGGTGTACCAGCTAGAAGGACATGTTTCTACTGGTCAAAGGGGCAAGTTTCTGCTAGCTAAAGGGATGGGTCTACCAGCTGGAGGGACATGGTTCTACTGGTCAAAGGGCCAAGTTTCTGCTAGCTAGAGGGATGGGTGTACCAGCTTGAGGGACATGGTTCTACTGGTCAAAGGGGCAAGTTTCTGCTAGCTAAAGGGATGGGTGTACCAGCTAGAAGGACATGTTTCTACTGGTCAAAGGGGCAAGTTTCTGCTAGCTAAAGGGATGGGTCTACCAGCTGGAGGGACATGGTTCTACTGGTCAAAGGGCCAAGTTTCTGCCAGTGAAAGGGATGGGTGTACCAGCTAGAGGGACACATTTCTACTGATCAAATTGCGAGTTCCTGCTTGCTAAAGAGATTGGTCTACCATGATGAGGGTTTTTTTAATAGTCAAAATGGCTAGTGTCTGTAAGCCGGGATCATTTTGAGGTTATGTCTCGTCCTTTCTCAATTATTCATTGTGAGATTGACACTTGAAACTAATATAAACTGTCTTTGGTGTTTAGAGATGTCTCTGGAAAGATCAAACGAGCCAAGAAAACTGATGGATCTGGTGTGGAGGAAGTAAAAACAAACCTCGGGCCTGACATGCAGGATATCAAGGCTTACCACACCCAGCGGCAGCAAGGTAACCATGGCAACAAATGTCAAACAGCTCAGAAATAATTTGTAAATGGACAGACTGAAATGACTGACACTAATGAGTGGCTGTGTATTCAGGTCGAAACTTGATCAAGTCATTTCAACATAAGCAAAACAGGGCAGTTTCTATTGAGCAGGGTTTTACATAATTTTCTCCTGCAAAACATCTTTGCAGGTATGTTAATTTGGGCTCCATGTGTCTGTCCATTTAGGGTTCAATATTTTAAGTCTTGCTACATCCAGTGTCAGTCAAAGGTCAAAGGTTGACAGGGATGGCTTTGGGCAATGAACAGTGTGACAATAACAAAATGGTTGTGGAGAAGTGGATGGCTTGGCTAGACACCTCATAGTAGATTGGTTGATGAGTCCCAGAGTAGAGTTAGATACTGTCCCTGTCTGTGAGGTGACTGAGCACTATTCTGTGAAAACCTTTAATTTTGCTGGTCAAACACAATATACTAACTTTAAAGCCTTAATTGACATGTTTGATAAGAGTGCATTGTGACAGTTTTATCAGAATTAAAACAAAACTTGTTTTCTGATAGTGTAACCCTTTTCTGTATTTCTCTGTAACAGGTGACAACCCTTGTCGTGTAGACAATGGAGGCTGCCAGGAATTCTGTTTCCATATCGGTAACAATGTAGTGTCCTGTAACTGTTCCTACGGAAAGGTGGGCAGTGATGGAAAGAGCTGTGAAGGTAAGCTAACTTATAATATACATATAAACCTGTCTTAAAGGTCACCTCTACAAAAAATACCTGTCCATAAAGGCCAGTCATTAAATACTGATATTAAAGATAATTTAGGTATAGATATACCTGCCTTTAGAGCCACATTTTTATAAAAAGTGTAAAGAATAAAAACAATAGTATTATCATTTCCTACACAATAAATTCATATTAAAGGAAGCTCTATATAATGGCAACCTGTTTATTAAGGCCATTAGTGTTGGTCCTGGTGTAATACAGTTTATAGTTCTTGAACCTCTGTATAAAGACCACCTGTCTATAAAGGTCATATCTGTTGGTCCTGGTATGATACAATTTATAGTTCTAGAACCTCTGTATAAAGACCACCTGTCTATAAAGGTCATATCTGTTGGTCCTGGTATGATACAATTTATAGTTCTAGAACCTCTGTATAAAGACCACCTGTCTATAAAGGTCATATCTGTTGGTCCTGATATAATACAATTTTTAGTACTGGAATCTCTGTGAAAAGGCTACCTGTCTATAAACACTACTTGTTTTGGCCCTAGTGTAGTATAATTCATTGTTCTTGGACCTCTCTAAAAATGAAACCTACTTATAAAAGATACATTCCTCTTCTCTGTTATGGAATTTTCATAAACATGTTTGACTAATTGCAATTTTGGATAGTTCTCTATGGCAAATCCTGTGGTTGCACTAATTTGTGTTTTATCTGGTAAATGTATGCTGTACATAATACTCACAAGAGGACAACGCAGAATCACTAAATAGATAGGAAATATTGAGTAACACACTTAAACTTGATTGCATCATAATTTAGATTGTCTATAGAATTTTTGATGAGGTACATAATGATGTGGATCAATTACCTGTTTATTTTTCAAGGTCATGACTCGTTCCTGCTCTTCTCCAAGGTCACAGACATCGTAAGCATCAGTCTGGATGAAAACAATCCAAACTTACCTATGAAGACGATCACTAACTCGGATCACCTCCGCAATGTCATTGGTATCGCCACTGACTACAAATCAAAGAGAATTTTCTTTAGTGACATCCAGCGTGGTGACATTCAATATGTGCACTTCAATAGTACTGACTTCTATATTGTAGTTGAGGGTAAGTCTGCATTGTAGTGACAAGTATGGGACCTAATGTTAGTTTGTTTGTAGACGTTGGTTTTGTAGAGGGTCTGACACATGATGGTTTGGGGGAATTACCTGTACTTGATCTGTTGTTTGTCAGTTTGTAGGGGTTGGTTTTGTAGAGGGTTTGGGTATGACAGGTTTGAGAATTACCAGTACTTTTTGCATGTTTGTAGGCGTTGGTTCTGTAGAGGGTCTGACACATGATGGGTCGGAGAATTACTTGTACTTTTTGTATGTTTTTAGGCGTTGGTTCTGTGGAGGGTCTGGCATATGACGGGTTTGAAAATTACCTGTATTGGACCAGTTATACTAACTCTTCTATCAGTCGTGCACATATCTCGGACAAAGACGAGCCCCATCACAACACAACTGTAGAGAAGATTATACAGCTCGGTGTGTTTGATCACCCACGGGCCATTGCCATTGACAGCTGCTCAGAGTATGTACAGTATTATCTTTATTTGAAACAGACTGTATTATTTATAAGGTCTCATGTTATTGAGACTTTCATGAAACAGACTATAATTTAGAGTATAGAGGTGATTATTGAGATATGTCTAATTATGGTAGGTTGAAGATAATATACTATGACGATGAATCAGAGACATTTTTCTGAGGTCAAAAGGATTAATATCATGAATCATAATCACTTGAACACTTTTTAAACTCCGTTTCAGTCGTATGTTTTGGACAAATTGGCATGATGAGCAACCCAGAATCCAACGTTCATTCCTGAATGGTTACAAACCAGAGTCAATTATCACGGAAGAGATATGGACACCTAATGGGCTAACCATTGACCATGTCGAAGAACAGCTGTATTGGTCAGATGCCAGGCTGGACAAAATTGAGCGATGTGACTTTGACGGCAAAAACAGGAAGGTCAGTTGATAAAGAGAAGATAGACTGTAAATTGTACAGCTGTTTTGAGCCCTTGTGAACTTGCTCTCATCCGGGTTTGAAAAGTGTTTAGATTATTGTGATTATTGAGCGCAGGCATATTATCAGGATCAACAATTGTGGCTATGTCATTTTTGAATTATTTTCTGTACTTTAGCTGATTTTGACCTATGTGATGTTGTATATCATTTAATAATGTTGTAGTCTGTTCTGTGTTTTGACTGACCTTGACCTTTCTTAGGTTGCGTATCATTCATGACTTGTTTTCTGTATTTAAGCTAACTTTAACCTTTCATTTGTTAGGTTGTAGTTTCTGCCATGCCTGAACACCCTTTCAGTCTGGCTGTGTATGGTCAGCACATCTACTGGACAGATTGGATTCGTCGTGCTGTAATGCGAACAAACAAGTTTGATGGCAGCGGCGTGTTCTGGATGAAACGCAATCTTGAACGTCAGCCAATGGGGATCACTGTAGTAGCAGAGGACGCTAATAACTGTAATTCAAGCATTTATCCCCTTTCATCTGAAATTACTTTCTGTAGTTCCAAAGTCAACATTTCACCCCCTTCAAAGTCACTTACCTTTTCGATGCACTTCATTAATTACCTATTACAATGCCCTTCCGATTTCCTCCTCTTTGAAATATCCTGCAATAATAGCTTTTCTAATTCCCTCCCTATGGTATTCTTTATGATTAACTCTCGACTGTAGCTATTTCCATCTCCATTGTAGTCTTTCTGATTTCCCATGGTTGTCCAGCTGTCAGGTATTTCTAGCTCTTTTTACCAAGAACACTATAGGTATCTTATCAGTGTAGACAATCAAATATTCCCACCATCATTTCTTTCCTCATCTCTTAATTACCATTACGTAAGTATGAAATATAAATCTGATTCTACTATTTTGTCCTGGTCTCTACACTCTTGCCTTATAATGATCTGCCCCTTCTATCTCAAACATAAGTATGAATCTGATTCTACTATTTTGTTCTGGACTCTGTACACTCTTGCCTTATAATGATCTGCCCCTTCTATCTCAAACATAAGTATGAATCTGATTCCACTCTTTTGTCCTAGTCTCTGTGCACCCTTACCTCATTATGATCTGCCCCTTCCATTTCAAACATAAGTATGAATCTGATTCCATTATTTTGTCTGGGTCTCGTTGCACCCTTGCCTCATTATGATCTGCCCCTTCCATTTCAAACTTAAGTATGAATCTGATTCCACTATTTTGTCTAGGTACACCCATGCCTCAGCCTTTCAAACTTTATTATGAATGAGATGACATTTTTATAGTTATGTTTGCTGACTTTATTCTAGGTACCTTGAGTCGCTGCTATAACCATGACTGTGAGAATAACTGTACAGTGATCAATGGACATGCCCAATGTATCTGTGGAAAGGACCTCTTCCTGTTACCAGACGGAAGGCGCTGTGGGCGTAAGTCATTGATAACTTCTTTAAGGGTTTATGCTATATCACTGTGACAAAATTTACCTCCTTTCAAAAGAATTCCTTAAGGATGTATCATATAGCAAACCTTTGGCTTATGGTGAAAGAGAACATGAGAATAAGCATTATGTCTGCTTGAGCTTCAGAGAACAAACAAACAATTTAGACACACTAGGCCTGTATTCTATATTCTTAAGTAAATTGATCCAAACTGGACATAGATATGTGTTGAATTCATACTCTTGTTGAGGAGTTTACAATTACTCTGCACTGTTTGATTGGTCAACCTTTGACCTTGCCATAGTATTGAATATTCAAATGATAATAACATGTTAACCTTTGATCTTACTACAGTGTATTTATGTTCGGCATTGAAATGATATTACTATGTTAACCTTTGACCTTGCTATGGTATCTTTGGAATTGAAATGATATTACTATTTTAACCTTTGACTTCGCTGCAATGTATTTATCTTCGGCATTGAAATGATATTACTATGTTAACCTTTGACCTTGCTATGGTATCTTTTTCATTGAAATTATATTACTATGTTAACTTTTGACCTTGCTGCAGTGTATTTATCTTTGGCATTGAAATGATATTAACATGTTAACCTTTGACCTTGCAGCAGCCAATACGTCATGCGGACTGACTGACTTTATGTGTCATGATAAGAAGGCATGTATATCTATAGAGAAGAGATGTAATATGGTTAACGACTGTTTGGACTCCAGTGATGAGCTTCCTGATGTGTGTTGTAAGTATAAGGATGAAAACATGAATGGTGGATTCATAGGTTTAAGGTTGAATCTTTGGAAACAATGTGGTGTACTATCTTTCAAATTAAATTCCTTCAGAAAGGCTTTATACTATAAACCTTGAGGGTTTCCATAGTTCAGTCAGTAGAGATACCTGGTGTGTTCTGACACACCCTCGTGTTTCTCAGGAAGCTGATAAATAAACTGGTCTGTACTGACATGATGGTGTCCATGGGTAAGACACTTCCCAATTATTGTTCTGAAAGACATGCATTGAATCTTCTGTATGTTGTTCAGTGAGGTATCCTCCATCTACTACAAGGATACTGCACCTCAAAATGATCCAGGCTGAACAGGGGCTGATAGCAGCAAAAGTATAACCATTTGTTTCTGTTGGTAGTTTGTACTACAAAGTTCAAGAAAGTTGTATTACAGAGTTTAGGAAAGTCATATTACAAAGTTCAAGAAAGTTGTATTACAAAGTTCAAGAAAGTTGTATTACAGAGTTTAGGAAAGTCATATTACAAAGTTCAAGAAAGTTGTATTACAAAGTGCAAGAAAGTTGTATTACAAAGTTCAAGAAAGTTGTATTACAAAGTTCAAGAAAGTTGTATTACAAAGTTCAAGAAAGTTGTATACAAAGTTCAACAAAGTTCAAGAAAGTTGTATTACAAAGTTCAAGAAAGTTGTATTACAAAGTTCAAGAAAGTTGTATTACAAAGTTCAAGAAAGTTGTATTACAAAGTTCAAGAAAGTTGTATTACAAAGTTCAAGAAAGTCGTATTACAAAGTTCAAGAAAGTTGTATTACAAAGTTCTGGAAAGTTGTATTACAAAGTTCTGTAAAGTTGTATAACAAAGTTCAAGAAAGTTGTATTACAAATTCTGTAAAGTTATATTACAAAGTTCAAGAAAGTTGTATTACAAAGTTCTGGAAAGTTGTATTACAAAGTTCTGGAAAGTTGTATAACAAAGTTCTGGAAAGTTGTATTACAAAGTTCAAGAAAGTTGTATTACAAAGTTCTGGAAAGTTGTATAACAAAGTTCTGGAAAGTTGTATTACAAAGTTCAAGAAAGTTGTATTACAAAGTTCTGGAAAGTTGTATAACAAAGTTCTGGAAAGTTGTATAACAAAGTTCAAGAAAGTTGTATAACAAAGTTGTGGAAAGTTGTATTACAAAGTTCAAGAAAGTTGTATTACAAAGTTCTGGAAAGTTGTATAACAAAGTTCTGGAAAGTTGTATTACAAAGTTCTGGAAAGTTGTATAACAAAGTTCAAGAAAGTTATATTACAAAGTTCAGGAAATTTACAATGATTTTTTGTGTTTACATGTATAGGAAAACTACTGCAGTAAACCTGATCAATACAAAAAGTTAACTTGTTTTGATATTTTAAAATATTTCTGAAATGATCAGTATTTCAATATATTAATGATTGTGTTTTGATTTCAGTGAATAAAACATGTGCACCTGGACTATTTACCTGCTCAAACTTTATGTGCATACACATAGAGAAATTCTGTGATGGCGTGGTTGACTGTAGTGATCTGTCTGATGAGGCTAACTGTCAGTGTGATGCTGATCAGTTTCAGTGCCAGAGTGGGCTCTGTATCAGTCGTCAATATCGCTGTGATCGCGACATGGACTGTCCCGATTGGGACGATGAAGTCGGCTGCAGTAAGTATTTAGTAACCTCTGATGTTGTTTTTTAACAGTGTGCTTGTTTGTAAAGTTATCTCCCCTTCTGACATTGCTTCATTCACAATTATGTTAAATAAAATATTTATTTTTATTTTTTTGCTTCAGACATGACATGTAACAATTTGGAGATGTTCCAATATGAGGAGAATGTTGTATCTTGTAACACAACGTCCCAGTGTATCCTGTCGTCATGGATATGTGATGGAAACAAAGACTGCTGGGATGGCAATGATGAAAATCATTGTGATAACTCTACAAAAGGTATGATTGTTTTGATGCCTTTTTATATTAATTTCAAGTCTGTATCTTGATGTAGAATTGTGGTCAGAACTGATTCTCAATGTAGAATTTCTGGTCAGAACTCAAGGCTAAGTGTAGAATATGGGGTCATAACAGGAATAGCGGCATTATGACTCGTAGACATTTTTTAGCCAGTCTCACTGGACCAATTGATGTTATATTGAATACAGATGGTGTGTGTAATAAGTAAGAATATCAATGTTTATGGACTGGATCGGCCTTTTTTACACTAGACTAATATTGTTGTATTTAAATACAGATGGTGTTTGTGATGATGACGGATTTAGATGTTTATCGTCAGGAGCCTGTATACCTCACCAATGGGAATGTGACAATGACAATGATTGTGGTGACAACTCTGATGAAAAACAATGTAGTAAGTTATGCATTAAGTGTTGTACCCTGTAAACTTTAACCTTTATTTCCCTGGTTATATATCAAATAGAGATGTCTACATTGAATATTTAGAGATTATTATATGACTATTTTGATATGATACCGTGGTGTGATATCAAAATGGTGATGAAATAGTCTTTTCATCGTGTTTTTTTTCTTTGAAATAAAAAAAAAACACACAATTCATCCAACTCAACAATAGTTGTTGCAAGTTCTTTTAATATCGCCTCGCCATCTTGTGTCCTAGTCACCACGGTTTGCAAATGACAACAAACAAATCCACAAATTTGAGCGAGATTCTTAATTATTTTACAGGGGGTGTGATATCACTTTCTAGGCTGTGTGAAATCACTTTCTAGAGGGTGTGATATCACTTTCTAGAGGGTGTGATATCACTTTCTAGGGGGTGTGATATCACTTTCTAGGGGCGTGATATCGCTTTCTAGGAGGTGTGATATCACTTTCTAGGGGGTGTGATATCACTTTCTAGGGGCATAATATCGCTTTCTAGGGGGTGTGATATCACTTTCTAGGCTGTGTGAAATCACTTTCTAGAGGGTGTGAAATCACTTTCTAGGCTGTGTGAAATCACTTTCTAGAGGGTGTGAAATCACTTTCTAGAGGGTGTGATATCACTTTCTAGGCTGTGTGAAATCACTTTCTAGAGGGTGTGATATCACTTTCTAGGCTGTGTGAAATCACTTTCTAGAGGGTGTGATATCACTTTCTAGAGGGTGTGATATCACTTTCTAGGCTGTGTGATATCACATTCTAGGGTGTGTGATATCACTTTCTAGGCTGTGTGAAATCACTTTCTAGAGGGTGTGATATCACTTTCTAGGCTGTGTGATATCACATTCTAGGGTGTGTGATATCACTTTCTAGGCTGTGTGAAATCACTTTCTAGAGGGTGTGAAATCACTTTCTAGAGGGTGTGATATCACTTTCTAGGCTGTGTGAAATCACTTTCTAGAGGGTGTGATATCACTTTCTAGGCTGTGTGAAATCACTTTCTAGAGGGTGTGATATCACTTTCTAGAGGGTGTGATATCACTTTCTAGGCTGTGTGATATCACATTCTAGGGTGTGTGATATCACTTTCTAGGCTGTGTGAAATCACTTTCTAGAGGGTGTGATATCACTTTCTAGGCTGTGTGATATCACATTCTAGGGTGTGTGATATCACTTTCTAGGCTGTGTGATATCACTTTCTAGGAGGTGTGAAATCACTTTCTAGGCTGTGTGAAATCACTTTCTAGGCTGTGTGATATCACATTCTAGGGTGTGTGATATCACTTTCTAGGCTGTGTGATATCACTTTCTAGGCTGTGTGATATCACATTCTAGGGTGTGTGATATCACTTTCTAGGCTGTGTGATATCACTTTCTAGGCTGTGTGAAATCACTTTTTAGGCTGTGTGATATCACATTCTAGGGTGTGTGATATCACTTTCTAGGCTGTGTGATATCACTTTCTAGGCTGTGTGAAATCACTTTCAAGGCTGTGTGATATCACATTCTAGGGTGTGTGATATCACTTTCTAGGCTGTGTGATATCACTTTCTAGGGAGGTGTGAAATCACTTTCTAGGCTGTGTGATATCACATTCTAGGGTGTGTGATATCACTTTCTAGGCTGTGTGATATCACTTTCTAGGCTGTGTGAAATCACTTTCTAGGCTGTGTGATATCACATTCTAGGGTGTGTGATATCACTTTCTAGAGGGTGTGATATCACTTTCTAGGGGGGTGTGATATCACTTTCTAGGGGGGTGTGATATCACTTTCTAGGAGGGGTGTGATATCACTTTCTAGGGGGTGTGATATCACTCTCTAGGAGGGTTGTGATATCACATTCTAGGGATGTGATATCACTTTCTAGGGGGGTGTGATATCACTTTCTAGGGGGTGTGATATCACTTTCTAGGGGGTGTGATATCACTTTCTAGGGGGGTGTGATATCACTTTCTAGAGGGGTGTGATATCACATTATAGGGATGTGATATCACTTTCTAGAGGGTGTGATATCACTTTCTAGAGGGGTGTGATATCACTTTCTAGGAGGGGTGTGATATCACTTTCTAGGGGGTGTGATATCACTTTCTAGGCTGTGTGAAATCACTTTCTAGAGGGTGTGATATCACTTTCTAGGCTGTGTGAAATCACTTTCTAGAGGGTGTGATATCACTTTCTAGAGGGTGTGATATCACTTTCTAGGCTGTGTGATATCACATTCTAGGGTGTGTGATATCACTTTCTAGGCTGTGTGAAATCACTTTCTAGAGGGTGTGATATCACTTTCTAGGCTGTGTGATATCACATTCTAGGGTGTGTGATATCACTTTCTAGGCTGTGTGATATCACTTTCTAGGAGGTGTGAAATCACTTTCTAGGCTGTGTGAAATCACTTTCTAGGCTGTGTGATATCACATTCTAGGGTGTGTGATATCACTTTCTAGGCTGTGTGATATCACTTTCTAGGCTGTGTGATATCACATTCTAGGGTGTGTGATATCACTTTCTAGGCTGTGTGATATCACTTTCTAGGCTGTGTGAAATCACTTTTTAGGCTGTGTGATATCACATTCTAGGGTGTGTGATATCACTTTCTAGGCTGTGTGATATAACTTTCTAGGCTGTGTGAAATCACTTTCTAGGCTGTGTGATATCACATTCTAGGGTGTGTGATATCACTTTCTAGGCTGTGTGATATCACTTTCTAGGGAGGTGTGAAATCACTTTCTAGGCTGTGTGAAATCACTTTCTAGGCTGTGTGATATCACATTCTAGGGTGTGTGATATCACTTTCTAGGCTGTGTGATATCACTTTCTAGGCTGTGTGAAATCACTTTCTAGGCTGTGTGATATCACATTCTAGGGTGTGTGATATCACTTTCTAGAGGGTGTGATATCACTTTCTAGGGGGGTGTGATATCACTTTCTAGGGGGGTGTGATATCACTTTCTAGGAGGGGTGTGATATCACTTTCTAGGGGGTGTGATATCACTCTCTAGGAGGGTTGTGATATCACATTCTAGGGATGTGATATCACTTTCTAGGGGGGTGTGATATCACTTTCTAGGGGGTGTGATATCACTTTCTAGGGGGTGTGATATCACTTTCTAGGGGGGTGTGATATCACTTTCTAGAGGGGTGTGATATCACATTATAGGGATGTGATATCACTTTCTAGAGGGTGTGATATCACTTTCTAGAGGGGTGTGATATCACTTTCTAGGAGGGGTGTGATATCACTTTCTAGGGGGTGTGATATCACTTTCTAGGAGGGGTGTGATATCACATTCTAGGGATGTGATATCACTTTCTAGAGGGTGTGATATCACTTTCTAGGGGGTGTGATATCACTTTCTAGGGGGTGTGATATCACTTTCTAGGGGGGTGTGATATCACTTTCTAGAGGGGTGTGATATCACATTCTAGGGATGTGATATCATTTTCTAGAGGGTGTGATATCACTTTCTAGGAGGGGTGTGATATCACTTTCTAGAGGGGTGTGATATCACTTTCTAGGAGGGGTGTGATATCACTTTCTAGGGGCGTGATATCGCTTTCTAGGGGGTGTGATATCACTTTCTAGGGGGGTGTGATATCGCTTTCTAGGGGGGTGTGATATCGCTTTCTAGGAGGGATTTGATATCACTTTCTAGAGGGGTGTGATATCACTTTCTAGTGGCGTGATATCGCTTTCTAGGAGGGATGTGATATCACTTTCTAGAGGGGTGTGATATCACTTTCTAGGAGGGGTGTGATATCACTTTTTAGGGGGTGTGATATCACTTTCTAGGGGGTGATATCACTCTCTAGGGGGTGTGATATCACCTGGGCTGTTTTCAGCTTGTGGAAATTTCAGACACATGCAAAAATGGCGTTATCTGCGGTAAACATATAATAATCATTTATTGGTGTTGTATTGCAGATTACACATGTGAGAGTCACATGTTCCAATGTAACGAATCAAAGATGTGCCTACCAAGATCATGGGAATGTGACGGACACCCTGACTGTGCTAATCACAGTGACGAAGGCAGTCAGTGCCGTAAGTATTTCTAAAGCTGGTTAACGTGAAGAGGAAATCCAAAATTATTTCGAAAACTGTCAATCCTTGGAAAACTGAATTTTTCTTGAAGGTTATGACTAATTATAGATTGATGTTTTGATGCCATTTGAAATTGAATGTAAAAAAAAATATCTTTTAAATCTTCATCAACAAATGGAGAAGTTAATGATATAGAAAACTGTATTTAAGATCAGGTTAGTTTATGTTATGATACATCCACACCCACAGTCACAACAAACAGGACATGCCAGGAGTCAGAGTACCTATGTGATGGGACGGGTCGTTGTATACCCAAACAGTGGAAATGTGATGGGGATATTGACTGTCCTTATGGCGAGGACGAGCGTATCTCAAATGGATGTCGTAAGTCTTCAAAAAACTATGATAAATAGACATGCTATGTAACCTACATAGAATTCAAAGTGTCTTATTTTTTCTTAAAATAGATTTGATTCCATCATTGATATTTGTAAAATTTGGCGATGTATATATGTATAAACAATTCAGAATTAAAGAAACTAATGAGAACGGTTATGGATGGCCATTTAAGTCAGTCTTGCTGTTTACAAAACGTTTTGTTAGATAACCATTATTCCTGTTGTTAAATTTAAGTTTTGTTCCTTTTAAAGCCCCTGCACACTGTAAGAAGGATGAGTTCATGTGTAAAAATCGACGTTGTATACGAACCATCTTTGTGTGTGATCGTGATGATGACTGTGGTGACAACAGTGATGAACCTTCATCTTGTGGTAAGTTCAGTAGTCTGTTTCAACATCTTCAGGATTGTCAGTAGAAAGTCCGGTCCAATTTACTAGTATTAAAGGTTTATTTGATATATATTAATTGATGGCTACATTTCTTTTGTAATCCTAGAAATTTCTGCTTTGTATTAAAAACAAATTACAGAAAGTTTGATATGATTTATTTTTTGATCTTGGAAAGCATTCATTGGTGTTTTTACTCAACCACTGTAATCTGATAAATTGTTATTTTCGTATTATGGTGAATATTTCAGATAAAATTGATATTTTTTGTGTTATGGTAAATATTTCAGATAAAATTGATATTTTTTGTGTTATGGTGAATATTTCAGATAAAATTGATATTTTTTGTGTTATGGTAAATATTTCAGATAAAATTGATATTTTTTGTGTTATGGTAAATATTTCAGATGAAATTGATATTTTTTGTGTTATGGTAAATATTTCAGATAAAATTGATATTTTTTGTGTTATGGTGAATATTTCTGATAAAATTGATATTTTTTGTGTTATGGTGAATATTTCTGATAAAATTGATATTTTTTGTGTTATGGTGAATATTTCAGATAAAATTGATATTTTTTGTGTTATGGTGAATATTTCAGATAAAATTGATATTTTTTGTGTTATGGTAAATATTTCAGATAAAATTGATATTTTTGTGTTATGGTAAATATTTCAGATAAAATTGATATTTTTTGTGTTATGGTAAATATTTCAGATAAAATTGATATTTTTTGTGTTATGGTGAATATTTCTGATAAAATTGATATTTTTTGTGTTATGGTGAATATTTCTGATAAAATTGATATTTTTTGTGTTATGGTGAATATTTCAGATAAAATTGATATTTTTTGTGTTATGGTGAATATTTCAGATAAAATTGATATTTTTTGTGTTATGGTGAATATTTCAGATAAAATTGATATTTTTGTGTTATGGTAAATATTTCAGATGAAATTGATATTTTGGTGTTATGGTAAATTTCTGTTTTGCAGTGTTTCATGCCTGCAAACAAGATCAGTTTGCATGTAAACAGAACGGAACATGTATTGCCCAAAATCTCACTTGTAACGGTTTCCCTGACTGCCCTGATCATTCTGACGAGGCCAACTGTACCAAGGTGCCACCTTGTGGATCTGAAAATTCATTCAAGTGTAAAAATTCCAAGTGTATACATATGGACTCCGTGTGCAATGGCAAGGACAACTGTGGTGATGCATCTGATGAACCGGAAAATTGTTGTAAGTAATCGTATTTTATGCAGATATATAATAACATGTTCTGCACATAGGAACTCTCACAAATATTTATCTCATTGATAAAGTTAACAAAACAAAAGAAGATTGATAAATGAATCTGGATTATTCACTAAAACTGAGTAGACAAGTAAACAAGTTTTATATGATATTGACTTTCTGTATGACTTAAGGCAGTGTAGAAAGTGTTAAGTTTGGCAGTTGCTTTTGAAGAAACTACACGCCTACACTTAAAATTGCTTAGCAGAATTTGAATGTCTGATTTGATTTGTGATACAGATATCAACGAGTGTGAACCTTTCCAGTTCATGTGCAGTCAGATTTGCACTGATCGCAAGATCGGTTATCAGTGTTCATGTGAACCAGGCTACAAACTCAGAAATGATGGCAGGACATGTGAAGGTAAGTTTTGTTGATTGTTGCTTTATGTCTTGATACAGCCAGGGTCATTTAACAATGTACAGGGTTTGATTGGTGGTGGAGTCCCTGAAGAAAAATCACCAACCTGTGACTAGTACTTGGCAACTGCCCAAAATGGCCAAAACCCTCAACTCAAGAGATGGAGGGCTAGTGATGGAAACACCTTAACCACTCGGCGATGCACAATGGCACCTCCAGGGATATCGTTCCATAATTGTATCAAGATAGAACTTCGTGCAAACCTATTCACTTTTTAAACTTATTCAGGGGGATGGGGGGCATACCAGTCACTTAAAATAAAAAATTGTAATTATTACAAGTTAAAGTTACAATATTGATTATAAATTTCTCTCTTTAAATTTATCTTTTTTAAAATACCGGTATATGTGTTTTCTGCAATTTTGCTCCATCCTACTAATTATGACAGCAATATTTTCCTGCAAAGTAGCAGTAGTTCAAGAAATGCTTGTGGTTGACATTCCTCTGAGACAGTCATTTATGAGCTCTTAACATAACAAGGCAGTTAAGATTAATATCTCAATATTAATCCAATTAGTTAGGAATGCTTGAAGGCATTTCTATATATAATGGTAACAAGCTTGATTCTGTTTTGTGTAATATGGTCGCTATGTTTACAGATGTGAATGAGTGCGAGACGCTGTACCCATGTTCTCACTACTGTCACAACACTATAGGAACTTACTACTGCACATGCGCAGATGGATACCGTCTGGCTGAAGACCGAATTTCTTGTAAAGTATATGGAGGTAGGTCAAGGTCACATTGGTGTCATGTAGTTACAATAAAGGTCAGCTTATCTATCAGCTAGTTAAGGAATAAGGTCAGAGTGACATGTTCACCAAATGCATTATAGAAATATAGGGCTTATTCCTAGATTAAGGTCACATATATAAATATATATGGCGGGTCGGTGTCAAAAAAAAAAAAACAATCTACAAGTAAAGCTAATATATACTCTTTGCCTTGACAATTAACATAATAACATTTGATGAAGAAGTTTTAGTTATCTTTGTATACCATCCCATGTCTGGTAATAAGCCCATGTCTGATAATAAGCCTAATTATATATTGCTGTTCAGTAAAATTAAAAACACTGTAATAAGTCCACTCCTTGACTTTGTGTTTGACCCCTTGGCTCTATTCAAATGCTGTAACAAAACATAATTATCTTCAGTGTTATTATGTATTATAGATAATATTAGTTTGTGACTTGTCAGGTGTTAGTTAGACAACCTATTTTTGAAGCTAGTGTATGTTGTGCTTACTCCCTACTTCTGATTTAAACTATTTTAGCAAATTTATACATGGGAAGCTTGTTATTTCAAACTCGTACAGTTTGAAGACCCCATTTAATTTGAAGTATTCGTCTATCCTGGCCAGACTTTTCACTGAACATTTTATCTCTCTTATATTGAACACTCAGATAACTCCAAGATTTCTATCACTCCTGGCGAATTTAAAATAACGAAATTTGACAGTACTGACAATGTGGATGATAGAAACACTGTAACATGTATCTGTGTACAATTCAGATGAGCAACCTTATCTTATCGTGGCCAATCGATATTACTTGAGAAGGATATCATTCTTCGGCATCGAGGAGAAGATAACAGAAAACCTAAACAATGCTGTTGCTATTGGATTCAATCATAAAGAAGAAATGATATACTGGACAGACATCACCAGCAAGGCCAGCTCCATCAACAGAATGAAAATGAATAATGGTACCAAAGAGGTGAGTTGGCACTCAACATCCAGAAAGTGTTACTTCTAATGCCCCATAATGGGAGATAACCCTACTAGTACTTCTCTGTAATGGGAGGTCACTCTACTAGTACTACCCGATAATGGGAGGTAACTCAACTAGTACTTCTCTGAAATGGGAGGTAACTCTACTAGTACTACTCTGTAATGGGAGGTCACTCTACTAGTACTGCGCTGTAATGGGAGGTCATTCTACTAGTACTACACTGTAATGGGAGGTAACCCAACTAGTACTACCTGAAAATAAGAGGTCACTCTACTAGTACTACCTGAAAATGGGAGGTTTCTCTACTAGTACTGAGCTGTAATGGGAGGTAACTCTACTAGTACTATTCTGTAATGGGAGGTAATTCAGAGAGTACTACCCTATAATGGGAGGAAACTCTATTAGTAATACCCTGAAACAGGAGGTCACTCTACTAGTAATATCCTGTTGGGGAGATAACTCTTAATACCTCTACACTGTAATGGAAGGTTATTCAAATAGCTCTGCCCTGAAATGGACAGTAACTCAACTAATATTGCCCAGAAATGGGAGGTAACTCAAAATATATACTCCTCTAATATGTAATCACTATACTTCATACAGCTGTATGATTTCCCTGATATCAGAGATGAGTGCTAGTATTTCTTTGTAATAGGTGCTATTAAAGCAACTTTTAAAGGGGAGGTAACCTATGACAATTTGAATTTTGTAGGTACTACACAATACCACTGTAAGAAATCCAGATGGTCTTGCTGTCGACTGGATTGGTGGGAATCTCTACTGGTGTGACAAAACTACCGACACAATTGAGGTTTCAAAACTTGATGGAAAATACCGCAAAGTATTGATTAACGAGGGTCTTGAAGAGCCTCGTGCACTAGAGGTGTTTCCTGCCAAAGGTTTCATGTTCTACACAGACTGGGGAGAGAAGCCACACATTTCACGGTCGTATCTCGATGGCTCTGTTACACAAAAAATCATCACACAGGACCTCGCCTGGCCAAATGCATTGACAATTGATTACATAACAGAAAAGATTTTCTGGGCTGATGCTAGCCTGGACTATATCGCCATGGCAAATTTAGACGGCACAGCAAGACATATGATCTTACACCGTGACCTTCCTCACACTTTTGCTCTCACCACATTTATGAATTACATTTACTGGACCGATTGGGAAAAGGGCTCGATCGAAAGAGCAGAGAAATTCTCCGGGAAAAATCGTACCACTGTTGCCACAGTGGTTCATCGCTTAATGGATATTCAAGTGTACCATAAGATGAGACAAGTAGAAAGTAAGTGAAGAAAAAAGATACAAACACATACATTTGTCTTACTCCAGTCATACACTGAAGTCTAGTTAACACTATGTGCATGGTTTATGAGTATTAGCAAGGCTAAACATTTCAGACTGCAGGATAACACTCAAACTGAGTCACTGACTACATTGAATTTAACGCATTACTGTTGAGTGACACAATGTATTTCCGTGCATAAAGATTTATAAGATGTTTATAATGATGAAATAAGTGACTGAATTTATGTAAAGTTGAGTCTTCATGCCATGTCAAAAGTTTACAAGGAAAAATTGGTCATCTGAAAATACTGAAAATATATTATCATACTGTGTGTTGGAAGGGGATTTCCCTTCTACTCTCATACAGGTACATTTGGACATTAAGCATCTTAAACAGCTTTACCATCAAATCTTAATGTAAAATTTGTTTTGTAAATAGTTCCAATATTTGCGGCTTTATTAAATCAATATGCAAAATGAAAGATAATGATTTCAGTCCTTACTTTCTCCATCAATATCATCGTTTCTAATCTTTTATTGTTTTTATCAACCTACAAAATATACAATATCTTCAGAATTTATAGTATCATTGTTATATTTTACAGTAAACTTTAACCCATGTGAAAACAATGGAGGCTGCAGCCATCTCTGTTTACTCCGTCCTCTGACTGATAAGGCTGCAGCTATTTTCCAATCTCGAATTGTGGAACGCGTCTGTGCCTGTCCGGAGAATCATGAGCTCCTACCTGATGGACTCACCTGTAAAGCTAACTGTACCAGGTATTCATGTAACAGAGACTTTTCATGTCTAACTATGGTATGGATCACAAATTTTATAAAGTTTGGGGAAATAGATAAAATCCTGGTACACTGCATACCACATATAGATATGGTACAGACTGACCTTCTTTAGGGGCCATGATAATATATAAAGCCACAGTTGAAAATCTTAGATGTGTAGCCTTTGATGTCCCTTACCCACAAGGAGCTGAGAAGTGGACTTGTCTGTGTTGTCACCTTTGTGTTCTTGAGCGAGACACTAACCCTGATTGCTCTTTATGGCGCGCGATGGTCTTCCTGTATGTTGTTCAGTGAGGTTAAGTCTCCAGCTACTATAAAAGGATTCCATTTTTAAATGACTTTGGCAGTTTACGAAGCTATAAACTCAACAGACAAACTCTTTCCTCATGTGACAGATTTTCTTTGAACTATGCATAATAATTGTCACATTTTACTAAAATTCTGTTTATGATTTCAGTGCCCAGTTTCTGTGTGAATCCAGCTCCAAGTGTATTCCGTTTTGGTGGAAATGTGATGGTCAATGGGATTGTGATGATGGCTCAGATGAACCTAGCTCTTGTCGTATGTATAAAGTGTATTGTGATAGTCTTGTAAAAATAACATCTCACACACCAGAAGCTGTCTTTCTAATTTCTTCCATAGTCCGTCTTATTCGATAAGTTTAATATATGACTTTGGAATGGGTGTAAGATTCTTCATCTGTATTAATCAATACAACCCCATATTTCTGAATGTACGTGAAAACTAAATAATTTCCCTAAAAGACCGACTTATCTTGATCCAGATGGTACTTTTTTCACTACCAATATAATCATGTGATGTCATCGCAAAAGCTTTATTGCACATAAGTCTTACAGAAGAGTATGCAGAAGCCGAGTGGTTAAAGTGTCTCACCATCTTGCCTTCTATCTCTGGGTCACAGTATTGAGGCCTGCCTTGTACCACTGGGTCACGGGTTTGAGACCTGCCTTCTACCTCTGGGTCAGGGGTTTGAGGCCTGCCTTCTACCTCTGGGTCAGGGGTTTGAGGCCTGCCTTCTACCTCTTGGTCACGGGTTTGAGGCCTAGATGGGATAGGTCACGAGGTACTGGCCACGGGTCAGTGGTTTTCCTCCAGGACTTCCAGCTTTCCTTCAACACCCAAATCTGGCATGTGGTTAAGTTACCCTGGCTGTTTATAGGACGTAAAACAACAATAAACTAAAAATAAATAAACAATATTTTATGTTATTTATGACATGGCTATATAACATGACACAACAGATGAGTTCTGTAATAAATAAAATATTTCAGTTAACTGAAATATGTAGATACCAATCACAACTGAAAGGATAAAATTAGATGTTTATTGTGTAATACACACCAGTCTCCTATCAATAAGCAAGAAAAATGCAAATCACCAACACAGACAAAATCTTCTCCACAACCTGAAACCTTGCAAAGTTGAAGCTTGTTTATTATATCATATTGATACGGCAATAGGTGTATGTCGGTTAATAAGCCCACCCATATTTATTCAGTTTTTGCAAAAATGCCAAAAATATGTGATTTCGTTCGTTTTACTTTAGTATAAATCTTTTTTCCAGCTGAGAACATGATATTGACCAAGATTTATTTACCTGGTGTCATCGATAATGCAAAGAGTTACTTACCTTTCTGAAAATCTTCGTACTTATTTAAGGGTCTCGGTGTAAATTGTTCATATTTTTAATCTATCGTTATCATTTTCTATTTTTCTTTTTCTATTGTTATTTATTATTAGGATTTTTTTCGTAGTTTTTCTAGTCAGGAATTTGCTGTACAAGTACACATTTTGGACGTAACCTTATTTTAGTGGTGACCTTATTTTGTTTGTGATCTTATTTTTGTGTTAACCATATTTTAGTAGTAATCAAATTTTCGTGATAATCTTGTTTTAGTGGTGAGCTTATTTTAGTGGTAATCAAATTTTAGTGGCAATCTTATTTTGTTGGAAATTGATTTTAGTGGTTATCTTATTTTAGCAGTAATCTTATTTTAATAGTGGTCTTATTTTAGTGGTAATATTATTTTAGTGGAAATCATGCAACACAACAATATGATTATGCTAATTGCACTTCCTGTATGTCGTTAGTGTAACATTCATTGTGAATGTCCGATTTAATCATTACACATATTGGAATTTGAATGTGACAACAGAAGCACACCCACAGAATGTTTTTGTGCCTCTCACTCTCAACCTACTCACTGAATTATAGCAGGATATAGATACAATAATTCAGATTTTCTTTGTGTTATAAATTAATCTAATATTTTATTGACAGCACCCTACCAGTGTAGTCATCTTGGCCTGTTTCGGTGTAAAAACTCATCATCGGACTGTATCCCACCTATTGAAATTTGTGACGGCAAGCCACAATGCTCAGATGGATCTGATGAACAAGCCTGTGGTGAGTATGTTACAGGTGACAGTACAATATCTATTAAATCATTGGCACATTTTTCAGAATGAGATCTTGACAAAATTTTGATCTTGAAGTACAGAGTGAGAAAAGTGAAAATCTGATATCAAAATTAAATACCGCTAAATCTGTTACAATGTAAAATAATGAATAAAAAAATTAATTTCAACTTTAGGGAGAAAAATTGAAGCCATTTTTAAAATGAAGTCCTTGTTTTTTGTACAGATGAATTCCATTGCCTGGCTGGGTATAGGAAGTGTCCAAATGACGATATTTGCATTGAGCAGAAGAAATTTTGTAATCTAGTGGAGGATTGCCCGTCTAAGCTTGATGAACATAACTGTAGTAAGTTTTCTAATTCTGTTGATTAAATTTTTTGATGTTCATTGTGCATATATTGATATTCCGTGAGAAAGAGTAATTTAATAAACCATTTCTTTTGTGTGTTTTCTAACACGTAATATAATTTGAGTTGCTAATTTAAGAAAAGTTTAAACTCTGTCCCTAATTGTTTAATTTTAAGACTGATCAGTGAAATTAGATTTTGACAATTGATGATTGTTATTGCTATTTATTGAAAAAGTACTTGAGGGATATCTTCCAAACTTGCTGTGTGGTTTCTGGATGGTCCCAAGTTGTGCCCATTTGATTAGTTAGAAGAACAAAATGGCTGATTGGTGACAATCTATTATTTTGACAGTTGAAGATTGTTTTTGTTATTTCTCAGAAAGTTCTTGTTTGAAAAGATCTTTTATTTTCTTTGTAGGATTCTATTGTTTTTAAATGATTTAAAAGAAAAGAGGAGAGAAGGGAAAAGTAGAGAAAAGATCAGTCTGGCATAGAATCAATTAAGATAATTTAATTGTGGGCACCAATATCCCTAAGGAATTTCTTGTTTCATGCTATAATGATTGCTAGAACTAAATTTAATGGAGAGTTATCTCCCTTACAGCGTACAGTTCTTGCGAGGCTAACCAGTTTCAGTGTGCAAACAAACGTTGTGTACCATACGTGTGGAGGTGTGACACAGACAATGACTGTGGCGATGGCTCGGATGAACCCGCTGACTGCCGAAACATGACCTGCATGGAAGGATACATCAAGTGTGACACAGGGCGCTGTATCCCGTCAGACTGGCAGTGTGATGGTGATGTGGACTGTGGACCTGAGGACCGTTCTGATGAAGACAATGCTAAATGCAGTAGGTTTACATTGATTACACTCGGTAGATGTAATAGATGTGTTTTTTTACCCAACCATTTTATGGGAGGGGCATAGTGTTACCCTCGTCTGTTCAGTCCTGTTACTTCCAATCCAAATGGATTATTGCTATCACTGCAGTGACTTCATTTCTGTAGGGATTACAATCAGTTATTATTATTATTATTACGTTCTTAACGGCTTGTCAACACATAAAAGGTCATTAGGGCCATCAAACAGTAAAACACACAGCGATCCAAAAGGAAATAACATTAAACAAACCAAACAGTAAAAGACAAATGTTAAAAATCTTAAATGGGTATGTTAACACAAAGGATTAAAATGCTACGTCATAGAGACTGCAATCAAACTTTATGATATATGACAATATCACAGAATTGGGGTATATACAGAAAAGTATTACGTATGTGGAAAATGATTCCAAATTGTGTGACCTTTATGAATAAGTTTTATAAGTTTTATGTTTTAATTGTTTTTGTAGCCCAGACCACCTGTGAGCCCACCTACTTCCAATGTGATAATAAACATTGTATTCCGTCCCGTTGGAAATGTGATTTCGACAATGATTGTCGAGATGGTTCAGATGAAAATGGTTGTGGTAAGTATCAGCAGAGTTTTCATCTTTTTATTTATCCACCAACAACCAAACGCATTTCTGGATTTAAGCCTGCTCGTTTAAAATCTTAAGCCAATGCTATTTCATTGTCCTGTGATAAGCCCATCCTCTGACTTGGGTTGGAAGTAATATGAGACCCTCTGGACTTATCGCAGGATTTAGGCGTCTTTTTGTACGCTGCCGGAGGCGGTCGTATATTGGCGTCATCTTCTCCGTCTGTCTGTCCATTTCTTGTGAACGCAACTCCTCCTAAACTAATCATCAGATTTTCACGAACTTGCTCAATGTCACTACTACAATGGGTAGATGCGCGTGAAGGGGCGATTTTTTGCTTCTTTGATTTTTGTAAGATTTATGCCATTTTCAACATTGTATCTGTAGCTTGCTCATAGTGAAGCCTTCTGAATGTAACTCCTCCTAAACTAATGATCAGATTTTCACGAAACTTGCTCAATGTCACTACTACAATGGGTGGATGTGCTGGAAGTGGCGATTTAACGGTTTTTCTTGATCTTTATATTTTGTGGCAGTGTATATTGTGTCCACAGCACTCTTGTTTATAATTGGTACCAAGATAATGGACGGCTTGCTGTCAGGCAGCCACAATCTGATACAAGATCTTGTCTGAAAATGACCCGGTCAGTTTACGGACTGGTAGACTTAGCAAACAAAAATATTATATACCTACGGTATATTGAGCATTTCACTGAAGCCTATTTCTAAATTCAATGACCAAACAGAAATATTTTCATTTCAGTTCTAGAAAATTGTATTTCAAATACACAAAAGTAAATAACATCTTTTAAAATCATCCTAACAATTGTACAGAGGCACTTGAATGTAAGATAACAAAATGAATATCTTTTTTTGACTTTGACCTTTGTTGACCTTGACCTCTGTTGACTTTGACCTTTGTTGACCCAGCTCATCGGCAGTGTTCAGAACAGGAGTTCACATGCAACAACAACAAGTGTATCCCAAAGAGCTGGAAATGTAACGGAGAGGTGAATTGTGAGGATGGAAGTGATGAAGATGGTTGTGAGGGTACGTAAAAATGAAGAGTAATCATACAGGTGTTTTTAACTAGTAAGTAACATGAAGAGATGTTTGAACATCTTGTGTTGGATGAGCAGTAAATTGTTTCTACCCTGTTACTTTTTAATTTCACAAGTTGAACTCAATAAAAACAAATAAAAAAAATAAGATTCCTCAATTTTATTTATAAATTATTAACTATTATATGAAGATAAAGAGCGAACGTTAGTCTTCAGGTAGGTTTGTTCTTCAGCATGGCACTCCTCCTGAATGTGGATACCTTCAGGTATGCAGGGCAATCATCAGATATATGTATTACATAAGCAGGGAAAGGTCAATTGCAACAAGATTAAGTGTTACTAAATAAGTTTAAACTTTAAAACTTTAAAAGTTCAGTAATCCACTTATTTGCTAACACTTGATCTTGTTTCTGTCTTTATTATTAACTACATATCAATAAAAACATGTTGTAAATACCACAGGTGTGGATTGTGACAGCGAGGAGTTTAAATGTGCTGGGATCTGTGTTCCCCGAAAGTGGATGTGCGATGAGGATATTGATTGCCCTGATGGCTCTGACGAAAGAAACTGTAGTGGTACGTCATTCTTTCGTGTCTTTTTAATTTCTCGTTGATTTATTATTTTAAGTTGTTTTTTTTTCACGAATGAAAATGTCTTGTGTTAAAATAAAACAAATGTCTCTTTTCATTCAAACTTATGTTTCGGTATTTGTTGTGTTTGTTAAGGTAGAAATTTCGTGTCATCAAGTCATGAATATGAAAACATCAATATAACCCATCATGAGTGATTATGAAGTCTCGATGTAGTTTTTTCCTATTGCCTTGAACTTGGAAACATTGAAATTTGACTGGAGTTCATCTCATTACGTTGTAGTATGAAAATACTTAAGGAAATAACCTTATGATAATTGATTTCTCCATACTTCGAGGCCACTTTAATCCCTATTGGATGATAAAGCCACACAATTCTATCTTCTTGCTTTCGTTTATTTCCATAGGTTCTTGTCAAGACAATAAATTTTTGTGTAAAAACAAAGAATGTATACCTGACCTTTGGCGATGCGACGGTGATAATGATTGTGGTGATAACTCTGATGAGGAGACTGAAATGTGTGGTAGGTACACATGCACTAAGATAGTACCAGCTGTGGTAGGTACACACACACTAAGATAGTACCAGCTGTGGTAGGTACACATGCACTAAGATAGTACCAGCTGTGGTAGGTACACATGCACTATGATAGTACTAGCTGTGGTAGGTACACATGCACTAAGATAGTACTAGCTGTGGTAGGTACACATGCACTAAAATAGTACTAGCTGTGGTAGGTAGACACACACTAAGATAGTACCAGCTGTGGTAGGTACACATGCACTAAGATAGTACTAGCTGTGGTAGGTACACATGCACTAAAATAGTACTAGCTGTGGTGGGTAGACACACACTAAGATAGTACCAGCTGTGGTAGGTACACATGCACTATGATAGTACTAGCTGTGGTAGGTACACATGCACTAAGATAGTACTAGCTGTGGTAGGTACACATGCACTAAAATAGTACTAGCTGTGGTAGGTAGACACACACACTAAAATAGTACTAGCTGTGGTAGGTAGACACATGCACTATGATAGTACTAGCTGTGGTAGGTACACATGCACTATGATAGTACTAGCTGTGGTAGGTACACATGCACTAAGAGAGTACCAGCTGTGGTAGGTAGACACACACTAAGATAGAACTAGCTGTGGTAGGTACACATGCACTATGATAGTACCAGCTGTGGTAGGTACACATGCACTATGATAGTACTAGCTGTGGTGGGTAGACACACACTAAGATAGTACCAGCTGTGGTAGGTACACACACACTAAGATAGTACCAGCTGAGGTAGGTACACACACACTAAGATAGAACTAGCTGTGGTAGGTACACATGCACTATGATAGTACCAGCTGTGGTAGGTACACATGCACTATGATAGTACTAGCTGTGGTGGGTAGACACACACTAAGATAGTACCAGCTGTGGTAGGTACACACACACTAAGATAATACCAGCTGTGGTAGGTACACATGCACTATGATAGTACTAGCTGTGGTAGGTACACATGCACTATGATAGTACTAGCTGTGGTGGGTAGACACACACTAAGATAGTACCAGCTGTGGTAGGTAGACACACACTAAGATAGAACTAGCTGTGGTAGGTACACATGCACTAAGGTAGTACCAGCTGTGGTAGGTACACATGCACTAAGATAGAACTAGCTGTGGTAGGTACACATGCACTAAGATAGTACCAGCTGTGATAAGTACACACACACTAAGATAGAACTAGTTGTGGTAGGTACACATGCAGTAAGATAGTACCAGCTGTGGTAGGTACACATGCACTAAGATAGAACTAGCTGTGGTAGGTACACATGCACTAAGGTAGTACCAGCTGTGGTAGGTACACATGCACTAAGGTAGTACCAGCTGTGGTTGGTACACATGCACTAAGATAGTACCAGTTGTGGTAGGTACACATGCACTAAGGTAGTACCAGCTGTGGTAGGTACACATGCACTAAGATAGTACTAGCTGTGGTAGGTACACATGCACTAAGATAGTACCAGCTGTGATAAATACACACACACTAATATAGATTCATATTGCCTCTGGGGAAGTTTTTTGCTTACAGAAAGAAACCTATAGTTTCTGAGTTCAAATATTTCTAAAATATTTTTAAGTATTATGAATATGAATATTTACAATTGTTAAATGAATATTGATATATTGTATAGATGAACATGTTTTTATATGAAGTTGTATATTTTATTATAATCAAATATTTAAAATGAAAAGAGCATTTCAGTAATTAGTTTTCATTAACTGTTACAAAAAATAATATTTCTATATTTACTCTAAAGTTCGTAAACTGTTTCGTTGATATTTTTACACTTTTGTTGTTCAAACTTCCAGTAAACCACCAGTGTCCCTTGGGCCGGTTCCGATGTAAAAATCATATTTGTCTGTCTGTGTCCAAACGCTGTGATGGAATTGACCAATGTGGAGACTATACTGATGAAGAAAAGTGTAAGTAAACTAAATCACATCTTTGATTTTGGAAAGATTTGCTTTAACATTTATTGATAAAGAAAAAAAAATACTTTAAAAGTTTTTGTTAAAGACTCTCTACCCTGAATGGTGCACATACCTATGATGTGTGCCAATGTTACAGAGGATATTTTGTAACACTATCTGTGATTAGTCAGTACTGGGACAGACGAGATTTTGTAACACTATCTATGATTGGTTGCCACTGCAACAGAGGAGATTATGTAACACTGCCTGTGATTGGTTACAGTAGAGTTAATTTAATGATTTGTGATTGATTGCCATGGTTACAAAGGAATTCATATAAGACCCCCTGTGATTGGTTTCAGGTTACTATGACACTCTTTGTCATGGGAGGACTTTCAGGTGTGCAAAGAATGACAAGTGTATCCCAATTCACCAAGTTTGTGATGGTCAGTATAACTGCCTTGACCATACTGATGAGGATTCAGACTTCTGTAGGCCAGGTATGTTGACCACCTCAAGTCAGAACTGCCCAGTGTTGTAAATACTGCCAAGGATTCAGACATCAGAAAGAGATATTGGAACTTTTCCCTGCTCTAGTGAAAAAATTAATTGTAATGACATGATATTAAAAGGAAAAACACATGACATTAAATAGATTGAATTATTAATGACATGTTATATTAAGAGGAAATTGTATGACATTAAGTGGATGAAACTGTAAATGATATCTTACATTAAGGGGAAAGACACATGATATTAAGCAGACTAAATTATGAATTTCTAATTACATTATGAGTGAAGATACTTGGCATTATAATCATATTAAATTTGTTAATGCCATTAAGAGGCATATTAAGAAGAATGCACATTACATAAAGCAAACTGAAATGACCTTTACATTAAGAGAAAAGAAAATTAATGGGATATTAAAGAGGAAAAATGCTTGCTTAAGGCATACATCTTATAAGTCTTGTCGTTTTATGAACAGAATTTTCGTGATCATGTTAATGTCTGCATAATAGTGAAAAATGTCATCCCCCCCCCACCCCCCATGATAATAACCAGCTGTATGATATAATGCTACATTAATAAGAAAGACACAGTTGCATGAAACAGGCAAAATTGTAATGAAAATGGTTGAAGAGGAAAATAATTGATAGATAAGACTGTACATCATCTGTTACATAGAGAGGATACACAGGGTAATACACATTTTATTTTTATTAGCACATTGCATTAACAGGATGCTCTGATATGAGAATTACCTCACCAGTTAAACTCTTTTTTACAGAGAACATCCAGCCAACATGTGGAAGTAACATCTGCCAACAGACCTGTCAAAATATCACCGGGGTAGGATACAAGTGTACTTGTAAGCGGGGATACAAACTCAACGACGACGGATTCTCTTGCAAAGGTTTGTATCACTGTCTCCATTATGATTAAAGAAACAGATGTTTGTGATATCAATATTGACTGTTCATAGCAAAAACCTGATAGCATGTTCCTGATGATGATTATATTGTAGGTACATGTTCAATAAAATGTTCAAGTCAAGTACAAGTTAGATAAAATGTTCAAGTCAAGTATATGTTAAATAGAATGTTCAAGTCAAGTATATGTTAAATAGAATCTTCAAGTCAAGTATATGTTAAATAGAATCTTCAAGTCAAGTACAAGATAGATAAAATGTTCAAGTCAAGTACAAGTTAGATAAAATGTTCAAGTCAAGGATATGTTAGATAGAATGTTCTAGCTAAGTATATGTTAGATAGAATGTTCAAGTCAAGTACAAGTTAGATAAAATGTTCAAGTCAAGTATATGTTAAATAGAATGTTCAAGTCAAGTATATGTTAAATAGAATGTTCAAGTCAAGTATATGTTAAATAGAATGTTCAAGTCAAGTATATGTTAAATAGAATGTTCAAGTCAAGTATATGTTAAATAGAATCTTCAAGTCAAGGATATGTTAAATAGAATGTTCAAGTCAAGGATATGTTAAATAGAATGTTCAAGTCAAGTACAAGTTAGATAAAATGTTCTAGTTAAGTACAAGTTAGATAAAATGTTCAAGTCAAGTACAAGTTAGATAAAATGTTCAAGTCAAGGATATGTTAAATAAAATGTTCAAGTTAAGTACAAGTTAAATAAAATGTTCAAGTCAAGTATATGTTAGATAGAATGTTCAAGTTAAGTACAAGTTAAATAGAATGTTCAAGTCAAGTACAAGTTAAATAAAATGTTCAAGTCAAGTATAATGTTAAATACAATCTTCAAGTCAAGTACAAGTTAAATAAAATGTTCTTGTTCATTACATGTTAAATGAAATTTTAAAATTCAAGCACTCTTTGAAGTCTTAGAATGGAGGTAATTTTCTATTAAGTCATCCTGTATCCTTAAGTCAGCTCCATTTTGTCCTATTACAGTTGTGGATCTGTGTAAGCTTTGGGGTACCTGTTCTCAGCGGTGTGAACGTGACCTTAACAATCCGACAACTAACTGTTCCTGTGATGATGGATATACCATGTGGACAGACAATATATCACATCGTCCCTCGTGCCGTGCTCAAGGTAAGTCAAATCGGTTTGTCACTTGCAGGATATTTTTTTTTGTTCCTGATTCTCACAAGGAGAGTTATTTCCCTTTGTCCCTCGCATGTAAAGGATATACTGATACTTCAAAAGTTCTTTTTGATAGTTATAATTTTTGTGTTTAACAAACATTTAAAAAAAGAGTTCTTTTTGATAGTTTAAATTTTTGTGTTTAACAAACATTTAAAAAAAAAGAGTTCTTTTTGATAGTTAAAATTTTTGTGTTTAACAAACATTTAAAAATAGTGTTGCCAAGCCTCTTGTCATCAGTTATCAGTATGTTTATAGCTCTCCAAATATAGGATAAATTGGAAAACATCAAAAGGTCATTAGGTAAAACGATCAACTCTGCGTTATTGTTTTATAGATTTATGTATTTAGATGGTTTTCTTTGTTAGGTTTGGTCATTATTAAATCCAAAAATTGATTTGGAATTTTTTAAATATTAATTAGAATTAAAGAAATATCAGGTGATTCTTAGCTGGTGATGATATGATCAATTTGAAGCTGATCACCTGACAAAAACAGATGAGTTGGCAACACTGAAGAAAGGATTTAATTTACATGCAAGTCATGACACAAATTCTGGTTTTTTCTGTTTTTATTAGTTTCTGGGTAAGTTTTTTTAAAGATTTAATCCAATCCAAGACTGAAGTGAAAAAAACCATGAAAATCATTTTTAAAGAATTCAACACAAATCAATTAACAATATTTAAAACAATCATACAGTTTTAGAATTCAAACCTTGAAAATATTATATGTCTGATGTTTTACTGATTCAGCCATCTAGCCATCTAGTTTAAAAATCAATGGATGGTTTTGCACAGTGACAAATGAAAGGAGTGTGATTAAGATGATAACAGTCCTGTTATCTGTATCATCCCTATATCAGGTCCCAAGTCCCAGTTACTGATTGTATCATCTCTGTATCAGGTCCCAAGTCCCAGTTACTGATTGTATCATCCCTATATCAGGTCCCAAGCCCCAGTTACTGATTATATCATCTCTGTATCAGGTCCCAAGCCCCAGTTACTGATTATATCATCTCTGTATCAGGTCCCAAGCCCCAGTTACTGATTGTATCATCCCTATATCAGGTCCCAAGTCCCAGTTACTGATTGTATCATCTCTGTATCAGGTCATAAACCCCAGTTACTGATTGTATCATCTCTGTATCAGGTCCCCAGCCCCAGTTACTGATTGTATCATCTCTGTATCAGGACCCAAGCCCCAGTTACTGATTGTATCATCTCTGTATCAGGTCATAAGCCCCAGTTACTGATTATATCATCTCTGTATCAGGTCATAAACCCCAGTTACTGATTGTATCATCTCTGTATCAGGTCCCCAGCCCCAGTTACTGATTATATCATCTCTGTATCAGGTCCCAAGCCCCAGTTACTGATTGTATCATCCCTATATCAGGTCCCAAGTCCCAGTTACTGATTGTATCATCTCTGTATCAGGTCATAAACCCCAGTTACTGATTGTATCATCTCTGTATCAGGTCCCCAGCCCCAGTTACTGATTGTATCATCTCTGTATCAGGTCCCCAGCCCCAGTTACTGATTGTATCATCTCTGTATCAGGTCCCAAGCCCCAGTTACTGATTATATCATCTCTGTATCAGGTCCCAAGCCCCAGTTACTGATTATATCATCTCTGTATCAGGTCCCAAGCCCAAGTTACTGATTGTATCATCCCTATATCAGGTCCCAAGTCCCAGTTACTGATTGTATCATCTCTGTATCAGGTCATAAACCCCAGTTACTGATTGTATCATCTCTGTATCAGGTCCCAAGCCCCAGTTACTGATTATATCATCTCTGTATCAGGTCCCAAGCCCCAGTTACTGATTATATCATCTCTGTATCAGGTCCCAAGCCCCAGTTACTGATTATATCATCTCTGTATCAGGTCCCAAGCCCCAGTTACTGATTGTATCATCCCTATATCAGGTCCCAAGTCCCAGTTACTGATTGTATCATCTCTGTATCAGGTCCCAAGCCCCAGTTACTGATTGTATCATCTCTGTATCAGGTCCCAAGCCCCAGTTACTGATTATATCATCTCTGTATCAGGTCCCAAGCCCCAGTTACTGATTATATCATCTCTGTATCAGGTCCCAAGCCCCAGTTACTGATTGTATCATCCCTATATCAGGTCCCAAGTCCCAGTTACTGATTGTATCATCTCTGTATCAGGTCATAAACCCCAGTTACTGATTGTATAATCTCTGTATCAGGTCCCCAGCCCCAGTTACTGATAATATCATCTCTGTATCAGGTCCCAAGCCCCAGTTACTGATTGTATCATCCCTATATCAGGTCCCAAGTCCCAGTTACTGATTGTATCATCTCTGTATCAGGTCATAAACCCCAGTTACTGATTGTATCATCTCTGTATCAGGTCCCCAGCCCCAGTTACTGATTGTATCATCTCTGTATCAGGTCATAAACCCCAGTTACTGATTGTATCATCTCTGTATCAGGTCCCAAGCCCCAGTTACTGATTGTATCATCTCTGTATCAGGACCCAAGCCCCAGTTACTGATTATATCATCTCTGTATCAGGTCATAAACCCCAGTTACTGATTGTATCATCTCTGTATCAGGTCCCCAGCCCCAGTTACTGATTGTATCATCTCTGTATCAGGTCCCAAGCCCCAGTTACTGATTGTATCATCTCTGTATCAGGTCCCCAGCCCCAGTTACTGATTGTATCATCTCTGTATTAGGTCCCCAGCCCCAGTTACTGATTGTATTATCTCTGTATCAGGTCCCAAGCCCCAGTTACTGATTGTATCATCTCTGTATTAGGTCCCAAGCCCCAGTTACTGATTGTATTATCTCTGTATCAGGTCCCAAGCCCCAGTTACTGATTATATCATCTCTGTATCAGGTCCCCAGCCCCAGTTACTGATTGTATTATCTCTGTATCAGGTCCCAAGCCCCAGTTACTGATTGTATCATCTCTGTATCAGGTCATAAACCCCAGTTACTGATTGTATCATCTCTGTATCAGGTCATAAACCCCAGTTACTGATTGTATCATCTCTGTATCAGGTCCCCAGCCCCAGTTACTGATTGTATCATCTCTGTATCAGGTCCTCAGCCCCAGTTACTGATTGTATCATCTCTGTATCAGGTCATAAACCCCAGTTACTGATTGTATCATCTCTGTATCAGGTCCTCAGCCCCAGTTACTGTTTGTATCATCTCTGTATCAGGTCATAAACCCCAGTTACTGATTGTATCATCTCTGTATCAGGTCCCCAGCCCCAGTTACTGATTGTATCATCTCTGTATCAGGTCCCCAGCCCCAGTTACTGATTGTATCATCCCTATATCAGGTCCCAAGTCCCAGTTACTGATTGTATCATCTCTGTATCAGGTCCCAAGCCCCAGTTACTGATTGTATTATCTCTGTATCAGGTCATAAACCCCAGTTACTGATTGTATCATCTCTGTATCAGGTCCCCAGCCCCAGTTACTGATTGTATCATCCCTGTATCAGGTCCCCAGCCCCAGTTACTGATTGTATCATCTCTGTATCAGGTCCCAAGCCCCAGTTACTGATTGTATCATCTCTGTATCAGGTCATAAACCCCAGTTACTGATTGTATCATCTCTGTATCAGGTCATAAACCCCAGTTACTGATTGTATCATCTCTGTATCAGGTCCCAAGCCCCAGTTACTGATTGTATCATCTCTGTATTAGGTCCCAAGCCCCAGTTACTGATTGTATCATCTCTGTATCAGGTCCCCAGCCCCAGTTACTGATTGTATCATCTCTGTATTAGGTCCCAAGCCCCAGTTACTGATTGTATTATCTCTGTATCAGGTCCCAAGCCCCAGTTACTGATTATATCATCTCTGTATCAGGTCCCCAGCCCCAGTTACTGATTGTATTATCTCTGTATTAGGTCCCCAGCCCCAGTTACTGATTGTATCATCTCTGTATCAGGTCCCCAGCCCCAGTTACTGATTGTATTATCTCTGTATCAGGTCCCAAGCCCCAGTTACTGATTGTATCATCTCTGTATCAGGTCATAAACCCCAGTTACTGATTGTATCATCTCTGTATCAGGTCCTCAGCCCCAGTTACTGATTGTATCATCTCTGTATCAGGTCCCCAGCCCCAGTTACTGATTGTATCATCTCTGTATCAGGTCATAAACCCCAGTTACTGATTGTATCATCTCTGTATCAGGTCCCCAGCCCCAGTTACTGATTGTATCATCCCTGTATCAGGTCCCCAGCCCCAGTTACTGATTGTATCATCTCTGTATCAGGTCCAAAGCCCCAGTTACTGATTGTATCATCTCTGTATTAGGTCCCAAACCCCAGTTACTGATTGTATCATCTCTGTATCAGGTCATAAACCCCAGTTACTGATTGTATCATCTCTCTATCAGGTCCCAAGCCCCAGTTACTGATTGTATCATCCCTATATCAGGTCCCAAGCCCCAGTTACTGATTATATCATCTCTGTATCAGGTCCCAAGCCCCAGTTACTGATTGTATCATCTCTGTATGTCAGGTCCCAAGCCCCAGTTACTGATTGTATCATCTCTGTATGTCAGGTCCAAAGCCCCAGTTACTGATTGTATCATCTCTGTATTAGGTCCCAAGCCCCAGTTACTGATTGTATCATCTCTGTATCAGGTCCCCAGCCCCAGTTACTGATTGTATCATCTCTGTATTAGGTCCCAAGCCCCAGTTACTGATTGTATCATCTCTGTATCAGGTCCCCAGCCCTGTATCAGGTCCCCAGCCCCAGTTACTGATTGTATTATCTCTGTATCAGGTCCCCAGCCCCAGTTACTGATTGTATTATCTCTGTATCAGGTCCCAAGCCCCAGTTACTGATTGTATCATCTCTGTATCAGGTCCCAAGCCCCAGTTACTGATTGTATCATCTCTGTATCAGGTCATAAACCCCAGTTACTGATTGTATCATCTCTGTATCAGGTCCCAAGCCCCAGTTACTGATTGTATTATCTCTGTATTAGGTCCCCAGCCCCAGTAACTGATTGTATCATCTCTGTATTAGGTCCCAAGCCCCAGTTACTGATTGTATTATCTCTGTATCAGGTCCCAAGCCCCAGTTACTGATTGTATCATCCCTATATCAGGTCCCAAGCCCCAGTTACTGATTGTATCATCTCTGTATTAGGTCCCCAGCCCCAGTTACTGATTATATCATCTCTGTATCAGGTCCCAAGCCCCAGTTACTGATTGTATCATCCCTATATCAGGTCCCAAGCCCCAGTTACTGATTGTATCATCTCTGTATTAGGTCCCAAGCCCCAGTTACTGATTGTATCATCTCTGTATTAGGTCCCAAGCCCCAGTTACTGATTGCCCATGAGACACAGCTGATCCAGTCTGACATTGGATATGGTGGACAACAGCAATCTCTTTTGTCGGTAAGTATATGAAAGGGGCGGTAATTATGTTAAATCTAGGAGTACTTCTATGTCAAAGTGTTTAAAAAACAAAAGAAGCCAAACTGAGAGGACAACCATTCTACTGAGTCACACCAAAATGGTTTTTATTTATCTAAAGTAGGAAATGTGTAAACATATGTTGTCATCATGATGCCTGTGTGAACCCTTCATTTTAATTAAAGGGAGGTAATCCATAGCTATCAATACGATACATAAGCATAAAGTAATTACAGTCAACATTATGTTGAAAATGGCTGGAATAATATGTGTTATTTAACATTCCAATAGACATTTTTACGATACATTTGCGGTACATGAAGCCACCTTAAAAATTGAAGATGATGTGATTACTGTTTATTGTGCAGAGAATACCATTCATTGCAATCCCTAAAATATCAGGGATAGCTTGGAGCTGACATCTACACTTAAGTTTTGAACCTCTGAAGTTAAACATTACATCATTGACCTTCAAACTTCATCTGATCTATATATATGACCTTTAGCCTTCAATCTTTTGAATATTAGAATGAAAAGGACAAACATTATATCTTTATAACTATGATCTGATCTATATATATGACTTTTAGCCTTCAATCTTTTGAATATTAGAATGAAAAGGACAAACATTATATCTTTATAACTATGATCTGATCTATATATATGACTTTTAGCCTTCAATCTTTTGAATATTAGAATGAAAAGGACAAACATTATATCTTTATAACTATGATCTGATCTATATATATGACTTTTAGCCTTCAATCTTTTGAATATTAGAATGAAAAGGACAAACATTATAGCTTTGACCTTCAACCTTTATCTGATCTATATATATGACCTTTAGCCTTCAATCTTTTGAATATTAGAATGAAAAGGACAAACATTATATCTTTATAACTATGATCTGATCTATATATATGACTTTTAGCCTTCAATCTTTTGAATATTAGAATGAAAAGGACAAACATTATATCTTTATAACTATGATCTGATCTATGTCTATGACCTTTAGCCTTCAATTTTTTAAATATTAGAGTGAAAAGGACAAAATTATGTCAATTGACGTGGATATGACCCAACCATCACTGCAATCTTCTACACAATGGACAGCTTTCATCATTAGCCATGATAAAACACTCAAGAAAATGGCTATCAATGCTAACTGGGCTAGAATCAGCACCCCAAACAAGAAGACCAAGCCGACAAACGGTCGTGTACGCCGCAGCATAGATCTGAAGGCCCAAACACCAGTCCAGGTATACTGTTAAATAAGATCTGTTGCTATTGTATGTTGATTAACTTCACAAAGGATCCAAGCTTATATCTATAATATCAACATATCAGCTGTTTATCAGTTGGTTGGCAATTGATTTTTTCATGCTCATCTTGGGGTTCGGGTTTCTACGTATTAATCATTTTTAGTCACAAGAGACCATGATTTTTTCAACCATTAAATCGTGTGAATCTGCTATAAAGCAAAACTGACTTCAACCTATTTCTTGACTAATGTTTGCCTATTCTTAAAATTTAGCATTGTGCAAAGTTTCTAGTTCACCTATTCAGTTTTAGCACTCTTGTCCTTAATTTTCATCCCTGTAATAACCTTTATTTTTAGTTTGTGAATCTGGTGGCTGACCCTCAGGGTATTGCTGTTGACTGGGTGGGAAAACGAATCTACTGGACTGATGCAGGAACTCGCACTGTGGAAATGACAGATTATGATGGGGCACGTAAGATCACTGTGGTAAACTCTGGACTGGATCAGCCTTACTCTATCGCTGTGGCTCCGGAGGCAGGGTAAATGATATCCCAAACATATTAATACATCAACTAGTCAGAACTCAATTAAAACAGATCAACCCAGTACAACTTTGGTTTGGTCATCAATATCCTTAGATAAGTCAAAAGTATGTTACAAAAAGGTTTTTAGGTCAGTCAGTTAGATTTTAACCAGTCTACAATCTATTGCAGGAAATTGTTTTGGGCAGACAGAGGATTTCCACCAAAGATTGAAACATCAAATCTAGATGGTAGTGGACGGAAAGACCTGGTTAAAGATGACATAATTTGGCCGAACGGCCTGGCCATTGACCACGCTAACCATCGACTCTACTGGACAGACACAAAGAAACATACCATAGAAACCATTGGTCTCCATGGCGAAGACCGACAAGTTGTCAAGCAATTCAGTGGTAATGAAAGAAATAATTCTGTAACAGAAAAAAGATATTTCTAGCAGTGTTAGAAGGATTTTCATCTGTGTTTATATTGGGTATGAATTGTTGTAATCTCCATGTTATGATCATAAATTGTGAGTGTTTTCTTTCCTCACAACATGATCTTGAGCGTAATTTAGAAATCTTTGTTGTGTGGAGCTTGACAATTTTAAAGATGAAGTGTTTTGTAGAATCTGACAATAATTAAGATCTATTTGTTACAGCGATCGAGGACCCTCCCTACATGCTGGATGTATTTGAAGATTACCTGTATGTTACATTGTATCGGTCACACGAAATCATTCGTATCCATAAATTTGGTACAAAATTTATGAACAGCACCGTTCTACTGAGTAATGTGACATTTATCGGTGACATCATCATCCTCCAGCCAATCAAACAGAAGAACTCCAGTAAGTAACTAGTTTCATTGTCATGCTATTCAGGCATAAAATCTCGTAATAAGTAATTGAAGGAGTAAAATTATATGGATTTATGAATCGTGGTTACGTATAGAGGTTGTCAGATGATACATTGGTAATACATTAGCCTTCCATGTGTGTAATCCTTGATTCCGTGATCGGACATTTAAAGGTACGGGTCACCTTCACAACTGTGTGGGTATTTCCTTGTGTACCCGGGTTTCCTTCCACCTGAAGACCTCCTGGAAGCTTCAGTATGCACCACTATAGTGATTAAAGCTATGAACTTTAATTAAATGATAGATATGTAATATTTATGTGATGGATATAATCAGTGAGAGTTTCATTGTTGATTTCAGTTATAAATTACTGCCAGTCTAACAGTACCCATGATGGGCCTTGTCCTGCAGCATTTTGTATTAACATGCCACAACAGAAAACACCCAAATACAAGTGCTTATGTTCCAATGATGCCGTGTTTGAGGACGAGAAGTGTAGTTTTAAGAAATCTTGTGAGGAGGGATATTGTAAAAATGGTGGTAGTTGCCATTTACAGCCGAATGGAAAATCAAAGTGCAGGTATGTAATAGTAAATCAAAGTGCAGGTATGTAAGAGTAAATCAAAGTGCAGGTATGTAAGAGTAAATCAAAGTGCAGGTATGTAATAGTAAATCAAAGTGCAGGTACGTAAGAGTAAATCAAAGTGCAGGTATGTAAGAGTAAATCAAAGTGCAGGTATGTAAGAGTAAATCAAAGTGCAGGTATGTAATAGTAAATCAAAGTGCAGGTATGTAAGAGTAAATCAAAGTGCAGGTATGTAAGAGTAAATCAAAGTGCAGGTAATTATCAGAAAATTAAGGTGCAGGTACATAACAGAAAGTGCTGGTACATACAGGTGTGAACAGTTATAGTTTTATATATTTTAAGTCCAATGGCGCTTCAGTTACATCTTCTAAAAAAAAACAAAAAATCTTACTTTGAACTGTTGAACAATGTTTTCTGTCCTGATGCTGACTTTGAAAACACAAAGTGAACAGTTGATAGGTGAATCATGGAATGTTTCATTAATACGACTTGACTCCTGTCGTACTTTTCATCGTCTTCTTATAATATGCTTAGTCTACCTGCAATAAAAAGAATTCTTGTTGAGCTAGCTTCTTAGGGTTATCATCATCTGTATTGAAGAAAAATGATCAAATATGCTGTAATTTATAAATTTAAAGATACTGTGTACATGTAATTTGTCAAGTACCTGTAAATACAAATATGTACCTGAATATAATCTGTGCTACCTGTTAACGAGTATTTATTTACATGTAGCTGCCCTTCTGGAGTAGCAGGAGAACGCTGTGACAAGTGTGGCAGTAACTACTGTCAGAATGGTGGTCAATGTATAGCCACAACTCCCACACTTTCCTGCAAGTAAGTCATTTTCAAAATTACATATACCTCATCAAAATCACACAATATCACCTCCATCAAGGTCACAAATACCCTCCTATTATCACGAATGCCTCACCAGTGTAAAGTAGCAAGTATTTCAACAAGGTCACAAATACTTTCCCAAGGTCACAAGCACCACACCAAAGTCACAGATACCTTATCAATATCACAAGTACCACACCAAAGTCATACCTGCAATATTTTTCTGATGTCCTAGTACTTTATTAAGGTCATAACTACTTCTACAATGACATTAGGACTTTATGAAGGTCACAAATAACACCCCAAGGTCACAAATATTTCCTCAAGGTCACTTGCACTTTACCAAGGTCACATATGCTTTACAAATGTCAATAAATACAAGATTATATGTTCATTTGTAACTTAATTTAGGTCACCAGGTCATCACCAAAATCACAAGCAACTTCACTATGATTACAAATATCTCACCAAGGTCACCATTGATTCTCCAAGGTCAAAAGGATTCAAGGTCACAAACTTTTCACAAAGATTAAATGTACTCACATGATCACAGATTCCTTTTCTTCTCCTTGGTCATAAGTACATACTAAGGTCATAAGTAGCTTGGTACATACTAAGGTCATAAGTAGCTTGGTACATACTAAGGTCATAAGTAGCTTCATCTTGGTCACAAGTGTACTATTTGGCCAGTTCTTTAACTGGTGTCATAAATACCTTACAGAAATCACATGCACTTCATGGTCACAAGTTCTTGACTTTGTAGTTGGGCAAAACTAATGAAATATTTTACCATCCTAACACTTTCAAGAATAACTGTTTAGACTGGAAACAGCAACTAATTATGATTTGCCTCACAGAAGTCAAGGTCACAGACAAGAACATATTGTTATACACCTAGAACACAGCTTGCTTAAAAAGTTTGAATTTTCTGTTGATAACAATGCACTGTATTAAGGTGCTCTACTTTTGAACATACATGTCCTTGACCTGTTAACATCAGTACTCATTAAGCATCAGTTTTCATAATCAATAATTCATTAACTTAAATTCTTTAACTAGGTACTTTAATGTTGCATACTTGAATTGTCTGCATGGTTTCATTTTAACTGTCGTAACTCCATTGTTTAAATCAGTAGCATTGTTGTAAGCTCCCTCCATTTGCTTTGCTTTCAGTAACTGTCTTCGCTAAATACAGGTTACAAATTGCAAAATGAAATTGAGAAAATATTGTTATAGCATTTAAATATGGAATTTAATAAGCAGTTTTTCAAACCTTATTTGAAAAAAATGTTTATTAAATTTCTAATTTTACAGACTATTTTGATCTCACTTTTTAAAATTTAAGAACTTTCAGTGATTTTTGGCTAACCATGGTTAAGAAACTTATTTAAAAATCAAATCCACGAGAATCTGTATTTAGGTGTGATTGCTTACATCGTCACCATCATGTGCAAGCATTCTTATCATTTCAGCTGTACCGGAGGATTCACCGGCCCTCGCTGTGCCACTGCTGTTTGTAATGGTTATTGTGAAAATAATGGCCAATGCTCCATGCAAAATGGAAATCCAAAATGCTTGTATGTATTTTGGATGGGACTTTGGAAGTCCATGTTTTAAGATTTATCCCTGAAACACTTTCCATAAATTTCAAAATTTAAAAACAACTTCTGCAGCAGCAAATTTGCTTGAAATGTTATGAATGAAGAATGATATGAAGCTTTTTATTCCTGATAATCTGAGGGTTTGTCAAAATGATTTTATTATCTATAAATCTGTTCACATTAACGTTATGTCAAATCATCTTCTCACATAAACATAATGTCTAATTATCTTCTCACATAAACATAATGTCTAATTATCTTCTCACATAAACATAATATCAAATTATTTTACATAAATGTAATGTCTAACATAGACATTTTGTAACATGACTGTCTTACATAAACATAATGTAGATGTATATATGGTATATTTTTAAAACAAGTCGAGTTGTGTCAATTTATAAATACATAAACGAAATATATCAGATATTGTCCTTATGAAGCAAAGCTGACAGGTGCCAACAATTTCCTAAATTGTACATATTTATTCTAAATAAGGTTTGAAAATACAAAGTTGCAGACATCCATTTTAAGATCATATGCATTTAGTTGTTTCTATACCTGATCAGCTTGCTGAGGTCATTTAATGTAAGATTTTGTGATGCAGAACAAATTCTTACATATTTGTTTGCCTCTAGCATGTTGTGACACTTCACATTGTCTCATACCATTCCGTGGCTTGCTTTGATATGTCCTGGGAGTTATAATTCAAATTTTTTAATTTCCAACATTTTTTTTTTTGTAAATGACTCGAATTTCAAACTTAGTCTGGTTTAAAACCACACTTAATTTCTGTTTTATGATTTGTTTGTGCATTCAAAACAAACAACCAGAGAAAATAACAACATATATCTGTATTTTTCAATTTTAACAAATTTTATTGCTTAAAAATTCTATGTTTTAAGGTAGGAAAAAAAGAATCTACTTACATTTAAATAATATTAAGTCCAGAGAGTTTCCAGAGATACATAGTTATTTTTGCTGTACATAGCTTGTGAAACATTACTGTGATTCTGTTAAGTTATGATTGTTGAAGTCTAGCAGATTCCATGAAATATTCAAATAATCCCTATGTAAATTTTTCTCCGGTAATTACCTTAAGCTGATCAAATATCAGCTAGATAATTTTTCCCTGAAACAGAGATCCGGTTATTCTTTCCAAGTAAACTTTGATGTTTTAATTTTGACACCAAGTCTCATCATCAGTTGCAAAATACGTTCTTTGCATACTAATATTTTTGTTCCACTCGTCTACCTGAACTCTTGCTACAGATAACAATATTTTGTTTATATGTGTTTGTTGTCTTGGTATTCTGCTCTATTTGTCCTGTTTTATTTGAGCTTTTTTTACTAAAAAAAAAAAAAAAATAGAAAATAAATTTGTGAATAGATATCAATAAATAATTATTTTATACAAATTTCACATATGCTTGGGTGTTTAATATATTCTTTGGTAAATAGCACACAGTTAATGATACAAAATAAATCCACCACGAGAATTACTGATATTGCAGTATATGTTAATTACAGATCTGTAACAAGGTGTAGAATTTAAGTTCCTATCTCTGTCATCCTTTTCTCCCACACATTATAAGCACATTCCCATGTTTGCTATCTTCCCTGGTATTGCTTTGATATGTCAATTTGATATCTTCAAATTTTTTAATTTCCAATTTGATATCTAGTTTCCAATTTAGTCTGGTTTAAAACCACACTTTGATTTCTGTTTTATGATTTGTTTGTGCATTCAAAACAAACAACCAGAGAAAATAACAACATATTTCTGTATTTTTCAATTTTAACAAATTTTATTGCTTAAAAATTTATCTTTTAAGGTAGGAAAAAAAGATATCTACTTACATTTAAATAATATTAACTATGTCCCAAGTTTGATATCTAGTGCCATTTTTGTCTTGTAACTATGTCTTGTGAATTTGATATCTGTTCAATTTTGTTGTAATTATGTTACAATTTGATATCTTCACCAATTTATCTATGTAAATTTTTCCCAATTTGATATCTGATCAAATATCAGCTTGTAATTTTGTCCCAAACAGATATCTAGTGTTATTCTTTCCAAGTAAACTTTGATGTTTTAATTTTGACACCAATTTGATATCAGTCAAAATTTACGTTCTTTGCATACTAATATTTTTGTTCCAATTTGATATCTAGTGCCAATTTAACTCTTGTACATGATAACAATATTTTGATTATATGTGTTTTTGTCTTGTATTATGTCTCTATTTGTCCTGTTTTATTTGAGCTTTTTTTAACTAAAAAAAAAAAAAAAAATGTCCCAAATGATATCTAGTGCAATAAATAATTATTTTATACAAATTTCAAATTTGATATCTGTTTCAATATATTCTTGTAAATATGTCACACAGTTTGATATCTGTCACCAATTTACTGATATTGCAGATATCTAGTGTTAATTAACTATGTCCCAATTTGATATCAAGGTGTCAATTTTGTCTTGTATCTATGTCAATTTGATATCTGTCACACAATTTAAGCACATTCCCAATTTGATATCTTGCCAATTTGTATTGTAACTATGTCCCAATTTGATATCTAGTGCCAATTTAGTCTTGTAACTATGTCCCAATTTGATATCTAGTGCCAATTTAGTCTTGTAACTATGTCCCAATTTGATATCTAGTGCCAATTTAGTCTTGTAACTATGTCCCAATTTGATATCTAGTGCCAATTTAGTCTTGTAACTATGTCCCAATTTGATATCTAGTGCCAATTTAGTCTTGTAACTATGTCCCAATTTGATATCTAGTGCCAATTTAGTCTTGTAACTATGTCCCAATTTGATATCTAGTGCCAATTTAGTCTTGTAACTATGTCCCAATTTGATATCTAGTGCCAATTTAGTCTTGTAACTATGTCCCAATTTGATATCTAGTGCCAATTTAGTCTTGTAACTATGTCCCAATTTGATATCTAGTGCCAATTTAGTCTTGTAACTATGTCCCAATTTGATATCTAGTGCCAATTTAGTCTTGTAACTATGTCCCGATTTGATATCTATTACCAATTTTGTCTTGTTACTATGTCCCAATTTGATAGCTATTACCAATTCTGTCTTGTAATTATGTTACAATTTGATATCTATCACCAATTTTGTCCTATAACTATGTTCCAATTTGATATCTGTCACCAATTTAGTCTTGTAACTATGTCCCAATTTGATATCTAGTGCCAATTTAGTCTTGTAACTATGTCCCAATTTGATATCTAGTGCCAATTTAGTCTTGTAACTATGTCCCGATTCGATATCTGTCACCAATTTTGTCTTGTAACTATGTCCCGATTCGATATCTGTCACCAGTAAAGTCTTGTAACTATGTCCCGATTCGATATCTGTCACCAATTTTGTCTTGTAACTATGTTCCAATTTGATATCTATTACCAATTGTGTTGCATATTACTAGACACATTGAAACAATACATAGATAAACAATACATCAGAATAACTTGGAAAGTAATTTGTTAAATCTTACTTATGGACTGCTGTTTTAGTTATTGTTTTGTTTGGTGTGCAGGTGTCGCCATGGCTTCAAAGGTCCTAGATGTGAAAGCTGTACAGAAGACAGCTGTCAGAATGGTGGAACATGCCAGATTGTGGACGGTCAAGTGTCGTGTTTATGTAGTCAGGGATTTAGTGGAAACATGTGTGAAACTGTAGCCAACTCCTGTGCTGATTACTGCCAGAATGGAGGTAGGGGAGAAAAGTCATCCATGTGTGTTTGATAAACTAATAACTTCACACCAGTTAGGACTTCTGTGTATGTATGTGGATGTACTTGTATGTGTTAATGTTAATTGTTCTGTCTGCCGTCTGAAGGACATCATGTTTTCTAGGATGACCTATACATGCTCTCAGTTCTTCACTGCCATGATACTTGCTGATCTTTATCAGCTACTTTAATAATAACTCCTCTTTGTTGAGGTTGTTCAGGGTAATTACTTAGTGTTTGTCATTCTGTCAGTAGCAAATCAAGTAGTGTACAAAATATCTGATGAGCCCCTCAAACAATCAAAAGGATGGTCAGGGGACGCAGTGGTAACGCACTCGCCTTTCACCTAGCCGACCGGGGTTCGATTCCCGGAACGGATGTGAAAAGGTAAGGGGTCACATGCCCGACCACGTGAGTTTTCCCCGGGTACTCCGATTTCCTCCCACAATAGGACCCCTCGCACGCTTACATCCAGGCCAACAAGAGTGATTAGTATAAGTTGACATAACTTGTTTCGCAATTGTTGTAAAATAAATAAAGTTTATGTATAACAATTTGGTTCATACGAACACTGTACTATATCGTACAATTTTACCCACAGGCACATGTGAACCTAATACAAATGCTGTGGATGATAAGAACTCTGTGAAGTACATTTGTACCTGTCTTCCTGACTGGAGTGGGCAGCGCTGTGAACAACCTGCTCACTCGTGTTCTGGTTATTGTCAAAATGACGGTGTCTGCTACCTCGGTAAGTCATCATAGAGTCTGTTTTTCTCGCTTAAACATGAATTTTATTTAGACATGTACCCTACATCACTCAGCATCTAAGACAATATCTTTCTTAATTGTTGATAAAAATTAAAATTGCATTGCTGTGTTTGATCAAATGTTGTGATTTTGACATTGAACTTATTGTGTTCAACAGACCATGTAATTTTGACATTGTACATATTGTGTTCAACAGACCATGTAATTTTGACATTGTACATGTTGTGTTCAACAGACCATGTAATTTTAACATTGTATGCATTGTGTTCAACAGACCATGTAATTTTGGCATTGTACATATTGTGTTCAACAGACCATGTAATTCTGACATTGAACCTATTGTGTTAAACAGACCATGTAATTTTAACATTGTATGCATTGTGTTCAACAGACCATGTAATTTTGACATTGTACATATTTTTTAACAGATCATATAATTTTAACATTGTATGCATTGTGTTTGATCAGATCAGGGAAAGCCTACCTGTAACTGTACAGGGGTGTACGGAGGGGACACGTGTGAGACTTGTCAGTGTAAGGAAGGACAGGGATCTTGTCAAAATGGCGTGGCTATCTGCGTGTAAGTCCAGCTGATTTAAATTGCCTTCTGCATAACTGTAATAAGTCACTAGAACTGTTATAATTCTGTGTTACTAGATCTAGGATAATACTTCTGTGTTACTAGATCTAGGATAATACTTCTGTGTTACTAGATCTAGGATAATAATTCTGTGTTACTAGATCTAGGATAATACTTCTGTGTTACTAGATCTAGGATAATAATTCTCTGTTACTAGATCTAGGATAATAATTCTGTGTTACTAGATCAAGGATAATACTTCTGTGTTACTAGATCTAGGATAATAATTCTCTGTTACTAGATCTAGGATAATAATTCTGTGTTACTAGATCTAGGATAATAATTCTGTGTTACTAGATCTAGGATAATAATTCTGTGTTACTAGATCTAGGATAATAATTCTGTGTTACTAAATGAAGGCTGATAATTCTGTGTTACTAAATCGAGGCTGATAATTCTGTGTTACTAAATGAAGGCTGATAATTCTGTGTTACTAAATCGAGGCTGATAATTCTGTGTTACTAAATCGAGGCTGATAATTCTGTCTTACTAAATCGAGGCTGATAATTCTGTGTTACTAAATGAAGGCTGATAATTCTGTGTTACTAAATCGAGGCTGATAATTCTGTGTTACTAAATGAAGGCTGATAATTCTGTGTTACTAAATGAAGGCTGATAATTCTGTGTTACTAAATCGAGGCTGATAATTCTGTGTTACTAAATGAAGGCTGATAACTTTGTGTTACTAAGCTAATATGAGTATGATATTTGACTTTGACAGATGTGGGGATCTGTGGAAAGGCAACCTTTGTGATGAGAGTATCTGTGATACTGACTGCTCCAACGGTGGCCAATGTCAGGACTGTAAACTTGACAACCACCATGTTGCGTCCTGTAACAGCTGTTTGTAAGTATTCTATCTGTAAATCAGCATGTTACTAGTTCTGAGGTGTAATTCTGTACCTAAATACTGTACATGTGTCACAGAAAGTGATTAATGAGAATTTCTCTCGGTCGTAAATTGTTTCCTAGTTAACGGGTCTGCAGGGGATATAAATTGGGCACTGTTCAGGTGTCTGTTCCTGGAGATTTTCCATGCTATGGCTTGAAAACCATTTAACTTATATCTATAAAAAAATTGCACTGGTATCAAGCTAGCGTGTAAGTTGTGTGTTTTTGGTTGTTTCTGATGATTTATCATTGCTATTTCTCTGTTACCATGGAAATATATACTAGTCAGAAATTTAAAATTGCTTTTTTACTAGCTTATCTGGGCATGCACCTCCATAACTGTTTAACCAACCTCTACAAACATTTTTATACATATCAGACTGGTGGTTTAGAGCTGTCTCTTATATTTGGTGAGATTTCATTTTGGACAGGTTCTCTTTTACCATGGAAACAAAGTGTGAGGAATAATGCCATGCTTTGTGGCTCCTTGTTCTCGAAGTTATGTACCAGGTAGTGAAAATTAAAGTGATTAGGAAAATTGGGTATTAAATTCTAAATGAAAATAAAATGTTATTTAGTACATCTGTACTTACATCATGTAGCTTGACCTGTTATCGTTGTTGCCATGGTTACAGATGTAGTCCAGGTTTCCATGGCGATCGTTGTGAGAAAAGTGCAGAGAAACAACACCAGCAACACGAAGACAGTGTCCTGCTATCTACTATCATCCCAATCATCGCTGCTGTCCTCATCCTCATCATCATCATCATTGTTATTATTCTTGTTGCACGCAAGAAGAGGTAACATTATTTATATCTGTTAACTATACCTTCCTCTGTATTAATTAGATGAAATGTGTTATTTAACTGTGAAGCTGCAAAAGAACATGGCCGCAAGTCATTGAATAATATGACTTTCTTGATGATATTTTCACAAAAGTAAAATCAGGCACATTTATATAATCAGGTAATTTAATAAAAAAAATAGCTCTGATTACAACCAGTTGATTCACAACTGATGTCTATCATGTGTACCTTTGACAGAGATCAGTTTAAGCATCAACGGATGGTGAGCAATTCTAACTTAGAGGTAGCGAATCCTATCTACCTGGCGCAGGCTCAGGAAGGTGACATGGCACCTATGCAGGTGTATGATGAAGAAGGAGATGATGTAAGTGGCAATTCCTGTAGATTATTTACTATTGAGTTGCTGTCTAGCTTTGTATTTGTTGAATTTTTCAGCTTTGGGTTTAGATCTTTGTTGTAGGAATAGTCTGACTGTATAGAGAAAAAACCTTAAGAAGTTTGGACAGAAAAATATCGAGGAACGTTTATGAGAATAATTGTCTGTTATCTTCAATTAAAAATGCTGTCAGGCATCAAGTCAAAAACTTTTTTTTTTTTTTTAGATTTCCAACCAGGTATATCTTGTCACCTATTTTCATGATAGGCACTTAATTCTTGTTTATTTTGTCTGGGAATGAGTAGCATATATTCAAAATGTTGGTTTATTTTATTCCAATTGATTTGATCATGCAACACAAAATTTGCTTCTAGTATGTGTCTGTTTTGACATTTTAGCATGTCTTTTGTGATCAGAATGCATTTTATTTTAAACTAAAATCAAATTAGCTCAGTATTTTTGTTGCTTGCCACTTTTATTTGGGAAAAACAAAACAAAACATCAAAATTGTTAAAATACCTAGATATACTTCCACCAACTCTACTTTTGTTTATTCTCGAGAAATGATAAAATAAGAAGTGTTGTCTGGGAAAACTCTCCTGAAAAGAAAATATTGTATAGCTGATAACTTTTATGGATCAAAAGTTCTGTAAATTTCTAATGGACGGTCAAATTATGTTTTCACAAGGGGAAATTTTGCACTGTGGATGTACAAGAACATCTCATATACAGGTCTCATCATCTCATAAATTAAATTTTTGTGGTCATATTAAGGTACTGTAGAATAGTGAAAATATCATCCCCTTGAAAATAACTGATAATGTGGAAATTATTTTAGTGGTTTCCTGCTAGTTTTTGATTCAAATTATTCCATTCTAAATAAATTTAGTTCAAAAGTGTATAGAAAGTCAACATCAGACATACATTTATTATAAGGTCATTGAAAAGAAAAATTTCTTTAGAATTTTTTTTTTTTTTTAATCCCAACAAAATATTTAGAAGTTTAAACATATTTTGCTGTATTTAATGTGTCTTAATAGAAACCAAAGGAAGGGGAAAAGGTAAGCATGGGTGTTGTGTAGCTGTTGTTATAGTTACATTTGTGATATATATATATATATATATAACTGTTGTCATGGTTACATGTGTTGTACAAATCAGAGTAAGACCAAACAAATTCATCGTAATGTTTTTTTTCTTTAGCCATGCTTATTTGTATTATGTTTAAATGTTATTTTTTGTTTTATTTTATATATGATTTTTGCAAAATAGTTTTCTAAAACTGTCTTTTGATGTTGACTGCAGATTCAACTGTGCACTTAGTAACTACTGTCATATATTTATTACTTAATGATAAACAGACAAAATTCCATAGAAGTCTTTGATCCATCAGACACATAAAGGCTTATAGAATATGGAGGTACATGAAACTACATACAAGTGCAGGTTATACACATTTGTTTAGGTTTAAATATAGGGATATCTACAACAGTTATTGCACATTGATATTTCACCCACTTGGGTAGGTACTTATATAGGCCACACCTATTGTAGGATCCCACAACTGTTCTACCCACTCGGGTAGGTACTTACATTGGCCACACCTATTGTAGGATCCTACAACTGTTCTACCCACTTGGGTAGGTACTTATATAGGCCACACCTATTGTAGGATCCCACAACTGTTCTACCCACTTGGGTAGGTACTTATATAGGCCACACCTATTGTAGGATCCCACAACTGTTCTACCCACTTGGGTAGGTACTTATATAGGCCACACCTATTGTAGGATCCCACAACTGTTCTACCCACTTGGGTAGGTACTTATATAGGCCACACCTATTGTAGGATCCCACAACTGTTCTACCCACTTGGGTAGGTACTTATATAGGCCACACCTATTGTAGGATCCCACAACTGTTCTACCCACTTGGGTAGGTACTTATATAGGCCACACCTATTGTAGGATCCCACAACTGTTCTACCCACTTGGGTAGGTACTTATATAGGCCACACCTATTGTAGGATCCCACAACTGTTCTACCCACTTGGGTAGGTACTTATATAGGCCACACCTATTGTAGGATCCCACAACTGTTCTACCCACTTGGGTAGGTACTTATATAGGCCACACCTATTGTAGGATCCCACAACTGTTCTACCCACTAGGGTAGGTACTTACATTGGCCACACCTATTGTAGGATCCCACAACTGTTCTACCCACTTGGGTAGGTACTTATATAGGCCACACCTATTGTAGGATCCCACAACTGTTCTACCCACTCGGGTAGGTACTTATATAGGCCACACCTATTGTAGGATCCCACAACTGTTCTACCCACTTGGGTAGGTACTTACATTGACCACACCTATTGTAGGATCCTACAACTGTTCTACCCACTTGGGTAGGTACTTACATTGGCCACACCTATTGTAGGATCCTACAACTGTTCTACCCACTTGGGTAGGTACTTATATTGGCCACACCTATTGTAGGATCCCACAACTGTTCTACCCACTTGGGTAGGTACTTACATTGGCCACACCTATTGTAGGATCCCACAACTGTTCTACCCACTCGGGTAGGTACTTACATTGGCCACACCTATTGTAGGATCCCACAACTGTTCTACCCACTCGGGTAGGTACTTACATTGGCCACACCTATTGTAGGATCCCACAACTGTTCTACCCACTCGGGTAGGTACTTACATTGGCCACACCTATTGTAGGATCCCACAATAGGCTGTTCTGTTCTACCCACTTGGGTAGGTACTTACATTGGCCACACCTATTGTAGGATCCTACAACTGTTCTACCCACTTGGGTAGGTACTTATATTGGCCACACCTATTGTAGGATCCCACAACTGTTCTACCCACTTGGGTAGGTACTTACATTGGCCACACATATTGTAGGATCCCACAACTGTTCTACCCACTTGGGTAGGTACTTATATAGGCCACACCTATTGTAGGATCCCACAACTGTTCTACCCACTTGGGTAGGTACTTATATAGGCCACACCTATTGTAGGATCCCACAACTGTTCTACCCACTTGGGTAGGTACTTACATTGGCCACACCTATTGTAGGATCCTACAACTGTTCTACCCACTTGGGTAGGTACTTACATTGGCCACACCTATTGTAGGATCCCACAACTGTTCTACCTACTCGGGTAGGTACTTACATTGGCCACACCTATTGTAGGATCCCACAACTGTTCTACCCACTTGGGTAGGTACTTACATTGGCCACACCTATTGTAGGATCCCACAACTGTTCTACCCACTCGGGTAGGTACTTACATTGGCCACACCTATTGTAGGATCCCACAACTGTTCTACCCACTCGGGTAGGTACTTACATTGGCCACACCTATTGTAGGATCCCACAACTGTTCTACCCACTCGGGTAGGTACTTACATTGGCCACACCTATTGTAGGATCCCACAACTGTTCTACCCACTCGGGTAGGCGACGCCTATATAGGCCACACCTATTGTAGGATCCCACAACTGTTCTACCCACTTGGGTAGGTACTTATTGGCCACACCTATTGTAGGATCCCACAACTGTTCTACCCACTCGGGTAGGTACTTATATAGGCCACACCTATTGTAGGATCCCACAACTGTTCTACCCACTCGGGTAGGTACTTACATTGGCCACACCTATTGTAGGATCCCACAACTGTTCTACCCACTCAGGTAGGTACTTATATAGGCCACACCTATTGTAGGATCCCACAACTGTTCTACCCACTAGGGTAGGTACTTACATAGGCCACACCTATTGTAGGATCCCACAACTGTTCTACCCACTCGGGTAGGTACTTACATTGGCCACACCTATTGTAGGATCCCACAACTGTTCTACCCACTCGGGTAGGTACTTACATTGGCTACACCTATTGTAGGATCCCACAACTGTTCTACCCACTCGGGTAGGTACTTACATTGGCCACACCTATTGTAGGATCCTACAACTGTTCTACCCATGAGGATCCAACAAATGTTCTACCTATGAGGATCCTACAACTGTTCTACCTATGAGGATCCCACAACTGTTCTACCTTTGAGGATCCCACAACTGTTCTACCTATGAGGATCCCACAAATGTTCTACCTATGTGTTTTACTACTATCTTATTGTATATTCCTGTTTCTGTTAAGCCCAACCCCATAAAATTGAGACAAAGTTACATAGCTGTGCACATTTGCTATTTATCCGTAGCATTACCATGCCATTTACATAGTACTATCGTAGCCTTTCAGTCACACATTGTTGTGAAGAATGTCTGTATAATTTCCATACTACTACTATAGTATCTATGTTTAGAGCTTTCCATGTTAAGTCAAAAATTTACTGATCATACTTACTAATTAAATATGTTAGGGTCACAAATGTTCTACCTTGTGTTTTACTAATTATCAATTCCTGTCAAACCACAACTGTTTCATCTGTGCACATTTGCTATTTATCCGTAGCATTACCATACCATTTGCATAGTACTATCGTAGCCTTTCAGTCACACATTGTTGTGAAGAATGTCTGTATAATTTCCATAGTAATACTATAGTATCTATGTTTACAGCTTTCCATGTTAAGTCAAAAATTTACTTATTATACTTACTAATTAAATATGTTAGGGTCACAATGATTGTGGTTTTCTAATTATCAATGGATCAAACCACAACTGTTTCATCGCAGTATCTTTCTGTAGAAAACCACCCACCCACCCTTTTTTTTTTTTGAATGTGACCCCAAAAAAGTACCTTCGCACTATACCCGCAAATTTACGGTATTATGAAATAAAAAAAATGATTAAATTCCGTCTTCACACAAGAAATTTTTCAATATTATGATTTTATTTATCACATATCAAATCTATGGAATAACGTTTATTTTGAAGTAAATGATTTCCAGAATCTGCTTATACATGTAAAATTTGTAAATATTTTAATTAATATATACCTTCCTATATACTTACCGGAAGAGCTGTGTATGACATTCATTGATACTTGTTTCTGGTGTAACACAGTTGATGATAAAAATAGCTGTATATAATTATGAGTTAGAGATGGACAAGTTTATTGTTTCAATGCACTTCCATAGAGTAACTGGGTACCATTGCTGTAACCTTGCCTTCTAGCTAAGATGGAACATGAAACACATATAGGTCTGTAATAATATCATGGCCCCTTGGTCTTAATGCGCGGTTATATATTGTCTTCAAAAACGCTGATCTTGTCTTAGAATTTCTGCTGATTCATCTTAATGTTTATAAGGGCAACACAGTCTTCAAGAATTTAAAAAAAATTATAATAATGTACGTGTTTCAAGTCGGCATGGCTCAAACATGAAAAGGATTCTGTATCAGAAGTACAAAAGAACTGTAACAAATAGGGTTTTCATAAAAATTAAAATTTACAGGGGAAAAAAAGGGAAACAGTGGTTATAATTAAGCAGCAACAACACATTTTAATGTCAAAAAAAATCCAAAGAGTTCAAAGTCAGTATCACTGAAGAAAATATTCTTGAACGGGTGAAAACTTTGAAAGACTAAAAACTTTTATTATGAATATGAAAATAGCCATGATAAGAAAATAACTTGAAAGTTTATAAATTCAAGAAAATAACTTGAAAGTTTATAAAATTCTAAGATTTTTTTTTTGTAATTTCAACAGATATGAAACTGTGTTAAAGTTTTTATTTTCATAGTCTGCTGGATTGACTTGGATTGACTTGCAGAGATCAAGAATTACAGCAAATATATGAAACTTTCTAAGAAATTTTTTTTTTATATATATATATATATATATATATGTTGAGACTTTTCTAATTTTTCAAAATTATAAAATTGATGAATTTTAAAAATCTAAACAGTTCTGCTTAATTTGGCAAAATAGAATACAGTAAAATCATAGTGATGAGGTGTGGGATTTATTTTCTTTGATTTCCTGGGAATTCTTCATTCACAAATTTGTTTGAATGTCCACAAACTGTTAAAATCATTTTTAATAAGCTTTGTGTGGCTATTTTTATTCACGAATCAAAAGTCCATAAATTTCTTTTTTTTCAACAATCGAGCCCCTATGAAATATTTTTACAGTACATGACATTTGTTTTAGTGAATAAGAAAATGTATTTATTCAAATATCGAAAGACCTTTATAACAAGTTTTGTTATTCATGAAGTTAGCTAAAGGTACTTTCTTTTTTTCCACAGTCGACAAACTTTGCAAACCCGATGTACAATCGCCTGTATACCAGTGACAGCACACAAGTGTTACTTCCACGGGATGTAGACAACAATGAACCTTATGATGAAAATGGAGATATTCATTTCTATGGGAAAAAAGACAAAACAAATGGAAAGATATCATTTGCATAATGATGTGATTTCATCTGTTGTGTAACATACGTTAACATTCCTTCGTGATGGCTTTAAAGATGTCACGTACATTCCTGTGATGTGGTTCACTGCTACGTATATGCCATTCAACCCCAAGCAGATACCAAGGTCTGCTGAACAAACCCAAGTGTTCTTCAGGGTGATGGATGTATGCCTATGTGGCCTTACCGAACTTTATGGAGAAGAGTTCCCTGAAAGGGAAAGAACTCAAAGAGAAAAGTCCTCTAGATGTTTTATTATGTGTAATGTGACAATTATTCTGAGAAGATGAATGTGTTTTCTGTGAGTACTTAAGTGTGTGAAACAGTTGCTATAACAGTAATGTATAACAGAGAGGATGGTTTTTCTACTTGTGAAAAGTTTGCAGTATAAATTTGTAAAACTGCAACATCCTGGTCTACAGGATAAAGACACAACTGATTCCTCATATACAAACAAGGACGATTTAACATTCTTTGTGGAGGAGTAGTTTAAATAATTTTGCCTTCAGCAAAGCAGTTGTTTATACCTGAACACCAAGAAAATCGTTTTGTTTTTGTATGATGCCCTTCAGACAATTGTGTGGTCAGTGGCTGTCTTACAGGAGACAAAGACAGGCTGATAAGCCTGCTATATAATCTGCCTTATATCACGTTGCTTCAGAAAGATTACATATTTTTGTAGCCCAAACCACTTAATTTAAGAATCCATACTGCACTTTTATTCCAAATGTTTTTAAATGTGTTTCGCTATCATTATTATATCAGAATATTCTTATTGTGTTATTTCAATTGTATGATGTATTGTAGCTGTAATACATCCATTTGTAAAAGATAATTGAAAAGTCGCTAATTGTGATGTGATAGATCGGCGGTTGTGTACAGGTTTTCATTTATCTCTTTAATGGTGTTTTTATGTTAAATCCATTGTGTCGTGGAATTACGTACATGTTTACAAAAATCTCTCCACTGACTTCTATCTACTATTGGTTTTTATCTTACTTCCTTTAATTCTCATTTCTAAAATGTAAGTACACACCTGATACTCACATACTCTCACCATAGATTTATTTACATTAATTCAGTTTTTCTTTGTTTTAAAAAAAAATTTAGAAAATATCGTAAAGGTTTGGTTTTAATCCCATGGTTTCATTTTCGTTTTAATAGAAAAACTTGATGAAAAAGGGACTTCCAATGGAAGTCAAGAAACCAACTACAAATGCTTGTATTAATGTTAAAATTCTCTATTTTTTGGTGATTTTTTTTCATCATTCAAAATATCACAGCAAAAAATAGCCTCCCCTCGAAAATAAAAATATTTAACAGTTCAGTGATTGTTGTCTGATAACAGGATTTATGGATAAGTCTTGATTGAAATACATAATATTTTTTTAATTTGGTTTTTTAAAAGATTGTTCCTTGTTTTATAAGTTGAGTAGAGATCTAAGTGCTGTTTATGGTGATGTCAGATCAGGATATTGTGTAAGATTTACCTTTGATTATCATACTGAGTACAGGTGTGTTGATGAATCTAAGGATAAGCTATTTACCTGACCATTGAAAAAGTGGGCATTCCTTAAAAGTAAAATTATGCAATGTAATTATTCTGCGTGATTTTCATTCTTTATGATAAAAATGTTTGGTTCTTCTCATCTTAAGCTTATTTCCGTTTTTTCATTTTTATCTCTCTAGATGTTAGAGTGATGTCCCTTTGTATGCCTGTGCTGTAACATAGAAATTATTTTCCTTTCCATACTGCCCTGTGATTCCCTGTAGGTTTCAGTGATGAATTAATATCTGTTTTAGTACCTGATCAATTCATAATCATTCCAGGAATTTATTGTAGCAATTTTCTGAATGTAAACAAATTATAGAAATTGTTGGAGAACCAGCCATCTTGATCCAATGTCTATGTATTCATCATTGCCTGTTGAACAAGGTCACAAGGCAATTTATAGTAGACAAGTGAGAGTGAAGAAGTGAAATTTTCAGCATTGACACTGATGTTTTTTCTAATAGAAAAAAATCTTCTTAGTCTCTATTAGTTTATTATAAAGACTTTCTTTCAGTTTAATTTTCCACAGTATGCCATTATATATATAAAGAAATTGGTTTGTAATCTGTCACAATTTTGTCGTTGAAGTGCTGAGATTGAGTAAATTTAGCATGTTCTGGTGACATTTCCGTGGTTGATAACAGTAATACTTTATATGATAATCTTATTTACAATGTACAACAGGATTAATTAGGATGGATAATAGTTTGTTTGTTCAGAATACATATAAGGCTGGCTTTATCTTGAGGCTCAATGTCAGCATTCAGGACTATGATGAGGCTTGCTGTAAAATCCAAACTTTACCAAGACTTTTTGTAAAGGTAAGGTTTTATTGAGGCTTGCTGTAAAATCCAAACTTTATGATGGCATGTTGTAATAGCCAATCATTTCCAGGAATTGCTGAAACTGTCGATCATTTCCCACACATGACTTAGTAGTGGTTGTAGCTGTTATAACTGCCAGATTTTCCACAGAGAAGTGAGATTTGCTTTGTATGATGAACTCTAGACTGCAAACACTGTATATTAGGAAAGTTTGCCTGAATATGTTTAAAAAGGTACAGAAACACTAGTAGCAATGTAACTTTAAGACTGCATTGAGGCTTGCTTTATAAGCTGGACTATAGCGAAAAGCTTAATAATGTGGAAAAAGTTCTCACTGTAAAGGCTGGACCGAAATGAAGCTTGCTTGAAAGACTGGACTGAATTGAAGCTTGCTTTAAAGTTTGGATTATAATTGGACTTAATGAAAGCTTGTTATCAAAATAAGAATGTAGTTCAGCTATCTGTAAATGCTAGACTGGATCAAGAGTTGCTAGACTGCAAGAAGTTTTCATTGAAGTCTGAAATGTTGAAAAGCTTGTCAATAGTCAGGCTTTACATGTACTTGTATTAGCTTGGTGAAGTATGAAAAGGTGTGGCTGTCAGGAGACTTATCCTTACAGTGTTGAGAAGTGACAAATATACGTGTGAAATGTTCAGATATTGCGGCATATCTTTGTGATAAACATATACATTCAAGAGGTTGTGATGATACGATAATCAATTTATAACGCTGGCATTCCATTGTAATTTTATGTATTGTTTGAAAAGCAAAGGAAATATGTTTTTATTCTATTTTAAAGTACACCATTAATGTATAAATCAGTCTCACAACTCAATCAATATAAATATTTCAGTAGGGTTAACGAGGTTCCCCTGGTCTTATTCTCCCTAACCTCACTTACCTGTGATTGACCTGTGTTTTTTTTTATAGGTGGTAAAATGAGTTGATATTAACTGTTGACCACATGAAAATAAGTGACATTATCAGATGTTGGATTAGATAGAAAATATAGGGAAAAAATTGGTGTTTCAAAAAAACATGATATTAACCAGAAAGTGACATTAACAGATGTGACATTCATTGGGTTTCAATGTATTACTATTTTTAAATTCTTCATGAAAATCTTTCTTCTGATCATATTTTACCCTAGTTTCTTCAGTTTTGAGTTTCAGTTAAGATTCTTCGGACATGTTAATATTTTCTTTGTATTCATACTGAAATATTGAAAAGAAATAGCTCGATATTTTGAGAGAATTAATGCAGTTATACGTGCAAGTATTAAAGAAAATCAGGACATCAAAAACAGTAATTTATAGCTTTTTTATTTCCAAACTTTTAACACCAGAACGCCTTTAGATTTTTTTAACAAATTCTTTTTCACATATGATTTCGGTTCAAGTTTTACTTACAAAGTTATTGATTGAGTTGTGTGATAAATTTCACTTGGTGATATACTTTTTAATCCTAAATATATATGTGCAATAGGTGTGAAATAAATTCCTAATATCAAGGTCATCCAAAGTCAACTTCCTAAAAATAGAATATTGGAATTCTTGATAAGTCACTGTTTCTAACAATAGAACAGGGAAATCCTTGTACATAAAAATCCTGTTTCAAATAATAGAACAGAGGAATCCTTGATATAGTTGTCACTATTTCTAACAATAGAACAGGGAAATCCTTGATACATAAAATCCTGTTTCAAATAATAGAACAGGGGAATCCTTGATATAATTGTCTAATAGGAATGATATATATTGTAATATCAGTTGAACAGCATTTTGTGAATTGATTCAACAGGAGGTAGTGAATTTATAGTTGTTTTTTATACACTAAAATTGAAATAAAATTTTATGTGAAATGTTTGTTTAAGTACTGGAAAAATCTCAGAATTTCACAAAAAATTAAAAAACATTGAATCTCAATATTGTAAAAAGTTCATTATAAGATTTTATGTTAATGTGTTACTTGTGCTTGTATTGCCATGGGGGAATAAGGTCAGTGTATATGAAATTTACAAATAACTGGGTAAAACCAAAATTTAGGACAAGTGGAAAATATCAGTGCTTGTTTAATTTTTTCAAATTGAGTTTATAGAAATCATTTCACATATATAAATTGCTTAATAGAAGGATAGTTTAGGAAATGTTGATGTGAGATATGTGTCGCAATCTGCCTATGAATTGATATGTTAGGGCTCTGGAACCTGTTACCAGAACCTTAATTAACTGGAGGAGATGTGGAAGGGAGGGGGGGGGGGTCACAATATTTTTGCCAATCAAACTGTAAAAAGATGTTTTGTATTTGAATGTGATACCTACAATGATTAGTGATAAAGAATTGTTATTCTAATGTGTGAATGCATTTTAGTCGTGAATTCCTATGTACTCGTATGTTATAAAGGAACAAGGTGCTTTGGTTGATCTGCTTTATATAATTGACTTAAAAGAATTTCAAAAAAATAATTTGATTGATTGTGTTTGACAATGATTAAATACTATTTTGTCTAGGATTCTCTATTCATAACAGCATAAAATTGAAATTAATCTTTTAAAAATATGTAAATTTATTGTAATTTCATAATGGTAGAAAAAAAATTAAGCAAGATTATAGAAGTAGGAGGGAAAAAGATATTATTACATATATATATGAAAATGGTTTACCTTGTGTATCAAATTCAAAATTTTCAAATATTTAAATAGGAAGGAAGGGGTCATTATTTCAGTCAAATAAAGAAATATAGTTTGTTTTAGATGAGAGATGTATATATAGAAGTGAAATTATACTAGTGTAAATGTACAGGTGTAAATGAACAGGTAAAAGTGTACAGGTATATTTATACAGGTGTAAAAGCGCAATGTTTTGTTCAGGTATAAATATACTAGTGTAAATGTACAGGTGTAAATGAAAGAGAAATTGACATTACAAAGTATGGCCATGTATGAGGTTATTTTAAGATAATTATGATTCTATATTAACATGTATTCTAGTATATGAGCATGTATATTATGATGTATAAATCCCTGATAAGGTCTAATTTTATATGCCATCACTTGCATTTCATGTGAAATAATCATATGTTTTTATCTGATTTTTATAGACAGTAAACTTATATATAACGCCCCTCGTTTGTCAGTTTGCAGTAAAACTTTGATATAATGCCCACTGATTTGTCAGTTGACCTTAAAACTTTGAAATAATACCCCACATTTGTCAGTTGATAGTAAAACCATCAATATAATGCTATGCACTTTTTTTATAACTTCAATTGCTAGCACCGGATTCCATCTCTACAAACAGAGAAAATCATGTATGTCTCCCTGAGCGTATTATCATCATTTTCGATGCCAAAATTTGTCTGTACAAGTGAGGACAGTATAACATAGTTTCACCGTCTTTTCTTTTCTTTTCTTTGAACGGTGGATGTCCTTTTTTAATTTATTGTCGCTGTTGTGAAATTTTCTTTTAAATAATGATGGGATTTTTTCAGAATAGGCCAGATTCATACATCAGTAATTGGCTGGCTTTACAGGTCAGGTGTACAAGGAATCAGACCAAGTATTTGTTCTGGAAACACATAAACAGGAATATTTTAAAACTCCCAACACAAGTATTATTTTGCAGAAATAGTTTTAACATTTGGTTCAGTGTTGTGTATAAAACTGCATTTTGGTCTATAATTTATTATTTAAGTCTTCTTCCATCGTATCAAAATAGCATTAGGTAGAAGGTAATCTTCGGTGACTTTTGAAATGATGTTTGATCACCTGGACATTATGGCATGAGTTTTTTTTCAGAGGCAATTCAGTGATCCTCCACTAGAAAATGAGTTTTATAGTCATATTTGGCAAAAAAAAGAAAAAACAGCTAAACATTTTCTACACATCTGCTTCCAGCATTTGACAATTTAGTTAAATTTATGAAAATACATACCTACTTACATAGTATGTAAATTGCCAAAATAGAAAGATCAAACAAATTTTGTACAACGATATTTCATGTGACAATACATATTGTTGTAGTGTGTAGATTGTTATTCACACAAAAAACACAGATGTAAATTTGTTTCTTGTGATAACATAATACAGTATTATCACATTTGGCCTTGTAATGTTGTTCACGGAAAGATATTACGATGTAAAACTATGTGAATATCCAAATGTTATGTAACAGTAATAACACTGTGGAAACTAGGTTGACATTGTGTTGAAGTGACGTCACTCTTGTTATAAAAATGTCAATATAATGATCATAGTAATGTCACTTATATTGTTACCATAACAACAGTGACACTGTTTGTTATTACAACTACCATGTTGCCATGGTTACCATTACATATAGCAACATTGACACCACTGTTGTTATGGAAACAATATTATTTCAATTAGTATAAAATAATGAATTTTTCGATAATGGTGATCAGAGGACTTTACCCATCAGGTAGAACATACTAATTATCTTATCCACCAGAAAATCTTCCATTTACTATTTCAATATTAAAATCAAAACAGATGTTTATTGTTAAACAAGTTGTTTTTAATTCCTGTTAATCCGGTATATGTTTAGATATATATGGGATGACTATTGTACATATCAAGAGTTCAATGGAACGATTCTAAATACACATATTTTATTTCAGTTATATTTTAAATATTATATTGGTTTGACTTTTAAAGGTCACAAACTTCAAGCATGAATTAATTTTTTTGATACCTTATTTATGGTCAAATTGTCTTTTACTGTCAGTTACTGCTGAAATCAGATCACTTGATTTCTTGTTTCCATTCAATATATTGTATGTTTTTTCATGATATGTTGCTTTGTCCACATCACACATTTTTGTGGTTCCACATGCATATTGTGTGAAAAATGATCAAAATAAATCACCATCATTTAATTCATCCTCTTCATTATCATCCATCGTAACCAAACCAAAGTTCCACACACTTCCATGCTTTGTAAGATTTTGGTAAATCTAATATTTTCACAAGAAAATGTTCATGATTATGTCATTTGACACAAATAAAGCCATTTTATGACTATAGAGTAGTTTGTGTTGTCTGTAATATGAGTATGTTATTTTATTGAATAATAATATGGTGCAAAAATGCAGATCTTCTGTTGTCAGCTGTCCATCTTCCCTCTTTTGAGGATGACATGAAGATGTTTACTCTTTACAGAGAAGTTTTTATTTAAGACCAAGATCACTTCCTCTGGTGATATCCCTTTGGGAAGAATTAAAAATGGTCTTGATCCAGGAAATATTCTCCTTTGCAAAAATGAAAAAATCACTGACTGTGCAATCATTTGATGTTTGATATGAGGATAACTAACAGACTTGAGTTCTTCTTTATCTGCTATCAGCACTGGTATCTGATCTTCACCTGCTCCTACAATAATGTCAAGGTCGTTATGCCATACTGTTTCTTGACCTGTTTTAAAATATGTATACTGAGTATTTATAAAGCAATACACTAGGCACAAAGCCCCAATCAGTTATTTCACTCCAATATTTATTTATAAGGATTGTGCCCTTTAGTGTTGAATTACAGAGATAAAACTGGACTGAAATTTCAACTTGAGATAGAACACTATGAAAAAAGAGACACATAGATAGGGCAGATGGGCTTCTGTACAGCACTCAATTATATATTACAGATGTGACTTCAAACATTTTTCTTCAAAAGATGTGGAATATTTAATATCCAGATTTAAATTTACAAAATACAAGGAGAATAAGCATGAGTTGAAGCCTTTACTTTTATTTCTTATATGGGGCCTTGTCATCCAGAAAAGAAACGTTTGACCCTTGTGACATTGAGAGTGGGTCTAGATCAAGCATTATACTAAAAATCTCGACCCAGAAGTTACTTCAAGTATGCAAGGATGAAGGCCTGTCATGTTTGTTTAAATGACTGACCTTGACCCCTTTCTGGGTCCACTGGTTAAATGTATTGAAATCTTTCCATGATTTCTCAATAACCAAAACACCCATCAGCACCCGTGGCCCTTAGGTCATTTGGTTAAATCGGGCCAGGTGATGTGAAAATACTCTGAGCAAGAACTTTTGTTTTGTTGGTAAGGTTTAACCAACTATAATATGAATTTATGCTTCAAAATCGTTGTTTTCTACAAGATAAATACATACTGATGCTGGTGTCCCCAAATCTGTACTTGATACTTTTATCACAGCCACACTGACATTCCCCAACTGCCTTCTTATTTGTTGATATATGGCCTTTTTTATAGCTTTTTCTCAGTGACAACTTTCCAACCAAAAGTTCTGCCAAAGCTACACATACTAGTGGTTCATTCTTCGGTTTTTCTGTCAAATTTTTGATGAAATTCATAAAATCTGAAAATGACAAAGTGAATCATTTCAACAGAAGAAGAATTTAAAATAATTTTTTTCTGTTTCCAATATTGGGCCTTGCTTCTCCAACCCCAGGGGACTGAGATCAAGCATTTATACAAAAATGATTTCTTAATGGCAATCGTTCTTTAGACCAAATTTGGGCAAAATCCAATCATATCTAAAGAACAACATATCCCAAGGGGATGTTGGCACCCACCATTGTTTGATCTTTATTTGTTCTTTAAAGATGGGTCTTTCCCTTCTTTTCTCTACTTTTCTTCGGCTTTGCTCTTAATCATATGAAATTTAGGCTATTCCTGTGAAGAAATAGCGATTATAATTTTTAACAGCTACATCCAAGATGGTTACTTGTCAGTCTTATTGTTTTTCTCATCAGTCTCAAAATAAAAGGGCCGCCACTAGAAACCATAAGGAACCTACTTATGACGTTTTCAAGATATCTATCCAGTTCTTTCTTTGTAAAAATCCAAGATATCCGCCTGTCAGCCATTTGTTTTATCAGTCCCAAAATCGAACTTGGGCCAAAGAGAAAAAAATGCGAGAAAGATCTGTCCAGAGCTACTTGATATAAAGTGATACCAAACTTCATTGAATGAAATGCAAGTTTTTGGTGGGTTGTGTGCAACCACACCTCGGGGCTTTTTCTGAGGTGTCTCAGGAGCCGATATACGACCACATTCCCATGGAGATTTAGGTTTCAATTTTGTACGAACATTAATAACATGATTTATGACAGAAATAAAATCTTCAGAAAGACAAAATTTTAAGTGCAGTTTGTTGTCAGTTCTTTAATGACAATAAACTGGAAAAACAAACTCTTTTGTCATGAAAATGCAAAGTGTCTTCTTGGCTTATATATACAGATTCATCAAAGCACTGAAAAGTTTCTTTTTTTTTTGAAAGTGCTTTTGCAAAGCATCTAATGAACATCGCGTGATATTTGAACTTTAAAAGTATGATTTATGACCCAAAAACATCTTCAGAAAGAGAGAATGTTAAGAGTGCAGGCTGTTATCAGTTCTTGGCTGACAATCAGCTTGAAAAAAACCTCTTTTGTCATGAAAATGAAAAGTGTCTTCTTGACTTATATATACAGATTCACCAAAGCGCTTGAAAGTATGTTTTTATCAAAGTTCCTTTGCAAAGCATCTAAAGGACATCGCATGATGCGATGGTATGCTGTCTGCCATCATGTAATTTGCAGTTTATGTGAAGTCTGTAATTGGCCCTGATGAAGCCTCGCTTACAGAGGCGAAACTAGTTGGCTAAACTTAACAGGTGACGCTTGGGTATGTTGTGATTGAAACTACCTCGATCTATAAGGAACTATCAAACTGACACGTATGAGACGGCAGGCCCATGAAGTTGGCCTTAATGTTTTCCAAGAGCATAATCTTCACTAAAACAATTGATGATAATCAAAACAATTTCAGAAAAGTGGCTTCAGTTTGATGAAATGTCTGTTTCGGGTAGGGTCATTTAATTCAAACAAGTAAATTTGTTGTTTTTTGTTGTTCAACATATTTTGCCGCCTGCAGCGACTGATCCATTTAATCATATTACAGAATACTCGATAAGGTAGCATTATTAAATATCTAGAATATGATTGACGTGACGTGTACAACTAGTTATATTCTACAAACTGGCTGGTGAAACAAACGAGATTACTGAATGAATTACTGGGCTGTAAACTGGGATCCCAACCATGCTGAAAATGCATGCGACGGGTAGAGCGTATATTGGGCGATATCATTATTACTCCCAGATAGAGAGGCGGTCCACCGGAAAATACGGAAAGGCTGTAGTATACAGAAACCAAATTTGACAATGAAATAACATTTTTATAATATCTACATACAGAATGATTCGTTATCACCTTATATACGGATTATTGATACAGGGATGTTATTTACAAAGTATATACTATCGTTACGTTACTGATTCTAGGCCTGTTAATTGAAGAGTTTGAAATGTTAGTGTTTACTTAAAGAAAGAATATTGAACCCTGTTTGTCTCTAAAACGCTAAAATGATGGAAGTTTAACACAAGGGACAGTGGTCCAATGTGGAATTTTTCTTAGTCGCTTTCTTGGACTTCTAAGGTTTAATCCCTTTTTTATCACTGATGAGAGAAAGGGCGACACTGCTGAAGGCGTAGTTTACTTGGCTCTGTTCACGTTTGAAGACTTCCTTTAGGTGTAGAGAAACGCCCACCATCCACCCTTTTGTGAATTTCTTATATCCGGCCCATAAAGTCGGCTGTGTGAGTAAACATTCATTTGCATACAAGGTACACAGTTTCACTTACAATTCAACACAACTAATCAAACTAACTTGTCGAGAGGTATTTATGTTTAAAATAACAAATGTGGTAGCAATGTTTTCACGAAAAAGCTGAAATATAGTGAGATTTTGAAGTTATAGGGTACATTTGCAATTACATTCATTTCTACGGGATACCATGGGTTACGTCCCCTTAGCGCTAGTGGAGCCGTATGGACGTGATCGCACAGGTATAACGAGGTCAGACATGGATGAGTGATTTTATCAGACTTAGACTTGGAGACTCGTGCAGTCATGGTTATAAAGGTATCTGTTGTAGCGTATATAGAGGTTACACACCCAGTGGTCCGTAATACTACGGTAAATAACATGTCGCGCTTGATATCGACAACAATCAATACACAACATAACCTCATAACAAAATCATTTACAAACAAGAGCATCAAGTCAAATTTAACGATTATAAACACAGCGTTTCATTGGTCATTTCTTCTGTAGAATTGTACAAAAAGCGACTCGTGCATACCCGTCAAAAAAAAAAAACACGCATACACACACACACATTTGAACCGATTTGTCCACCTTCACATTTAGTAATAGGGTTCGCGTGTATACACTTAGATTAACACAGACAAACATTGGAGAAAACTTATAACACCAGTCTGTATTATAGTTACGATGGACTATCATAATTTCATTATAGGAATATCGAACTGCATGGTTCATTTATGAATTATTTTTGATTTTTTTTTCAGTCATCAAACAGACATCCTAACCTACCCTTAATTCACTAAATGGGTTCGTCTACATATATATTGACATACGGTCTGCTCTTCATGTCAAAATGTGTCCACGACATACAGGAAGACAAGTTTCCTGTCCAAGTTCACCTTTTTCTCCCATGACTGAGCCCTGTCCAAGATAGAAGAGTTGCTTCTCGTCCTTCTTTCTCTACCTCGCCCTGCCTAACAAACCGAATAGCAGATTGTGCTGCTGGTCTATTTGTCCTCTTCTTCCGTCTTTCCGTCTCCAGGGTATCAGCCAATACACTCAGTACATTGTCACGCTTCCTTGTTGAAGTGCTTTCTTGCATCCAGACAGAATGTGGGACATTGACCCACTCTGGTAACATAGTCTGCAGTTCGGGTCCTCCGTGTTCCCAACTAGTGCAGATTGACGGGCGATGGAAGTGTGTCATATACTGATCTTATCATAAATGAGATCCTAAAGGATTCCATCCTCCACAATTCCGCCCATGTAAGCTTTCTCTCTGGGAGGTTCCATCTGGTCCATGCACCCTGCACTCAGTTCAACAGATTTCTGCTCCCGTCTCTCCTCTTCTACTCTCCTCCTTCTGAACCATCTGCCGTCGCTCCTGAGTGTTTGATCTTTCTCACTGCTGGCAGTATGAACAGCGAACACCTTGCCTTCCGACACATGTGTTCCCAGTTCTGTTCCCCAGCTCCGCCACACTCTCTGCTTCCCCACAACAGTTGATGCAGACCACTTTCGTACCGTTCTTAGAATTTTGAATAACTATTTATACAAAACATGTTCCAATTTCCATAAGAATGCTTCTGACCACATTTGGTAAAATTCCTCTCATTCGTTCATGACAAGTAGCGTGTTGTTGAAAAGTTGACAAGAATGCGGAAGATGGACGATGGACGACGGAAGGCGCAATAACCCTACAGCTCACTTGGCCCTTTTGTCTGGTGAGCTAATAAAATGCGATATAACTCCTTACGTTGATGTGATAATTGCCTTGGACTAAGGCCTTACAACTTGTCTTCAACTGACACCTGAAATAAATGTAGCAGGTGCGCATTGGCTACAATATGAACCTGGATTTGTGAGAAAGCAGTCGCTTGATGCAATGGACAAACGTTCGTCCTCAATCATCACATCACTGGGATTTCTTTATACAACAGTTCCGCTTCTTTTATGAAAACAGCAGAAAACTAAAAAGATCTTAAAATCGCAAAATGCCGACGAAAGGAAACTCAAAACCCAGTATAGGCGCTACAGAACTTCAGCTCTAAAAAGAATAGCGCAGTAAATTTTCCTCGAGAATCATGCAATCCCTTTATCAAAGCTCTTAGAGCTTCGTTTTTCGGCACTGTGTATGGTGGGGATCCGTCTTTAAGATATAGCCAGCTGCCTAAGGCAGCTTTCACTTAAACAAACTGAAAAGGTCCAGATAACCACTGAGGAATACAAGCACCTGCAGGCACCACATGCTGGAACTGTTATTCATCAGTTTGGGAATTTCATGACAAAGATAAAACAGCAAACCGATAGCAATACACTTCAATCCAATGCCATGTCATATAATTTATAGGAGTGATTGTGCTCTTTATATACAGAAATTCTGAAAAGTAATGACATTCATGACAAATCCGTCAGTTTCTACAGGTAGTCATGTTGATGTATTCTGAAATCCAGTCCTGGTCCAGATTTTGCAATTAGTGTCTTCTTTCACAATCTTGCCGATCTAATCGTATCAACCGCATAAGCGAAGGCGACCAAAGTTTTGCTACTTTATTTTCAAGCCCGCCATCAACAGATAGGAAGACAGATATCTCTTTCAACGTACTTGCTGCATTGTAGCGTTTCCGTCTTATTCATATTTGTAGACTTATCAATGTAAAATCCCTGTTACTGAATACGTATTTGTGGTTTATTTATCAAATGGCATGAACTCACCGCACGACCCCCAAAACAATTTATTGCTGACAATGTCACGTGTCACATTATCGATGTTAACTGGGAAATAAAAATAAAGGAATTATGAGTATCCATTAATGAAGTTAAATTATGGATAACCATAATCTTTATACAATCGGTTAGTTAGTAATCATATATTGGCTTGTGACGTATTTATGCTGTCCTTTTAAAACGTAGAAATGTTACTACTATGTACTTTCAACTGAATAACATATTATTGTATTGCGCATATATTAAATGTAATGAATATTGATAAGTAATTGTTCGATCAAAATGAGAAACTGAAATTCGAAATCGCGGTTACCCGAACTTACCTTTTTCTGTTTATAAAAAATCACTTATAAAACACATCAAGAAAATACCAACATGGCATCACAATCATAATTTCATAAAACTAGGGCAAACTATGAACAAAAGAATAATTTACACAGAGACTCCTGAAAAAGTAAAAGACGAATTATTAAGTTAAATTTGTGAATACCTTGTACGCGGCCTACCTTAAAGGTTCTGCAATAAGCTTCATTTCAACATAATAATATACGCTGTCAATCTAGTGATTCCAACCTCACATTTCATCTTGGCGTCAGATGAGACATACTTTACTTTTTTCGACGATTGCTTTTCTTGAATTGGGAAGGGGAGTGGATACAACAAGAGAATAAAATCGAATAGGATTTACGAGTGTATCGATAAAATAGACATTTATTCGTGAATGGTAGTTCAAAACAAATCATAAACTTCGTGGTTTACTTCGCATGCTATGAATTCCACATATGAAGGTTTTTTTTTACCGATACTATGGACGACAGCGACAAGTTTGGATGCTGATTTAGTTGAGCAGTTACCCGCTCCGGCAATACAGTATTGTTAACAAATATTCATGTAAAATGATATACTTCATCCAATATAAACGAAGTAGGTCCGTATCTCTACCATGTGTTTGAAGTTTGATTTCTTAAGCATGGGTACTTTTTGTCCAGGAAAAAATTAACAATGTGTAATGGGACTCATAAAACGAAGATCTGTTTAAAACCACAACAACATACAATAGAGAAACATATCAAAAGACAAATATACCTTTTATAAATAATACCAGAAACAACAAACAAATTTATCCTTACAAAATCTTCATGGGAATTTGGTCGGTGAAACTCAATTAATTTCTACTACGCAAACACCAAATTAAGTTATCTTATTCTATTTTGCAAAAGCATTCGACAAGGTCCATCACAAACGATTTCTTAGCAACACATCAGACTTGACCATTAGATTTCAGTAAATTAAGCCAAAACAAAAGTTCTGTGTCGGTTAAAGAGATTCTAAGGGCACACTGTTTTGTCTGTTAGTATAGATAACGACTTTTCATACCAATTCACGAAGACTGACAGCGGTTTGAAATTGATGCACAGTTCCAGATGCTCACGAACCGCCCAGTAGTCATCACCAAAACATATCGTAATATAAAGGGGAACAAACCGCAAAAGAGAAAATACATTTTGCTTTTAGCCATACAGTACAGGGGTATGATTTGTACTGTAAAATCTTTAATGTTCGTGGGGAATTCATTTTCTTTTAATTTAGAGACACTCGAATTTCACGAAGTCATACGACCATAAATACATTTTTAAAAATGTTACTGTTACATACAGAATTATAGAGCAATATTTATCTATCACATAAAATGTCAAATTAAAAGCTACTTTTTGAAAAATCATGAATTTGGAAGACCCACGAAAATATCAGGTCATGTCAACGTTCTTCTCGTGGTATTTGTAAATAGTTTAAAAAATGAATGCTTAATTGATCGTCTAATTGTCTCTAACACTTTATCCCGAACCAAATGTTTCAAAACATGTTTCCTATATACAATATGCAGGGCCATACTTGGCCTTATCATTTGAAATTTAAATATAATGAAGAGGGCGCATATGTTAATGCCACTGAGAATGTGGCTTTAAACTTAGTATCTAGTGATGTTGTAAATTAATGTAGCTTAACAAATATTATATGCAGTATCAGGGTTTTCTCTAATAGAGGTCAAAGACTGAAATAGCCCTCTCACTCGTTAGACGATCCTCATAAGTGACAGACGGACAGAAAACGTCAGCTAGACAGAGATAAGGTAAGTAAAAGAAGTCCGGAAGGTTTTCAAGAATACTGTAAATTTGATTCCAAAATTGATAGAGCGATAACAGTCACATTATCCAGTAACACATCCCATATTGTATCTTAATTATAAATGTCGATAACGGTATTTATTAAATACTCCCCGTGCATGGAAAGGTTTACATGGGCTTGTCCAGAGTTGTAAATTTCTTGCCCAAGCGTCTTACAACTCTTCCCCTCCCTTTTGAGAGGATAAAGTTTGAAATACTTTATCAAGTCATTTATTTTGTCATTAATTCAAAGTTCAGTAAAATTTTACTCTCACTATACACATAGCATGTCTCTTCTCTTCACGACTTATTCATTTCGATTATTTCTGTTTGTGAGTTGTAACCGTTATGGCCCCCTAACAACACACACACACACACCCACACACATCCTCACACCACCCCCCACCCCCCCCACACACATATTCTCACACCCCCACACACCCCACACACCCACAGACATCCTCACACCACACATCACCACCACACACCCTTACACACCCACACACATCCTCACAACACACACACACACACACACACACACACACACACACACACACACATCCCCTGGGCCTGTCGTTTACATTTTTATTTTCTGAATTGTGCTTGTAATGACTATTTTACAGAGAGACACCAACAGTGACCAAGTTCTTACGATGACGGACCTTAGCTATCTGTCTTGTCCAAATCCTGCTCAAAACCAGTATAAGTCAATTGCTGACATGCTGCGGGAGAGGAGAGAGGAGAATCCTGAAAGAGAAATAATCATTCAGCGGTTTGTAGGGGGTGGTCGGAGGACGTTGACATATGACGAACTGTGGAACAGGTCTAGCTACATAGCTAAATACCTTATAACTAAAGGCATTCGACCAGGAGATACTGTGGCCATCATTGGTCCGAACTCTGTGGAGTGGGTTATTGGTGAAGTCGCTATCATCCTGACAGGAGCTGTTGCTGTCAATTTGTACAAAACAGATGAGTCGTTCGCTGAAACTTTAAAAGTGTTGAAGTCAACAAAAAGCAACGCTCTGTTGCTTGACCCCGACTCGGACGAAAAATACATGTCGGATATGGAAGCGTTCTTCGGCAGTAACGAATCTCCGAATGATAAACCAACTGTTCTTTTACTAAGAAAATCAACACTATCTGCTCTCCCATCATTGGCTGATGTCAATCTTTCAGCTGACGAGGAGGAAATGGTCTCACTTCCGAGAATACAACCAGAGAGTAGCGCTTTCATATCAGTCACTTCCGGTTCAACCGGAGTTCCTAAAATGGTCGAAATGACTCATTTGTCATTAGTCAATGCTCCCTATCTCTACCTTTTAAGAATAACAAATGACCGTCCAGTTACTACTAGCTACAACGACCGACCATTCTCTTGGATTGCGGGCTCTGTCTTTCTCAATATCCTTACTGGTGTCAGTCGGGTATTTGTTGACACCGCCATGAGCATGCAGAAGGAGAACATACTGACTATTTGGGACATCATCAAAGACGAACAATGTGCAAATGCCTTTCTTCTACCTTACGCGTTGCTGGACATTCTGGAAAACATTGATGCCATTCTCAAACGAGAATATAAACTGGAGGCCATTTTTACGGGTGGACAACACATCAGCAGTCATCTCACAGAAATATGCGGTAAATGTACAGAGAAAATGTTCATGGGCTACGGTTCTACAGAAATGGGAGCGCCGTCGTTGATTGAAATTACTCCGAAAATGGATGAAGGGTATGTCGGGCCTCTACTTCCGGGTTACGAGGTCAAAGTCATCGGTGACACAGATGAAACACTACATCGTGGATATTTGGGAAACATCCTTATAAGATCTCAGTCGATTTTCAAGTCCTACCGAAGTGATCCAGAGTTGAACTCAGAAGCTTTTGCTGACGGGGGCTGGTTTCGAACTGGTGATGTTGGAATTATCTCCGCGGAAGGCAAGTTATTTCTGAAAGGAAAATCAAACGATGTCATTAAGCGAGGGGGTTTAAAGGTTTTGTCCAGCGTAGTGGAATCAGCGATGTCCACACTGCCCGAGATAAGAGAGGTTGTTGTTATTGGCGTACCGGACACTCGGCTCTTTGAGGAAGTTTGCGCCTGTTACATACTAAAGGATGGTGTAAACACAACAAATGTTGATCTGGACAAGAAATGTCGCGTCATCCTCGGAAATCATGTATTAGGAAAAACACCTTCGTACTTTCTCAGGTTTAACTCTTTTCCGAGACTTAAAAATGGAAAGACAGACAAGATCGTTTTAAAAAGAAGAGCAGTAGAAAGACTTAATCTCATTTAATCTTGACAGGTATTTCAAAATATATTTAATATTCAGTTTAACAATGTTAAATATACGCTTGAATGAAACATGGTGTACCAAAACACAAAGATGACACTGATGTGCAAACAAAACTAAAAATTCTACGTCAAGGTAAACACATCAGTAAAACAACCAAACATTTCCGACTGTTTAGATAATTTGGACAAATTTCAAGACTGCGTGTAGTAGACACAGCTGGTGAAATTTTAGTCCCCGAGATTTGCCGAAACCTAAATGCCACACTTTAAATATACACGTATACTTCATGTTTTTTCTAAAATAATCACGTATAGAAATCAGGAACTTATTTAACTACGGAGCTATGTTTCCTTGGTCGCGTGTTAGGTTTCGAAATCAAGGCCCTTAGTATAACTGATGACTCCTAGAGCGACGAAATAGCTTCAGCTTACAGTAGTTCATTAATTCGTTCTACTTCATCTACTTCTAAATTTGTATTGAAAGACGCTTTCAACGAGCATGTCACTTGTACAATCTCTTTCATTGGATCTGATATGTAATTAAGTGTCAAGTCACTGAAATTTCACTTTTCTTTTTTTTTTTTTTTTACACCTTTTATAATTGAGATTATTTCATGTCTGTAATGATGCCGTGATGTCGAAACGTTTCAACAACTTTCAAATGACATTCTTAGTGATTTTACGCATATTCCTTAAAATAGATCGGGGTTTCTTACCCGTATTTATCTTATATGCAGAATATTGTTAGACGGAACTACACTAGAGACAGTGTATTGTTACATTTAATAAAGATTAGATAGAAAATATATTACTCGTCACTTCTTTATCATTGTCTACATCATGAATGATTTTGTTGTTGTTGTTGTTGTTGTTGTTGTTGTTGTTGTTGTCGTCGTCGTTGTTCAAGATTTTACTTCCTCTAAACCCCTCGCACTAGGTCATATAACGGATAATGTGGTCACTGATGGACGATTTTGCAGAGTTATCTACCGTTTTGTCCAAACTAGGAAATACGTTTTATAGATGATATTCGGTAACAACAATGTAGAAATATGCGATATGTGCACGTTTTTCTTTATTCTTTTTAATCATGTGATAGAAAGTCGTGCGTGTTGGATGTTTGTTTATATCCCTGTTGGTTCTGTTGTTGTTTACCGTGCTCTTATATGGGAAAGTGACATTTCTTACTTGGATTGACAAAGACTGATATGGAGGGTGTCGTGGATAAAGCAGAAAACGCTGAGTTTTCCGAAACATCTCGTTATGCCTGTTCTTTTGAGGAGTGACTGTTTGATCAGCCCACCGTCATCAAATCAGCCTTCGTCCTGCTTCTGTCGTCTGTCCAACCGTCCGTCCGTCTTCCTGCCGTAATTTAAAAAAAAAAAAACTTGTTATCGCTATGTCTTGAAAAGCACTCTATACATCATTTTCAAATTTCATAAGCAAGTTCCCTAGGTCCCCAGCAGTGTCCCATTTTGGGACTGATCTGAAAAAACAAATTGGTGGGCATCTTGGATTTTGTCACTAATATTTTGTTAACGCAATTTCTTGAAAAGCGTGTACGTAAGAGTGGGTCTCGAGGAAAATACCAAGTTATTGATATGCAGCACAGTCAAAATGAGTTTTTTTTAAGTGTTTTGACTATATTGATCGATATTTACAATGGATTTTTAGAGATTAGATAATTTTAAAAATCTATTTAAATATACCTCTAAAGAAAATACGATTTTAAACAAAATTAGTACAATACAAATATTGTACAAAAGATGCATTTTTGAATAGCATCTTTTAATTCAACTGTACAGATAGATAGAGTATAATACAGCAATTATTGTCAGTTATTGATCAATCTTTTCTTATAACAGATATGTGCATGAGATAAGGATTGGTTTCGTCTGAAAAAAATATCCTTTGATCCATCTTCTTTTATTATTTCATTTTATTATCGATTATTTATTTATTTGTTTATTTATTTCTGTCTTCTGATATTTACTCATTGACAATTACAACAGGCCTAAGCTGCCACCTGTCTAATCTAAAACGAACTTAAATTACAAAGGACGATAACTCTGTATCAGCTACATCAAATCATCCCATTGTTCAACTCATTTTAGCTTTTATTTGATATAAGGCTGCATACCAAGATTTTTGTCCAAATCTTATCATATTTACTCAAGTTGTCATGTTCACAAGGTCCATGGAAATAAAACTGCAAACGGCCATAACTTTGTGAAGTACTACAGAATCGGTCCTATTTTCGAACTCATGAAAGATCTATGGTTGCATACCAAGTTCTATTAACATCTGTTAATGTCCGTAACTGCATAGATATATATGTTAATGCTTTGGTATGTAAAATAAACAGAAGTAAAAATAGAACAGCCTCTAGTTGTATAAACACGATAACGAATAACGTATGTTAAAATACAATCATTTGGAATGAACAATCAAAATATTTGGCACAATGAAAGAAATTTTCTGTGGTTTGATGACTTCCTGTTTAAACAGATCGAAGTAGGTAGCCGGTATTTAGAATGTACATTGTTGTAATAGATCGGATTTAAGTAATTTACATCAAATCCATCAGATTCCTCACGACAATAGGTAAGCAGGGTCGCTGACCAGGTTCATGACCCATGCATTGACTCACAATGTTAGCTAGTTTGTCGATCCGAAACAGAGCCATTACAAATCCAAGACTGTAAACATCAGAGGAAGCCTTGGTTGGTTCTCCTGCTCTGACTTCAGGAGCTAAGTGAGTGCATCTGGCGTTCGTTGTGGCATTGCCACCATACCGCTTCTCAAATCCACATGATGCGTGCCCGAAGTCAATAAATCTGTAATATAAAGCATAAGAACGAAATAATTTGTATATGAAATTACTATGGATTGTCAAAGTGACTCACTGGACTCTAAATCTGCAGCATTGCAATCAAATGATGCTTTGCTTAATAAGTAGCACGTACATATCTTAATGATTCAGTCTGTTGTTAGTAATATTGATAACAAATTCTACCATCATTCTGTATTACATAGACAATGATAGCTAGTATGTGAACTTCTTTTGACTAAAACGAACTGTTATAAATATTGAATACTAACTTTGCCTGGAACACTGTTCCATTTAACGAATAAACAATAACATTGTCGTCTTTTTGGTCGTTCAACAGAACGTTCTTGTCATGAATGGTGTGAAGTCCTATACTGAGGCGCAATGATATCGATAGCTTCTGTCTCTCAGTTGGTGTGTTCTCCTCAATCTTTTTTCTCAAAGTCATGCCTGATCCAATCATTTCCATGGCAATAAGTAGATTTCTGGGATCTGTTGGGTCTGGCAATAACCCATAGAACTTTGGTGTAAATCTGGTTTCCGATAAAAATGCCATTATCCTTGCTTCAGCAATTACTTCTGCGGTTCTCGCGTATCCACGGTGTTGTATTTTAATGCCGCCGTATCTTCCCACTAACCAAAAAAAGTTCTATGTCCCGGCCGCGGTCACGTTCACAGTGACGGGTTTTCATATCAAATACTCGCTTCAGATACATACTCCGTAAAATGAACCCATTTCAGACACTTGGAAATCCAAGTGAGGCGCAAAGGGGTTTTTTCTGTTAATTTCAATGAACTTGTAATACAAGTAAGTATATTTGTCCGTAACGCAGATATCTGTTGCCGATGTGTAAGCGTTATCTCCCTTCTTAAACAATAACGAGAGTCGTAATTTCATAAGGAATGTGTATTTTACATCACCCGTTTTTAGGCTAAACGTACTCAGTACGCATAGCCTATTGCGACGGCCTTTCAGACAAAATTTACCGATCCTGACTTTCTCATTGGCTGAAATATCGGAAAGAGTTAGAGCCCTCTAGCGGCAATTTTCTGCGTAAATAATGCCGCGATTTTTCAAATCGCTATTTTAAAAGCATCCAAAATTAGTTTATTTTTATTAATAACAATACGATTACTATATATTTCAAAAACGAAGCACAGTGTGGTTGAACTATTGATAGATTTTGAACAATATATTTTACGGAATTCTCGACATGACGTAAGCGTACAGAACACTGTACGTGCGAGTTGGCGCCATGATAAGAAGCTAGTCTGGGGGCTTGGGTTTGAATTATCAACTAACAGCACTGATAAACAAACAAAACTTACAAAGAGAACATCAATTTTGCTTTAATCCTTGTCGTTGTGGCGAGATCGTCTTAATATATAACATCACTTTACCTCATTAGACGTCACAAAATTGGACTGTTCGTCCTACGCGCACACCCGCCGATATGACACTTTTTTTCAGGATTTTCACACCCACCGCCATGACACTTTTTCAAGTTTTTGAAGATAAAAATTTTGCGTTTCGTAGGCAATGTACATTTGGTGCTCATGATTTATGAATGATATATTTTTAATACTGTACTGATCAAGATGTTGACTTTGTTATAACTTATATTTTTTGTCTTTTAGTTTTATTTGATGAAGGTTGATTGTGCTGATTTCTCAAGATTTGTTAATGTATATCAAAGTTCCTTGAAATGAAAATATTCCTTCAAACAAAGAGCGTATATAAAACCCCAAAATATTCATGTTTATAATTATCAATTAACTAAAACGAAATATTTCCATAACATGTTTATTCATTTAGTGTGTCATGGTGACATTATCTAATGCATTGGAGATCAGAAAAAGTAGTAGCTATAGTGAAAATATTGGAAATTTTGTATATACATGGAAATCAGGTTTAATCTCATAGAACTATGCCTTTATAGACATAATTACTGGAAGGAAAGTCTAACCATGATACTTCAAGGAAGATAGGCATGTAAATACATTTAATGTAATTACTTACACTTTTATCTGTCTGAAATGCTGTGTGTACCTTATCTACTTTCCTCAACTACAAATATAATTATAATAAGTAAGGACTATAACTTTGCAATTAATTCAAAATAAAGAAGTAGGTATAAAGTCCTTTCGATTTGTCTAAATCCTCATATTGATAGGATAGTAATTGCAAAATCTTGGGTATTTCAAAGGTTTTATTTAGTCAACTTCATCATAGAGCTAGTTATCATTTGGCTTGTTGGCGATAAATATATGGTTGTGTGTATTTTGTTAATTTCTTTGTACCAATTTTGATTTATTCACATTATTATCGTCAAATTTGAAATAAGAATTAAAGAAGATATAAGATCACTTAAAGTTAAGACAAATAACCTCTGGTTCTCTTATTTTAGTATTCTTTGCATTCCAAAGTGTAGGAGTGTGGGGAAAGTAATATAGCTTAGCGGTTATTTGTTAACATTTTCCAATACGTTTAGCCTCTCAGTACTTTCAGTACTTTGATTATTGTTTCCTGTTTCTAAAGTGTCGTTTGGGCAGGTTATTGGATGTTTGTAAGTAGTTTTGAATGTTTTGGGGGAAATCGTTCAGCCGTTTTGAGTGCCGTGAAAAAGATCAGAAATGATCCTGTCCGGTAAACATGTCCTTTTCTGTTTGGTTTATTGACAGATTTTTTTCATCTCCACGACTCCTCCCGTGTCCGGGTATCGTCTCACTGACGGACGCCAATGTTCTGGCGACGTACGCCGTTTTCGTTTCGTCTTATCCTTTATAAGAAATTTATATAAACAGGGTGGTTTGTGATCAATACGTTCCATAACGTAAAATGTTCACGCAGCTAAATCCAAAACGAGGACGCCTTCCTATAATAATAACAATAAAGACAGGGGTTATTAAGGGTTAATTTGTTTCGCCAGGAAACAAGAAACACAGTGTCGGAAGTGGAAAGGGTAAGTTAAAAGTTTCTGTAATATTCGTTTACTGTTTGCTTTATTCGGCCCAAGAAATGCATTATTGACAGAATATTCAAATAACGATGTTCAAAGATTAGCAATAACGTCAAATATTTAGATTTTTAATTGCCTATCAGATGTGATACAAGGTAAGGTACCAACACCCTGAAATGTTGAAAAAGGTATTACGAAATTCTGTAGTCAGCTGGCAGCAGGCCTAGGCCTTCTGAAAGAAGTCAATTGACTTCCTATTATGTCGTTGATAAGCGATTAGGGCTGAAAATCCGTCTCTTCAAACACAAATAATTTTATCTCAGCAGTCACGTATTTAAGTTGCATTTTGAGCACCCACTTCCTTTATTTGACAATCGCAGTTTCATACAGCGACGGCTTTGACGTGTGATCGAGCAGGAAGCCCCAGAAATAATACACTCAGCTGAAGTACGACTAAATGGCGCATTTCCGGACCCCCCCCCCCCCCCCTCCCTCAAATAAAATATTGCAGTTTTGAAGATATTTGAATCTATGTTCAGAGGTAATTACTTAAAATTTCGTGCACGGTTTCAACCTTCAGAGATGCAGTTCAAATTATGGTAAAATAATAATTAAGTGCAGTTCTGGCCTATTGTACTTCAGTATTCCAAACTTCTTCCTGTTACGTTCAGAGCTAGCTACCTAGCTAGCAATAAAGGAAATTGCCAATCAATAATGACTTGTATGGCATATTTGATATGATTATCTTTTGAAACACTTACATGTAATTGACTGTTTGACTGTAAGAAATCACAGGTTACATTTTATTCTCCTTTCACATTAGATATTGCTGTGAAGAACTCATATTAGCCCCTTCCTCCCCATCTCTATCTTCAAAAACCCCTAAGAACTATGTCTACTTGTGTATTAGCAGAAGGTAGTGTTGACATATCAGTAAATGGAGGAGTGCGGATTGAAACTTATGGCTATGAATTAATGTTACTTGAAATAATTTCATTTGTGTTTATGAAGCATATCTATGAATCCACCAGTTATTTATTTGACATGATAAATAGGTATAGCCTTGACATGATTGTCTAATCAAACTGAAGAAAACAGCGTTGCTCTTTAACAATAAATATGCCTAAAATCCATGCTCAGCATATTGATCACCTGAAATGCATAGTTCGGGCCTGAAATTGTGACATTAAGTGATGTCTATTGCGTGTATAATTTGGCAATATTCATTGCTTACGATGGTCATTTACAGCCCGCTTCCAGCAGTGTTTGTGGTGACCACCTTGAGTGATTATTGCGACACCAATATCACTAACAACAAAAAGGCATACAGATATCAAGTCACAAACAATCTTATGACATGTTTGAAAAATTCAAATTGCTAGTCAAACAAAGGCAGAAGTGTTCAAACTTATTGAAAAAGTTTTGAACTACCTGCCTATTTGAACTGGTCAGAGGTTTACTGCAGTGTATTTACCTGCTATTACAAATTAAAATAATAATTTTGATGACATCTTCATACATGTACTAATTGTAATTAATATGATATGAAGAAATCTGATATCGAAACCATTTTAAAATTGATCTGATTTTTCTCCTCTTTTTTTTTTTTACCAGATTCCAGATTAGTGATTATGATTAGAAGCTTGGGGCTTAAGTTGAACTATATGACCTCTTGGTGTGATGTTTATGATTTTTGAAAATAAAGTAATTTTCTACTAATATATTCATATATAATGAAAAATCAAAGATATGAAATAGCCGACCATTTTTGATTAGTTTGATTATATGAAAATCTATACGTTTACATAATCATGCATACTTGTAAGCCTGGTTCATGAAAATATTGATTCTGAAAGAGTGACTAACAATCCCATGGCCAGCGTGTGCACCAGTGTGCTGACATTATTGTTTTACATATATAAAAATCAATATTTAACATGTCTACATCATCATATAAGAAATGATACAATATAGAAATTTGTTTTAAACATCAATCTTCCTTTCTATTATATGATCTTTTTTCCCTACAAAAGTGATAGTAACTTTTTCAACCAATATAAAATGTTTGATACCTTGAACAATATGGAGGCATATAGCCTCTAGGGACACCATATACGGTATAAAACATTGATGAACTCAAAACTCCTTGAAAATTTTAATCAATCTTTAAAAGAGAGTGTAGTGTACAGATTTTATTGATAATATGCCATGGTTAGTAAAAAGGAAAATTGTCTTTTGTTTCATAATAATGAATTGTTATGTGTATTATCTGTATCATAAAGGATAAAAATTAATTTCTTCCATTTTGTTTCAGAAAGTGTTTATTTCAGCCACTGAAGTTTTAAGGATCAGAAGTGAAAATGGGCGACAATGGCTCAAGGACATGTTTTGTAGTTTTGGCAATAATAGCAGTTATTATTGCCTTAATTATTGGTCTAGTCGCCACGTCACTGAAAAAACTTGCCAGCGATGAAGGTTTATTCTCGTCCCTTTTGATTTAGAACAGCATGCATTACTGTATGACAGGGATTAGTCTGTTCCATTTGTGGGTATTGTCCCTTCATTTATTGTTTTCTTTTGTAACATTAAAAGAAAACCTGTTTTTGTAAAAATTTACAGATAGATTAATTAATAGAACATATATTGCACATCCTTGTTGAAGGAATCATCTTTCTAGATTTTTAAAAGTGTATGTTTTGAAGGATATGTCAATTTAATTCACTGTTAATAGCAGCAGTATGTTTCGCTGTTCAATTCTGATAAAAAGTTCAATCAATTGATTGGAAATTAATTTATGTTGGGAAAACATATATAATGCCCACGCATTCCTTTCTTTCTTTGTCCAAAAAAGTTTCTTACCCAAAAATCCAGACTAATCTCTGTATGAATGTGTTATTATAATGGTGCTTGAATCCCAGTAATACAATGATTCCTGTTCATATGTACAATGATAAATCTACATGCAAGTCTTGTACTCCTAGAATTTTGATGTGATTCCACAAATTTCTGAAAATACTTTACATTTTACATTGTGGGACACATTGTTTTTGGTAATAAAATTGAAAGGGACTTGTGAAAAGAAATTGTAGACTGATCACTGTATGTATTTTTTTCAATCTATTTTAAGTTCTGTTGTAAATGCATGTTGCAAAGTGCTAGTGCATTTCTACTGTATTTATCCAGCACTAGGTCTATGTCTGCTAATAAGCCCACCCATGTCTCGTTCAGTTTTACAGAAATACAAAAAAGTGGTATTTTATTTTACAAAAAACAAAACAAAAAAAAAACTTGGAATAAGTCCACTTGATCCCCATCCTGCAGTTATGTGTTGGCTCCCTAGGTCTGCTGCTGGATAAATACAGTACTGTTTGTGTGTCAGGTGGAGGATGTATGATACTAATTAGAATTACCGCAGTGAGTAAATCCGGGGTGGATTGGGGTAGGAGATCAATGATACATATCCACAATTGTGGGTGCTTACTGACTCTTCAAGAGTTGTCATGGAAACCTTAAAGTGTTGTCATGGAAATTATTTTCATCTGAACATTCTGCATGTTTTTCCATGATACTGTATACACATACATGTACCATATATACAAACCTTATGGTGTTAACAAAGGTATATGTAGAAGTTAATGGTGTGGAATATCTGTTATGATATTTTCAAGACTTTAATTTGGAATGAGACAATGTAATGCTAAACACTATATTCTGGGGCCCCTCTTCAGCATGTTATGTGTCTAAAGAAATGTCTTTAATAAGAGTACACTGACTGTAGTCAGTTGATGATGTATTTATCTGATATATAAGCCACATTCCATTAAAATCTTTTCAGCCATGTTATATATATATAACACCTTTTCTACAATATGTAATACCAGTGTTTAACCAATATTATGCATGTATACATGGCTGACAAAATCTACTTAAATTATATCCCTTGATAGGACTTAGATATTTAATTATTTTCAAATTATGTCATTTTTAACCAAAACTAAACAGAATTATGTCCCTTGATTGGACAATAGATATTTAATTATTTTTAAATTACATCATTTTTTCACTTAAACCAAATGGAATGTGCTTATATGATGAGATATATACTCATACTTGTTTATATGTATTTAATGCTAATCTGGCTTCAGTGTTGCACAATACCTGTCCTTGTTGGCCTTTGATTGGATGAAGTTTGATTTTCAAAATGCATTTTGTGTAATACTTTCACATGTATCTTAGAATTAATATTGAATAGAAGCATGCAAATTGTATAGCTTGTGTTTGTTCCAATTTTGCAGAAAAAACATCCCACGTATACTTGCTAAATACCCGTCGGAAACTGCTTGTATTAGAAAATGGCTTTAGATGAAAAACAAAAAAGGAAATGTTTTATCATTGGTATCATTGTGGTTGCTATCATAGCAACTGTAATCGGTATAGTAGCATCGTCTCTGAAGAAGTTAGCTTCAGATGAAGGTATGTCTATGTAAGTCCCCGCATTACCAGTCATCTGTATCAAAACTCAAGCGTGAAGTTATCAGTAGAACAAAACTTGAGCATGTGTCTAGTTTTCATTTTCATTGGCACTTTTTATGACTTTTATCTCCTGGATTTATGCATGTAACTTCATTTGGAATTCTGATAGACCATGTTTTGGATCGGGTTGTCACCTCATTGGGATGGAATTAATATTTTAATCAATTGTGAATTTGTCATTGATTTGATCAGCTTTACCTTCAATTTACATCCACAATAAACAAAAGTCTGTGAATACTCTATATAAGAAAACTTTCATTATGTCATCCGTCAAATTCACTTGTAAAATTCATATTCATGTAGTATTAAGTTACCCTTGGCCTAATTCAATTATGAGATTTATGTTCATTCATAATGCAAACTCTACAAAGCCTAATTCACCTGTAAAATTCATATTCATATATTATTTAGTCACCTTTGGCTTAATTCAGTTATAAGATTTTTGTTCATCCATAATGCAAATTCCACAAGGCCTAATTCACCTGTAAAATTCACCTAATGTTAATTTCACCTCTAACAATTTATTTGCATTACTTGCATGTTACACCATATGCATCTGGTGTTTGCTAACTAATGTTCACAGCCCTGATCAATTAACCATCATTTTTGTTGGGAGTGCAGAATATGTAGCAAACTGTAGTAAAAATATTTGTTACACATGATACATGTACATTAGCTTTACATATAACTTCAAACATATTTAAAAGTATTTAAAAGTAAAATAATTGAATGAAGGAAGTGATAAAAAAACCCAACATATGTAAGTGTATGTACCACATTTTGATATTTATTATTGATTCCTTATATATTATATATAATTTCCAAACATGATTATATTTCTTCTTAATAAGATTTTATAAGAAAATTTAACATAAAGAATATGCATATTAGTTTTGAATATCTGTAATGAAATGTAAAGTTGAATCCTGTACCATAATACAGAACTTGTTATACCATTCAGTGGGTGTCCAATATGACACAATTCAGAAGTCTCTGGACACAGAGGTCAGAAAAGAAGGACTGCACACTGGACCTCCAGGATTTGAATTCATCATCTTTCCCAGTGTCTATCGCTCCATGACCTTCAGTGACCTCACTGTATGTTGTTGTTTTTCACTTTTGACTGATAAGATTGAAGTAATATGGTTTACACTTCGATATAATATGTTCTTAAGTATCTTTTGTTGTTGTCTGAAGTTATGCATGTATATCAATAGTTCAAGGTGGAAATTTACAATGACCTTGACCCTTATTCAAGGTCATGGGGCAAATTCTCAAAACCTGTATAAGACTGAGAAGCAAGATATTTGGTGGAAAGGTGTTTCTAAGTCTAAGCCTGACAAATTTTATAGAAAAAAAAACAACAACTGACGTTTACCAGGTCGTAACTGTCACTGTGAAGAATTGAGCATTAGAAGCTAATTGTTCTGGAAATTGGTTAAAATTGATCGGATGATGAACGAGTAAATATGTTTATTATAAACACAGATTCTGTTTTTAACGAGCATTGAATACCAGGTGAACGATGCAGGCCCATTTGGCCACTTGTTATTGAGGGTTTTTTGTTTCTTTGAATTTTAGTGTCTCAACAAAGATGGCGTACAAATTGTTCTTGATGTGACATACCAGTACAAAGTTAAGGCTGCGAAGCTGCGTGAAGTGATCATTGACTTCCGTGACTACGATGGCTACAAGGATGTTCTTAAGTATGCAGGTGAGATAAACAACAGTGAATTTATGAAGACTTAACTTTGTACAGTATTACAACTGAATGGATCTTACTTGACGCATGCATGTTCATTATGACTAAATGTACATGCAACATTATGAGTTTTGATGTGGTATACAAGATAGCACTGGTGGCATTTTGTATTTGGTCATTTTAAACTTTCTGCAAAGTTCATATTTGAGGATCTCATAGAATTCACAAATTTTCTGTCATTGTGAACTTTGATCATTACAAGGACATATGGACTAAGACTACCCACAAAATATACAAAAATAATGTATTGTGTCATATATAATTATATCATTAATATTGATACAAATTAAAATACAACAAATGGTTTGAAGGAAAGATGGTAAAAGTGAAGACAGGATCAACCTGATCATGCACAAGATCTTGCTGGATATCATGTTATCAGTGTTGTGATTACAATAGGATTTTCCCTTATAGGTCAGTCAGCTCTCCATGAGGCATGTAGTCAGTTCAACACCTCTCAGTTCCAGGCGGAACGAGGGGCATTCCAGGAAACAGTCCGAGAAAAACTCCAGGTCAGATATGACGAGTTGAATGCTGACCTAACTGACTTACAGGTAAGAGGGTTGACATGGAATTTTCAAAACAAGAAAAATAAAATTGATGAGCTTCAGAAATTATTTCTGTCATAATTCATCCGATGTTTGCAAACACTAGCCTATTATATATCTCTCAACATTAATCCACCAGTTTTGTGTAACTACTAGTCTGCCTGTTTGTGTCACCACTAGCCCACCAGTGTTATGTCACGACTAATCCACCTGAATTCCATCACCACTAGTCCACCAGATTTGTGTTACCACTAGTCACCCAGATTTGTGTTACCACTAGTCAGTCCACCAGATTTGTGTTACCACTAGTCACCCAGATTTGTGTTACCACTAGTCAGTCCACCAGATTTGTGTCACTACCAGTCCACCAGATTTGTGTCACCACCAGTCCGTCAGATTTGTGTCACCACTAGTCACCCAGATTTGTGTTACCACTAGTCAGTCCACCAGATTTGTGTCACTACCAGTCCACCAGATTTGTGTCACCACCAGTCCACCAGATTTGTGTCACCACTAGTCCACCAGATTTGTGTCACCACTAGTCCACCAGATTTGTGTCACCACTAGTCCACCAGATTTGTGTCACCACCAGTCCACCAGATTTGTGTCACCACTAGCCCATCAGATTTGTGTCACCACTAGTTGACCAGATTTGTGTCACCACTAGTCCACCAGATTTGTGTCACCGCTAGTCCACCAGATTTGTGTCACCACTAGTCAGTCACCCAGATTTGTGTCACCACTAGTCACCCAGATTTGTGTTACCACTAGTCAGTCCACCAGATTTTTGTTACCACTAGTCCACCAGATTTGTGTCACCACTAGTCAGTCCACCAGATTTGTGTCACCACTAGTCAGTCCACCAGATTTGTGTCACCACTAGTCCACCAGATTTGTGCCACCACTAGTCCACCAGATTTGTGTCACCACTAGTCCACCAGATTTGTGTCACCACTAGTCCACCAGATTTGTGTCACCACTAGTCCACCAGATTTGTGTCACCACTAGTCAGTCACCCAGATTTGTGTCACCACTAGTCCACCAGATTTTTGTCACCACTAGTCCACCAGATTTGTGTCACCACTAGTCAGTCCACCAGATTTGTGTCACCACTAGTCAGTCCACCAGATTTGTGTCACCACTAGTCCACCAGATTTGTGTCACCACTAGTCCACCAGATTTGTGTCACCACTAGTCAGTCCACCAGATTTGTGTCACCACTAGTCCACCAGATTTGTGTCACCACTAGTCCACCAGATTTGTGTCACCACTAGTCCACCAGATTTGTGTCACCACTAGTCCACCAGATTTGTGTCACCACTAGTCCACCAGATTTGTGTCACCACTAGTCCACCAGATTTGTGTCACCACTAGTCCACCTGATTTTTGTCACCACTAGTCCACCAGATTTGTGTCACCACTAGTCCACCAGATTTGTGTCACCACTAGTCCACCAGATTTGTGTCACCACTAGTTGACCAGATTTGTGTCACCACCAGTCCACCAGATTTGTGTCACCACTAGTCCACCAGATTTGTGTCACCACTAGTCCACCAGATTTGTGTCACCACTAGTCCACCAGATTTGTGTCACCACTAGTCCACCAGATTTGTGTCACCTCTAGTCAGTCCACCAGATTTGTGTCACCACTAGTCCACCAGATTTGTGTCACCTTTGTGTCACCACTAGTCCACCAGATTTCTTTTACCAATGATCTTACTGATTGCTGTCATTGTAAGTCCACTTGATTTGATTCCCTGTTATCTTAGGGTAGATATTGAGTGGTTTCAGATAGGTTTACTATGTCATTGTTAAGAAGCTGAATTAGATACGTTTACTATGTCATTGTTAAGAAGCTGAAATACAGATTTATTTTGTTTATTTAAAACCTGATATACAACTGAAAAAATGCAGATACAGGTACTGGCAACTAAACGATATTATGCTGGATAATATTTTGTAGGTCAGCAACATTGCACGTCCTGCTGAGTATGAGAGTGCCATCCGCAGCAAAGAACGGGCACGAGAGGATATCCAGGTACCTGAATTACATACATTGTTTCTCACCATCAAACGTTTTTGCCCTGTTTTGAATTTTCCCCAAAATACATGAAACTTCTGCATTTAGCCCAACTTTTATTCTAATCTTATTAATCAGAATGATTAAGTGTGTAAAATCGAAACTGATGAGAGCTTTAAAATTTGAGTACAATATGTAATAATAATGATTAAGCCTCTGAGACTGAGATGTACATAGTTACAGATGTAGATATACCATACGTTGGCAATTTGCTATATATTATCCTTGCACTGACAGGTTGCATTGAATGAGAGACCACGACTCCTAACTGAAGCAGACACAGGAAAGAGAGAGGCAGAGACTCAGGCTCAAATCATTAAGGACAAAGCTAACTCAGACGCAAGGATTCTTGAAAATCGGTAAGTGCTTAATCAGTAATTGTGCATTATTTAAAAAGTAAACACAGAGAGCATTTTTTCTGTACATCAAATCCAGTTAAATGTGCTCTTGACTTACATATGGCAAGTCACTGATGTTAATCTAATAATGCTTCAAAATATTTTTTCTGTAATTTGTTTGGAATGAAGGTTATAATACAAAATAAAAATAACAGTATCATATAATATTCTGTTCCTCCTATGTTGACAAATAGTATAATGTCCTGTTCCTCCTACTTCAATCAAGAGTGTAATATCCTGTCCCTCTTACTTTAACTAGCATTATAATATTCTGTTCTTCCTACATTCACAAAAAGTATAATATCATGTTTCTCCTACTTCATTCAAGGGTAATATATCCTGTTTCTTATACATTCACAAATAGTACACTATTTTGTTCTTACAGCTTCAATGAAGAGTATAATATCCTGTTCCTCCTTTATCTAGCATTATGATATTCGGTTCCTCCTACATTGACAAATAGTATAATTTCCTGTTCCTCCTACTTCAATCAAGAGTATGATATCCTGTTCCTCCTATGGTAACAAGTAGAATAATATCATGTTCCTCCTAATTTAACTAGCATTATAGTATTTTGTTCTTCCTACATTCACAAAGAGTATAATATCATGTTTTTCCTACTTCATTCAAGAGTACAATATCCTGTTTCTTATACATTCACAAATAGTATACTATTTTGTTCTTACTTCTTTTATGAAGAGTATAATATCCTGTTCCTCCTTTATCTAGCATTATGATATTCTGTTCCTCCTACATTGACAAATAGTATAATTTCCTGTTCCTCCTACTTCAATCAAGAGTATGATATCCTGTTCCTCCTATGGTAACAAGTAGAATAATATCATGTTCCTCCTAATTTAACTAGCATTATAGTATTTTGTTCTTCCTACATTCACAAAGAGTATAATATCATGTTTTTCCTACTTCATTCAAGAGTACAATATCCTGTTTCTTATACATTCACAAATAGTACACTATTTTGTTCTTACTTCTTTAATGAAGAGTATAATATCCTGTTCCTCCTACATTCAGGCGCAATATAATATACTGTATACAAACAGTGTAATGTTCTGTTCCTTTTACGTTCCTGCTCACCATTTTATCCATCGTATACCACTGAGCTCATTTCATATTCCTTAATTTCTGTTAATTTCAGTGCAATTTCTGAAGCCAATGCTATCATCGATCAGTACAACAAAGAAGCTGAAGCCTATGAACTCATTCTCAGTTCATCTGGATTGGGATTCACAATGGAGGGTTTCATTTCATATCTGGGTGTCCGAGTTATTGCTGATGCTAAGAATCCTGTCCATATCGGACTGCAGAGTCCAGCTAAATCATCCTACACGTAGATTAGAAATACATAGTCCAATATATTGGGTGAAAGTTACAACACCAGTATATTGGGTAAGAGTTACTACACCAGTATATTGGGTGAGAGTTACCACACCAGTATATTGGGTGAGAGTTACCACACCAGTATATTGGGTGAGAGTTACCACACCAGTATATTGGGTGAGAGTTACTACACCCAGTATATTGGATGAGAGTTACTACACCCAGTATATTGGGTGAGAGTTACTACACCAGTATATTGGGTGAGAGTTACTACACCCAGTATATAGGGTGAGAGTTACTACACCAGTATATTGGGTGAGAGTTACTACACCAGTATATTGGGTGAGAGTTACTACACCAGTATATTGGGTGAGAGTTACAACACCCAGTATATTGGGTGAGAGTTACTACACCCAGTATATTGGGTGAGAGTTACTACACTCAGTATATTGGGTGAGAGTTACTACACCCAGTATATTGGGTGAGAGTTACTACACTCAGTATATTGGGTGAGAGTTACTACACCAGTATATTGGGTGAGAGTTACTACACCCAGTATATTGGGTAAGAGTTACTACACCCAGTATATTGGGTGAGAGCTACTACACCAGTATATTGGGTGAGAGTTACCACACCAGTATATTGGGTGAGAGTTACCACACCAGTATATTGGGTGAGAGTTACTACACCCAGTATATTGGGTGAGAGTTACTACACCCAGTATATTGGGTGAGAGTTACTACACCAGTATATTGGGTGAGAGTTACCACACCAGTATATTGGGTGAGAGAGATTACTACACCCAGTATATTGGGTGAGAGTTACTACACCCAGTATATTGGGTGAGAGCTACTACACCAGTATATTGGGTGAGAGTTACCACACCAGTATATTGGGTGAGAGCTACTACACCAGTATATTGGGTGAGAGTTACAACACCAGTATATTGGATGAGAGTTACTACACCAGTATATTGGGTGAGAGTTACCACACCAGTATATTGGGTGAGAGTTACTACACCAGTATATTGGACAGGAGTTTGACTTGGGGCTTTGATTTTTATAGGTACTCTGATTTTTGTGATATCTCATTTTAAACTAACGCTTCCGAAAGGAATACAAGCAAATTTGAGTAAAAGCAACTAACAACGAATGATAGATAAAAAATATCAGTCTAAAGTACATAATGAAGTTTGTTACAACAAATTTTCCATTATGTTACTTTTTACAACTCATGCAATAAAAATTATTTTTTGATACTTATATTTTTGAACTCAAAAGTTTCTTTTTAAATGCATGTGTTTTTTATACAAATATTTATAAAGTTTCAAAGGTTATAATGAAATTGCCTTGTTTACTAAATTCAATACCAATTGATATACACATGCTTCATGGCCATGTATAAATTTTTCCTAATGATAAAAAATATTTGTGATTTAAGTAGTTTGTTTAACGGTTGTTTGAAGTGATTATTTTGGTTGAAAGTACAAAGTAAAACCTAGTCATTGAATTGATGATTAAAGCATAATCTATGGTACCTACCCTTAACTTTGTAATACTGTTTAGCATAAACAAGTAAATAACATTGAAAAAAAATTAATTAATTAATCATGTTGTAAAATATAAATGTCTCTAACTTTCCAACAAATATTGTTAGCTACTCCCCACGAGTTCCTTCTTGATATTATTACACATACAAGCAATGGTATGGAATTTTATGTTTATATGCATAAGGAGTAAAACAGGGTGTAGCGATTGTTTGTAAAAGTGTCCATGAGTTCTATCCTGATGTTATAACACACACAAGTATGGGTGTTGATATTGATGTTTATGCTTATAGGAGAAAACCAAGGTATGAAAGGTTGTAAAAGTCACAGATGTTTTTCCATTGGAAAATTGTTCAATATTCTTGTGCCTTTTTGTGAAATCCAGCCCATCATGACAGACTTAAACCAGGATAATTGGCCTTGATTTCATCTTCTGAGTTGGCTTTAGGTCATCTGACCCAAAAGGTCATGATGACCTGTAGCTGTCATGCTTTGTCCTTTGTTGTCCGCTGTGCTCCATGCATAAGCTTCTGACTTTTCAAACTTCTTCTCAAGTTCCACTTGTGGGATTGAGCTCAAACTCGCCATGGCCGCCATCTTGAAAAACATATTTTAAACGTTTTCACCAGTTCCACAGGTGGCATTGAGCTAAAAATTGGTGGAAATGTAAAGGAAAGGTAGCCAACAAAGTGTTATTATTTTTCGACCTTGTCAAAACTTCAATACAACAGCCAGGGTGGCCATTTTCTAACATGATTGCGCATTCATGGTTTTCCTGTGCAACACCTATTTCAAACTTTTTCTCAAGTTTCACCACTTGGATTAAGCTGCAAGTTTACTGTCAAAAAATGGATAACACTCATTACTGTTTCCTACTCCTCACCAAAACTACCATCTGCATCAAGGAAAACAGCTTCTTAGTAAGCTTTCATTCACAGAAAAAAAAGAACCCTTCTTCCTGCTGAAGTTTTTGTAGTCAGATGACTGTTAAGGCCTTTAGGCCTCTTGTTTGATAATTTTTTTTCTATTTTTTGAGGAAGAGGTATTGTAGATTGACCAGATATGTATTTACATTGACGTTTTTGATAGAAAATTTTCCATGACTTTACATGTACTTCCTGTATTTATTTGCATTTGTTTCTGTGCTATCCTCTCTGTTGGATATTATTGGATATCTCATTATTGGGTTTTATATTGTGGCATAAAAACTCATTGATTTCTATCATCATCTTTGAACTTTACTTTCACCTGTGATATGTGGAGTTGGCGGGTAACTAGCTAGAGGGTAAACTTGGAAGGACCAGCATTTAAAAAAGGGTTTATTTTTATAAGGCAAGTGACACACATTTTTTTGCCTGTATTTAACCCAAAACAGAAATTCTGTCATAGTTCACTCTCTTTTGACTGCATCCTCATGCCTTCGTACTATTTAAGATTTTTCACTATGATTTATCAAACTTTTGTTTAGAGAAAATTCTATATATTCTTTGTTATTTATTAATCACTTGGATTACGTACCAATCTGTGCTGTAGCAATGAAAGCTATTGATGCCGGTTTCACAATCTTATTCTTAGCCTTGATGAATGAAATGTTACAAAAAATTTTGAAACATAAAACTGAAAGTTCATCACAATGAAAATACTGAGATAAGGTCTTTTTAAGGAATACAAGTACATGTTTACAAAAAGGAAATAATTGCAACTATTTACTCTGCATAGCAACGAAGACAATCCTTCCAATATTTGCTTTACGTTTTTTATGTATTTTTTGCCATTAAGTGTAATTTGCATTTTAAGTCTATCGATATTTTATTTGTATATTTTTACAAAAAATGCTTGCTCTCATGTCATTCTGTTAAAACTTACACCTACATGTACAGGACACACCGGTATGCCTATGTCAGGATTTCTTGCGTGTATCTAATTTATTTTGCAAATTTAGTGACCCTTTCAAAATCACAATAGAAAAATCACAGAATTTGTATGTTTTCTTTATTGTAAATGCAGAAGTTATTTTCCCATTATTAATTAACGTACCTTCACACACCTGAACATTTTCTGGTCGTGATTACTTCTATTGTAAATATATATCAGTATGTAATTTTATTATCTGGTATAATTGGTTGGTTCGATCTCCAGATGTTGTTGGAATCAACACTGGTATATATGTAAGCTATGTCCATTTAGAAGTATTCGGAAACTTCAAAAGAGGCCTTTCAAATTTCTTAGATGATGAAATCGCAAAATAATTATATATGCTAAAATTGCAAGGGGTCCATTTTGTGAATTTACTAAAAAGGGTTAATACAATAAGATCCCAGTAATTGGTATATGTCCTCAACTGCTTGGGCAACATGCAGGTGTGTGTCGTACTTTTCTAAGAAACAAGACTTTCATACTGAATTGTATTTTTACTACCTTATACTCATGTTGTATCAATAATTACATCAGTTACACCGATATACCATTATTGTTTTACTCGGGTATACTTAGAAAGTGTTGATGTACCAGTTAATTCACAATGTCATATTGTATCCATGATGGTATTTGTTTGCCTGAATTAACTCAAAATGTATCATTTGAGATTTGAATGGTTTTATTCTATTTTGTTTTGATCCCTGGTTGATGCAGTTATTGTTACAATATAATTCAGCTGATGAAGATGTAGTGCTGGAGACTATATTGCTCATTAGGCAGAGTGTTTGAATTCATATTTTCGTTATCGAATCCAGCACATTCTTTTGCACGACAATTTTGCCATCTTGTCAATACAAAATTTTCTAACATCAAAATAGACGAATAATCAAATTAAAAATGAATTTAAATTTATTGGATATTATAGAAGTTTGGTTATCGTATTTAATTTTTGTCTTCATGGTTATTAGACTGTAATACTCATTGTTTCAATAGGGCGACAAGGAAATAAAAATGTTTGAACAAATCAGTGTCTACAGAAAGATGAACAAGGCATCTGTGAGTTTTTTTTTACTTGTGTAAAAATAGATCTATTCATGTTGCTCAATTTAAAATCACCTTTTTCCAAACTCTCATACTCTAATCAGGGAATGTTTTACCAAAACTATATATTATTGTTCTTCATGTTTTGTTGTACTTCGTTATTTAATGTGTAGTATAAATGTTATTTATACCATGTAACCCTAGGAAATCCTAAAATAGAGCTTATTTCCTTAATTCTTACGCTCTTAATTACATACATTGTAGCTAAATTTTATTTTTTCGTGACAATAACACCGTTTTTTCCAGCTGAGAAATTTGATAATTCTAGATATTATTGATCTATACATGGTGATATGACTATTTGTCATACTTCCCTTACTTAGTGCTGATTTGATAGCTTTTGAAGATTTTCTTATTTGCTATGCTGACATTTATTTTGCCACTGCTATGCTAACATCAAACCATCAATCAAAATTAGTACGCTTGTAAACGATCGGTCAAATATAGTTGATGGCTATTTCACACACAAGAAACAGTGACTTGTGATTCAATGAAATGTATCTGGTTCATTACTTTGACAAGAGCCAGTGACTCATTTGGTAATATGAAATACAGCTTGTTCTAAAACATGACAAGAGCCAGTGACTCATTTAGTAATATGAAATACAGCTTGTTCTAAAACATGACAGGAGCCAGTGACTCATTTGGTAATATGAAATACAGCTTGTTCTAAAACATGACAAGAGCCAGTGACTCATTTAGTAATATGAAATACAGCTTGTTCTAAAACATGACAAGAGCCAGTGACTCATTTAGTAATATGAAATACAGCTTGTTCTAAAACACGACAAGAGCCAGTGACTCATTTAGTAATATGAAATACAGCTTGTTCTAAAACATGACAAGAGCCAGTGACTCATTTAGTAATATGAAATACAGCTTGTTCTAAAACATGACAAGAGCTTATGACTCATTTAGTAGTATGAAATACAGCTTGTTCAAAAATGTGACAAAAGTCAGTGACTCATAAAATATTACTATATATGTTTTGTTCATAAAAGTGACTAGCTAGAGGGCCATGTAGTAATATAAAATTTGTATCGTGTTCATAAAAGTGGCAAGGACAAGTTACTCATACAAATTCTGTAATAATTAGAAAATTATCTGGCTCATAAAAATGACAAGGGTTATTGACTCAAATTTTAGTATGAGATTTAACTGGTTCATAAAGATCAGAACAGTAGATTGCCCTGACATGAATATGTTTTTAGCAAGTTACTGGTAGATGAACATTTGTAATACACACTCAACAATTTAGTTCCAAATATCAATATTTCTAGAAAAGACATAATACTATCATACCTAAATGTTATATCAATGAATATTGACATTGCAGAGTTGTGTACAATTTGTATTGTTTTGTCATTAAACTTTGCTTACATGGTATCATCTTTCCAGCATAATGGAGAAAAGAATTAAAATTGACAAAGTACCTGAAACTTTGTCCAGCAAAGTTTTAAAATGTTATGTAAAATAGACATCTGTGAATGTAAGCAATATTTTATATGGGTTCACCTGGCAAATATTCAGATTAAAACTTAGTAGAAACTATGTGCAGTATGTTATTGATATATACCTGACACTGTATGAGATTAGGTTTGTGTCAGACTTGTATGTGTTTAGGGTATGTGTAATGATGTCATTTGTACCTCGTTCCTTATATCCTATCAAAACATGTTTTGTACTGTTGTATACTTTTATATCAATAGATGTTTGTATATCTCATTAAGTCTGTGTTGTGATTTTAACCCACCATCATCAGATGGTGGACAATTTAAAGTTACCATACGTCCGTGGTCCATTCATCCATAAACAATTGTGTAATCGCTATTTCTTGAGAAATGTTTTATGGATCATACTCAGATTCAACTGTAGATTCCCCTTGGTCCATAATTGTGTCTGTTTGATTTTGTCACTGATCAGAAGACCAAATGGCTGAAAGGCGGCCATCTTGGAATTTTTACAATGGAGTATGTTATTACGGATTTTGAAAAGTGCTGCATAGATTTCTCTCACATTTTATATGTAGACTTTCCTTGGTCCCAAGTTCTACCTGTTTAATTTTGGAACTGATCAGAGAAAACAAAATGACCCAAAGGCGGCCATCTTAGATTTTTACAATGAAGTTTGTTTTCACTATTACTTGATAGATTTCTCACCTTTCAGATGAAGGTTAGCTTGGTCCATAATTATGTCCATTTGTTTTTTGACTGATATGAAAATCAAAATGGCGGACAGTCGGCCATCTTGGATTTTTGCAATGAAGTTTCTTATTGCGGTTTCTTGAGGAGTACTGGGTTGATCTCTCAGATTTCAGAGGGAGGTTTCCCTTTGTCATTTGTTGTGATCTTTCGATTTTGGGACTTATCAGAATCAGAAGAAAAACAAAATGGCGGACAGAAAGCTATCACTGATTTCGCCCAATAAATTTTGTTATCATTATTTCTTAAGAAAAAATTGGTGCCTCTCTCGAATTTCATATGTAGTTTCCCCTCCATTTGGCTTTAGTTGTGTCCGTTTAATTTTATGAATGATAAGAAAAACCAAATGGCCGACAGGAGTCCATCTTGGATTTCAATAATGAAAGTTTGTCATCGATATTTCTTGAGAAGTACTGGGTGGATCTTTTTCAAATTCCGTATGTAGATTTTCGTTCATCTTTAATTGTGTCCATTCGATTTAATGACTGGTCAGAAAAAAAACAAAATGGCCGACATGAGTCCACTTTTGATTTCAAAAATGAAAGTTTGTTATCGCAATTTCTTTAGAAGTAATCTATGGTTCTTTCTCATATTGCATATGTAGGTTCCGCTCTGGCCCCTAGTTGTGCTCGTTTAATGTTGGGACTGATCAGATAAACAAAAATGGCGAAGAGACGGCCATCTTGGATTTCACCTAGTAAAATTTGTTATCTTAGATTTGACAGTTAAATATTATCATCGGTATTTCTGATATGGAATTTCTAATTCCGTATCATTTACAGCAAAAACAGAGGATAGATGGGAAAAGATCCAGCTTTTAAAGAATTATGAACAAACAATGGTGGGCGCAAAGATCCTCCTTGGATCTCTTGCTATTGTTTCAGATCACAGATTCGAGAAGTGTTTCAGCATCAGTTTTGTTTCGCAATAACTTAACATTGATTAAATATGCTAAGTGTTGACAGAAACGGTCACCATACCTATTTCTTGGCAAAAGAGGTAGGTCGAAGGTCACGCTATATGCAGTGTAGTTTTTAAGCGCCAGTTACAAACGGGATTAATTGTATACAGTCGGTCACTAAGTCGCTAAGTTAAATATATAATTATAATCCTGTATAAGTTTAGTAAAATATGGAAAAAAAACATACAAAGATTTTATGCTTGAACGTCAGAAAATTCAAACCTTGAATATAGTAATAGTGAGGAAAGTAATCAGATTACGAAACGGATATTGAACTATTTGTAAATCTTGGGAACATTTAATTTTTGGATGATTAAGCTAATATGATTTCAACAACAGACTTCAGGCTGATGATGCTATTTCTCACAAGATCGATAACTGGTACCCCCTACAGCCGTGATGAGGGTATCATGGTTCATCGTATCACTTGATAAACCTTCTATTAACTAAGTTAATCAACATTGTTATCTTGCTTTCTGGTGTTGATATCAATCGCTGTTCGTTTTTAATTCTATTTTTCGTTATTTTCTACAAAGTGACGAAACTAAAAATAAATACTTTGAAAATGCGTTTTGTAACTTCAATAAAAATACATATCTTTCTTTCGAGCTTCTAGTAAAACCGCAAAAAGAAAGCGTTGCTAAGAACACCCTTCACCTATTTTGATGAATTCACGGAAGCTAACCAATAACATACAAGTGTACATTTTAACAAAAACCCATACTTACCATTATAACGGGTTCCATCCCGACTAAGAATCCTGGAATTGTTAATTTGCATTGGTAGATTCCAGATCTATTTTCTTTTTGATTGATTATTGTTTAAATTAAAATTATAGAGCAAACATCTATAGGAAATAGCTTGGATGTTTCGTAGTGAAATGGTCAATAAACTGTTATTGGTTGTACAAAGAAGCGGCTTGGAATTCGAGAATATCGACCCACAGCAAAACACAGAATATACCATTTTTTTAAATCTTGATTTGAGAAGAAAACGAAGAAAGGTCGGATAAAGTAGAATGAAAAATGAACGCAGTGACCTTAGAAAATGAAAAGTAAAAATTTCATTGCAAACAACCACCATATTGGCAATTTAAGTAAGCACTCTACGAACTTCGATTAAAGCTGAAAAAATCAATCTATTGATAAGTAAGCATTCTTCTGATAAGTGAAAAAAGTTGCATTTGAAAAAAAAAACCATTCTATTGAAATATAGACACGTGACCACGTGATTGTCACTATGATACAGACTTATTTAGTAACATCATATGCTACCTGAACGCTCGAGTTGCTCATCAGTTCCTGTTGGCTATCGATTGATCATGAATTAATTAAACATATCTCACACATCCAGCCATCTGTTAATCATCTACCAGTGATGAGGCAGGTGTGTAGACATGGTGATCCCGTAATGAAACTGATGCCATCACAAAAAAATCTCTGTATATTTTTTGTCGTGTGCTGATAGGATTTGTTGTGTGAGCATTTTCTCCATTAATATAACGCCACGTGTTCATATTCAAACACAGTAAGCTCTTTTTGTTATCACCTTTAATGAAAAAGGACAAATGGAGATTAATTCGGAGGAAGCTATATGCAGGACGTGATAAAGTATATTGGGTACTAGTTCGCAAGGAAAACTGTAATTTGTGTTGGACATCAGAATGTGACAAAGGCTTAGTTACAATTGACACAAGAAACACTTTTTTATGATAAGCTTGTGATGAATTTCCACAGCAGCGTTAACAGCAAATGTTCTCCGTAAGAAAGGTACTGATATTGTATGAATACAGATGGAAGGGAAATGATACTCCATGAAAAATACTTAATAATTGTCATTATTTATACGCAAAATATAAAAGGAGAATACTTTTTTTCTTTTCTTTTTTTTTCGTCTTTGAAATCAAAAATGAGATAATTTAACTACGATCACAATATACCAAGCAGAGAGAAACAGAAAATATTTACTGAAGGGAAGAACCACGATGGCAATAAGGACAAAAATCGATCGACAGAGGTGCATTTGCAGCACAGAAAAGCACTCTCTGTAATGTACTCAAAAGGACACTGACAACAAACGCTAAATATGAATAACCACTAATTACTGAAGAAACATCAGGATAACATTCAGCGAAAAAAAATCAATTTGGAGACTAATAAAGAAATTTGCTGAGCAAACAGAAAGAAATTGACGTCTTTACGTCCGCTAAAGACATTCTTTCAGCAACCAGTTATAGAATGGTGGGACGCAGACAGTGGGTGTTAACCACCTTATAGTGGTACAATGTCATTGGCGAGGCAGTATAGATTAAGGATTGCTAATGAACCCTCAACACAGAGGTGATCAGAACCAAGAAATGAACGAAAAAAGTATAAGATTAAACGACACCAAACAACAACTATGAAAAGCCAATGTCAGCTATAGCAAAATGGTGTTTGTCTTTCAGCGTCTTACACAGGCAGTTAGAGACATTGACACTAGATGAAAGAGTACAGGTACGGAAATATCAGTCAGAACTTGACAGACAAACAACGTTTAGAATTTTGAATATGTTTAATGTGTCAAAATGAAGCTGATTAGGTATAATAACAGGAATGTAGAAAACTTGACAGACCAACAATTTTTAGAATTTTGAATATGTTTAACGTGTCAAAATAAAGTTGTTAGGTATAATAACGGGAGTGTTGAAAAGAGAAGAGACGCAGAACATTGTACCGGGGTGAACACCATTCAGCACACTCATATTTAACTTAATATCCTGCTGTATCTCTTGCCAACGATAGTATTAATTTTTGTACGAGCGAAGATAATCCTATTTATCTTGACATGTCAGTGCTCTTGATATTAACGATATGCTATCAAAATATTCCCTATCATCCATTTCTGTCCTAAATCGGAAACAAATAATATCATTACGCAGACACAGCTCCTGTTCTGCGTGAAACTTTTCTCTCCGGAAAGACAATATTATCATTTTTAAATTACTGCCATAATTAAGAACTTTCCGAACGGAAATATTCTATAATTACCTTACCAGGATATAAATAACACATAAAAATATTCCTGTCGTCAAAGAAATTAAAGTACTATAGTGCATAATGGAAGCTGTACATTCAATGATTTAAAAGCTCCTGATGAGAAATGCGACACATCGTTAAATTCTTGGTCGCAATGCAGGGTCAGTGTTTATCACAATGTACATGTATTGTTTAATCGATCAGCTGTACAATAACAGTGCATCTCTAATTTGTCTGTCCATACATTTAATATTTCAAACCAAGTCGTGAAGTCATCGAGAAAATTAAAAATGATTAATTATATTCAAACTTTGGCCCCATTAAATTAAGTATTGAAAATAGACCATGATACTAATGGGGAAAATATCTTATTTTACAACGGTTCGTGAAATTTCAATATACTTCATGTTAATATGATGTTATTTTCATGATGATGAATGTTCGATGCTTTTAGTTACATAAATCGAATTTCAATTTTCTGAAAGCAATTTAATTTTTATTGTATTGTAATCGGCTCAAGTTTAAATTCAGCAACGTGTGAATGCCTCTATAAATAACTGACAGTGGATAGGAAATATCAGAAACGATTAAGAATTTTAATAACACTTAAAATGACGATTACAGATTTAAATAATACTGAAAAATCTAATAGAACTGACTATACGAGGAGTGTTAATGATGTATGAAACACGTTAGACAGGAAGTAGGGCATAATTCATTATAAACTCCAACGAAAACTTTACATTTAGAAATGCTTTGTTACCCAAAGTTACATTTTTTTTGGCCAAATTGGGGCGCTTTATATGACGTAATATATATTTTTTCCAGTGGACTATATTTTGTGATGACGTAATTGGCGTCCAGATTCGGTTTTGAAGGTCAACAAGTTCAAGTTGTTTTTCTATGGTCATTTTTGTGTGTGTAAGTTTTGAGCAGATATCAACAGAATTTTGCATGGGATATCACCACATATCATAAATTTCAAATATTGGAATAATGACTCGGGGAAACTTTTTCTTGAATTTTAGGACCAAAATGTTTGTTTGTTTTTTGTTTTGTTTTGTTTTTTTTTGTATTACTCTTACTTTCTACCATCTTACCTTTCCAAAATTATCACCAGAGGTAAAGTTCAATTTTCGAAATTTTGGCGTCTGAGTGACGTAACCATCTGTGGCGGAGGGACAAAAGATGAAGCGTAATTAGCGCTAAACGCGGAAGGGTACATGATTCAACCTCATGTGATCAAGTTCAGCAATACCGACTTGACTAATGGTTTTACTCATCAGAACAGATTCTGGAATATTTCCTTCACATCGACATCATCCCGAATAACGACAAAGAATCTTATCAGTGTTAACTCATAGTTCGTAAATGAAGAGGCGACAAAAACAACAAGGTCTAACCATTCAGACGTGAGTTTTTATGGCTGACACATATAGAATGGTATGAATTACCCTCGTACGATAAATGGACCCGAGAAAATATCAATTGACACGTATTGGCTGGGATAAGGTGACAGAAAAACGAAACGAAACAGACGATAAAACACGACAACGTATTCCCTGGTGATCAATGAATTCATAATATCGATTTTTTTCAACCTGTTTTACGGATGTGATTTCAAATAGCGATAATAGATAGTTTGCAATTACTCGCTTACTGTCTGTATTGAAACATACTTTATATTGTCTGTATCTTGATCCCTACTCTACTCAACCTCAACCAGGTCCTCATGTACCGGGTACCCAATATCCTCTATCACATCTTGTATTAAGCTTTCTCTTTGCGCCCATCAATCTTGATCCGTTAAAAATTCAACGGAGGTTCATTTGTAGCCTGTTTCCTATTGAACATCCTATTTCTCCGTTTGTCCTGTATGGTGGTTCATTTGTAGCCTGTTTCCTATTGAACATCCTATATCTCCGTTTGTCCTGTATGGTAGTTCATTTGTAGCCTGTTTCCTATTGAACATCCTATATCTCCGTTTGTCCTGTATGGTGGTACATTTGTGGCCTGTTTCCTATTGAACATCCTATATCTCCGTTTGTCCTGTATGGTGGTACATTTGTGGCCTGTTTCCTATTGAACATCCTATATCTCCGTTTGTCCTGTATGGTGGTACATTTGTGGCCTGTTTCCTATTGAACATCCTATCTCTCCGTTTGTCCTGTATGGTGGTACATTTGTGGCCTGTTTCCTATTGAACATCCTATATCTCCGTTTGTCCTGTATGGTGGTAAATTTGTAGCCTGTTTCCTATTGAACATCCTATATCTCCGTTTGTCCTGTATGGTGGTACATTTGTGGCCTGTTTCCTATTGAACATCCTATATCTCCGTTTGTCCTGTATGGTGGTACATTTGTGGCCTGTTTCCTATTGAACATCCTATATCTCCGTTTGTCCTGTATGGTGGTACATTTGTGGCCTGTTTCCTATTGAACATCCTATATCTCCGTTTGTCCTGTATGGTGGTACATTTGTGGCCTGTTTCCTATTGAACATCCTATATCTCCGTTTGTCCTGTATGGTGGTACATTTGTGGCCTGTTTCCTATTGAACATCCTATATCTCCGTTTGTCCTGTATGGTGGTACATTTGTGGCCTGTTTCCTATTGAACATCCTATATCTCCGTTTGTCCTGTATGGTGGTACATTTGTGGCCTGTTTCCTATTGAACATCCTATATCTCCGTTTGTCCTGTATGGTGGTACATTTGTGGCCTGTTTCCTATTGAACATCCTATCTCTCCGTTTGTCCTGTATGGTGGTACATTTGTGGCCTGTTTCCTATTGAACATCCTATCTCTCCGTTTGTCCTGTATGGTGGTACATTTGTGGCCTGTTTCCTATTGGACATCCTATCTCTCCGTTTGTCCTGTGTGGTGGTACATTTGTGGCCTGTTTCCTATTGGACATCCTATCTCTCCGTTTGTCCTGTATGGTGGTACATTTGTAGCCTGTTTCCTATTGAACATCCTATATCTCCGTTTGTCACATCCTATATCTCCGTTTGTCCTGTATGGTAGTTCATTTGTAGCTTGTTTCCTTTTGAACATCCTATATCTCCGTTTGTCCTGTATGGTGGTACATTTGTAGCCTGTTTCCTATTGGACATCCTATCTCTCCGTTTGTCCTGTATGGTGGTACATTTGTAGCCTGTTTCCTATTGGACATCCTATCTCTCCGTTTGTCCTGTATGGTGGTACACTTGTAGCCTGTTTCCTTTTGAACATCCTATATCTCCGTTTGTCACATCCTATATCTCCGTTTGTCACATCCTATATCTCCGTTTGTCACATCCTATATCTCCGTTTGTCCTGTTTGGTAGTTCATTTGTAGCCTGTTTCCTATTGGACATCCTATCTCTCCGTTTGTCCTGTATGGTGGTACATTTGTAGCCTGTTTCCTATTGGACATCCTATCTCTCCGTTTGTCCTGTATGGTGGTACATTTGTAGCCTGTTTCCTATTGAACATCCTGTATCTCCATTTGTCCTGTATGGTGTTACATTTGTAGCCTGTTTCCTTTTGAACATCCTATATCTCCGTTTGTCCTGTATGCTGATACATTTGTAGCCTGTTTCCTATTGAACATCCTATATCTCCATTTGTCCTGTGTGGTAGTTCATTTGTAGCCTGTTTCCTTTTGAACATCCTATATCTCCATTTGTCCTGTGTGGTAGTTCATTTGTAGCCTGTTTCCTTTTGAACATCCTATATCTCCGTTTGTCCTGTATGGTGGTTCTTTTGTGGCATGTTGTATTCTGTATAGATTTTCAATAAAATGTAATGTATTAATATTTACGCCGTAACATGTTTCTTGTCAGAAAGGAGTGTTGAAGGAAGGTAGAGATAAGGCCGAGATATTTTTCATCCATGTATGGAAATGCTATTTTTGGAATATGATAGGACCATTTCCTGTACAAAATGAACTCTTTGTTTAACATGATTTTGTCAAGGACAGAAAAAAACCCAATTACACTTAAATGCTAAAAACGACATTTTAGTAGCTACATTTCCAACATTAGTGATTTATCTGCATTCTGAATAAAACGTCATCATCAAAACAGCTATATTTCTAGTATGTATAATCTTAGTAAAGGAAATTAAACTTTGGATCTAACTTCAATCAAATTAACACATGTTAAACAATATTACATTCGATGTCTGTCGTCGATACCAGGAACGTCTGTATTATACGTCCCTGTCGATACTAAGGTCAAATGGGCCGATAGACAACATAATCACGGAATTCAGGAATACTGTTTATTTCGGTCAGACAGCCACGGAAGAATTTATTAGGGTTGATGTGATAGCAAACAAACTTTCCCATTAGTGTGTATATATTTAATTTGGTTAAATAATTTCACGATAAAGATGAGGCCTTATCTCACGAATTTTATAAAAAAAAATTGCTTAAACCTTTAAGAATTCTCTCATTTAAAAATCTGTAAAATCCTTGGAAACAAATTAAACAAAATGACATGTTTATTTCATCGCCTAGAATAAAGTGAAAAACACACACAGAGACACGCACAATAACAAATGAACGTCTTGACTGTATCATCTGTATATCAGACAATGAAATCAGTTCCTCGAAGGACATGCTATCAGTTTGTCAGTATTTATTGTATGAATTATGCAATCATAACGCAATTTATCTCAACATTTATCATTTATATTTTGATAAAGTAGAATGGTTATGTTTTTCTTTAGTTATTTCACTCTCCTGTCATCAGTTTGTGGAATAACAGCGTGTAAATGATATTAGGATTGAATCCATGACGTCACCATTGTTGTCACGTGACCTTGTGTCTCACAAGGGAATTTGAGATGGAAGGTGTGGGATGTGTTCTAGTTGGACTTGTCAGTGATGCTAGGGGACCACACTAAAAGACAAGTCCGACAACCTCTATCATCATTTTGTATAATTACTTGATCAGATCGCATCAATTGACGACTGTTTCGTCACGGCTGTTGGCAAAAAGATAAAAGTGCCAAGGTCATTTCATTGTTCAACGCTGCTTAAAATAACTTGTCTTTGACGTTGCCTTTTCAAGCTTGATATTCTACTCTACTTTACATCATACGATTGTGATGTGATGCTGTGGTGAATATCACAAAAAGTCTTATTGAAAAAGTTATTTTTTACAATTTTTTGCAATTAACGATCAAAAATGTTTTTTTATTGAAATAAGAGAACTGTTGTTATCTTCTTAACCATGCAATTGTTTTCAGGTTTTAAAACGCCCTGGAGTAACTGTCATCAATTATAGACGTAAAATTGTCTAACTTAGGGGAGATGCAGATTTTACTCCGTGAATTATGGTACGAGTGCACCACGCCATCTACACTTTTGAAGTTCTTTCCATCAATTTTGGCATTCCTAAGGCGACTTCTAGGTTTAAAAAAGTATGCCCTTGGCATCATTAACAAGCCCTAGAAGGACGAAAAAGCTGTATGATGTTATTTTATCAATTCTGTGGCTCTACTTTATCTCACCCCAAGAACTCCTGGTCTTATTCTCCTTGTACTTTTCCATGAGCTTACGCGTAAATCTTCCTTTTGTTTGTATTTTGCCCTAGTTTTATGGAGTTTGAAATTTGATTAAGTCTTTTTTTCTTAATTTGTATGTAAAGGTGTTTATCACTCTTGTACAATCTTTCAGCATACTTTTTTGACGATACACTGTGCGTTTGGGAATGATTCTGTTTAAATTTTAAACAATAAGATTAAGATACAGATTGGAAATCTATAAATAGCCATAAAATACAAACCAATGAAATAAGCTATCCTACGGACCGGGGTGTGCTTTCATAACGATCATTAGTCGATGTAAGGTAGACCGGCCTCGTCCCTCTTAATCTTGAGAAACAGAGTAGATAATTTACAGTCAGCAAAATTAGCACATGAAACCAAAGAAAGACTCTTCGGACATTCTTTATTGAAAGCGATCGATTTAGAAAGTGTCTGGAATAACTCCATTATAATTATTTGAAGGGGTTACCGAAAGTCCACAGCACCAGGTTTGACTCTTGTTGTATCTATATATAGAAAAAAGTATCAAGCGCGTGTTATTGAATTACCATGTTTCAACACCGGCATTTCGGCAAGATTCATGTAAAAATTTCAACTCAAACGTCTGAGTGACCATGATGTTTATATTTATTTTCGTACGTTGATATTACTCACCCCCATAGAATAGAAACGTTGTGCTTCTTAATCATTTACCATCAGATCATAAAATTCAGAACGTCAGCCGTGAGATAGAATGTCGTAATAAAACCCAGTGATTATGATTATAAATGTCAGTCTGCTACACTTCAAATAAAAATACCGGTTGAACGTTGTGAAACTCGTATAGTACGCTACGTTAAACTTGTCTATATTAATATCAATAACATCAGATGAAATGGAAAGTTGTTTATTACTCTACAATAATGTACAGATGTTCACATGCTGTAAATGTTTGTGGCTGAATCTGACGATGATATGGAAACAGATGTCTAGCCTCCAAATTACATACTGACGCTTGTTTAACTTATTAAATATACAATTTAATTAGCTTCTATAGACTGGAGGTTTACTTTTTAAAAAAATGAAAAGAAAATGTTTTCTTATGCTCTACTGCAACGTTAGTATGATTTACATCCCATTTCTGTTTTCTACATATATACACACTCTTACAGTCGAACTTCCTTATTTCGAAGTCGGCGGGACCGTTGAGAAACTTCGAATTATCCAAGTTTTCAATTTAAGTGAGATCGAATGTTTTGTGAAATGTTTAGCCGGATAACAAAATGCTTCGAATGAAATGGGGTCTTCGAGTTATACAAGTTCGAGATAACGAGGTTTGGCCGTATAAGTAATCGTTTTCCCGTTGTTCTTATTCATAATGAAAAACGTGTTTCAGTCATCAAACCTCTGATTCTAACACTCCGACACGATGACACTGTTACAATGAAGGCCACATTTATTCATTGAACACATCTATAGCTCCGCTCTATATATAGAAATCCGTCGCCCAAAGCTTAAGAAATTAGATTCCGATTTTGAATCTAAAGATAACCCAGGAAAGCCGATATAGCTTGTGCGTGCCCTTGGTGAAAGGATATAACTTAAGAAAGTAGAACTAATTTCATTTAACACAATATGGGCGATCTGCTTAATGTAATTCCACGTTCTTCCGATGTTGTCAAAACTTATCAGATGAGGACCATGTTTTGTATAGTGAATCTACTGTTACAATACCGTAAAATTGTTAATTGTCTCATTAATTTACGAATTCATTTTCTTTAAGTGAATTTATTAATCTATATGCATTCAAAGAATAGACAAGACTACGAAATGGTAAAAAGAAATAAAACAAAACAAAAAAAACCCCAAAAAACAAAACAAAACAAAAACAAAAAAACAAAAAAAAATTGATGATTTTGGAGTATGAATATAGCTTATGGAAATCTTAATTCTGAATTTCTTCAGTCGTCTCCGAGGTGTCAAACAGTTTTAACCTTCAACATTAAGGTAAAGAAAGACAAATACATGTACTTATATGCTGTGGATAAATTCAATATTTGTTTATCTGTAACGAATTCTTCTGATTGTATTGAATTGTGTGCCTCTTGTAAAATCCTATGACGCATGTACTTATCAATATAGCATCACTTACAAAAAAATCCGCAATCCGTAATATTTCCAGGAAATGTCCTTGTTTTCGGCGGACAGCTAGATGATTGCAATGTATATATCTGAAAAAAAACTTAATTGAACGGTACGTTTACATTATATAAACTGAAATACAATAAAGACGTCTTAATATCTCATTGTATAGGGTTTGTCTATATGTGATTATTCAAGCTGTTTCACTCACTCTGATCCTTCTGTTAAAGCAATGTTAGTTTACTGAAGATTTTATCGGACGAGACAAGCGTTTCCAGACCGATGCAAATGTCCGAAAATCGATTCGTCCGTTTTATTTACTCAGTTCATCGACGTCTTTTGCAAGTGGTATTTCTATATAGAACGTCACTTAAGTACTTAAGCAGGGTTTTCTTGGTCAACATAGCTACTGACCAGAAAAACCTCTTTACATTAATCACGCCGTGTTTCAAGTTCGCTGTCGATCGATAAACATGTGTTCTATCTACGGCCTTGGAACAGATAAAATAAATGTAAAGCTCCGTCGGTTTGTGAACGTATTTTTGGTATGAATAAAATAGGGCACCAGTTTAGTATTTATCTATAAAATATAATAACGCTTCATCTATATGCAATATCTTATTTGTATAACATGGCTTCCTGCTTGCCGAGACCTAAATCACGATCCGCAAAACAAAGCCAATGAAAACTGGTCTAAAATCTAAAAAAGGAAGGATGAGCTTGGTACAGAAAATAAGACTGCAGTATCAACTCTGTATCTGAATGATTTAAAAACTCCTAACTGCTGATGATAATATTTGATGATATTGACATCGTTTTTTTTCGATGGTTAATTTTTTTGCGGTATTACAAAGGCTTGATGCATGAAATTGATGAAGCAGATTTTAGTTTATGGAATGGTTTTGATTTTCTATGCTTGTATTTTTCTCAAAAATACCCCGAAGAGTAGGTAGCACCCATTTCAAGTTCACACACAAAAGTATAAATTCCATATGGCTTCATAAGTAGTACAGATGTGACCGTCTCCTTTACACTTCCGTCCACGTCCGGTCTGTTACTTCTATCCTTGTCATAAAATTTACAGAAAATATGGAACGTAGCATGGGTTATAAGCCAAGCAAGTTCTAATTAATGATATTTGATAACAAATATCTCCAATCTGGTAGGATACATCCAAAATAGCTTGAATAATCAGAACATTATTCTCAGCAACAACACCCCTCCCCCCTTCACAAAAAAGAAATGATAATAATAACGTTTTGTGAAGTATTGATCGAGTTAAAAAATAACAGTCTATTATTTTGCCTAAGGTACCGAAACACAACATCAATTACTTCATTTGGCTAATGATAATTGACCTTCATTGGAATTCTCCGTCTTATTCATGCCTTGTTTAAGATTTCCGCGTTCCAAGAGGACATGTGTTGGACGTTGCCAAGGTAACCATTGTCGAATATTCGGCAGGTGGCCAGGTTCAACGGATAAGGAATTCTTCCATTGCGAAAATTGCGTTAGATTTTAACAATAAAGAAGTCTAATTTGTGTATCCATCAGCAGCTTAATGCACATGTTGGAAATCGCTTTTAAGAATATCTAAACTCATTTTTCGGCAAGATTTTCGGAATCAAAAAGAGGAAAGCATAGAAGAGTGAGAACAGATCATAGAAAGAAACATGTTTTCAGATATAGAGTCCAGATTAAAGATAATTTTCTTCTAGAGGTTTTAATTTATCCAGTATTTATTGATTGTTATCCGGACCACACCACATCTTTCATGAAAAAGCGGTCTTCTGTTAAGGACGCTAACCCTTCTGAAGCACTGAATCTAAGATAACCTTTTATAAGTTAAGTACGAAACTATTATAGCGTTATCAGTGTGAATCGGCAATCGAGAGCGATTGACCTTTAGAAGAATGGAAGTTGCTTTCTTTCATTAACTGATCAGCAGATATCATTGTAGACTATATTGACAAATGGTCCAAAACAGCTGAAGTAAAAACAGGATTCCTAGAATATGGCGGCTACCGATTCCTTTTTCTCATTTTAGGTTGCTATAATCCCGGTGTCCGGGAAAATCCTTTGATTGATGTAATTGTCAGTTTAACCCAAGGGTTAAACCGACTTTTCTCACCTATTGGTAACGCTGGCTGTCCCTTTAGGCCGAATCTTGATATCGAGATTCTATTGTCAGTGTGTCGACATCTTCTCCTGTAGAATACTGAGACTGACAGGTTCTGTATTAGGTCCAGCCTCATGGTCCTCGTCAGTATTTCAAAATCGTGTCGTGAGGAACTACAAAGCGATTGCAATTAGACTGAAGAATTCATCTCTGAATGCCTTTATTCATCTCATCAAGTCTTCTGTTTCTTGAATCTCGTGTCTGCAAAGCATGAAACCAGTTATTGTAAGAGCTTCGAAACGAATTTTTAAATGTTTTAGATAATAAAAGAATGCATCGCTTGCTTTTAATTCTATTTATTGGCCAAATCATCCTATTTTGACGCTCCACAAAAAATGTCATATTTTTTTCGGCGAATTTTGACTTCGTAAACATCTGCCTTTGTTCTCAAAATAGCAATGAATCTGACATCCATGTTCCGTGAAATATTAAATGGAATTGACATATCTTAAAAAACAGGCAAATTGATATCCATCATTGTCAGAAACAGCATTGTACGAGGCCTTCGAGCTATCACAAACAGTAATTTGGACAATTTCCATTTCAGACAGATTCACCTCTGGGATGTCACACTTTTATTCTGACCTTGGGTTTTGTTATGCTACATAAACCAGTATACACAGACCAGCTTTTATTTCATCATTCGTTTTTGCTGAAAAGCTGTTAAACTAATACCGCCTGATGTGTTTGTTGCAAATTTACAATTTACTATTTCAATAATTGATCTCAGTTTTTTTTTAATTTATTGATTTATTCATTTTTCTCCTTTCTATTTATTTATTTATTTTGTTTTCGATATACGCTTGGTGCTCGTTAATATGGCTAGTAGTTGCATTATTGTTTACCTTGTACTTTATTGAGAACATGACATTACTAACTTGGACTAACCAAGACGGATATCGTCGATAAAGCAACAAACGCTCACCCTTTCGGATCATTTGGTTTTATTCTCCTTGTTCTTTTTCAGGAGTCTCTTTGTAAGTCTTCCTTTTGTTCTTATCTTGAAGTGACATTACTTACTTGGATCGAACAATATTTAAATTGTTGGTGTCGTCAATGAAGCGAAAACGCTTACCCTTCAAGAACACCTGTCTAGTTCTCCTCGTATTCGTAGCCAAACCAACTTTGTTATAGATATTTTTTTTCATATCTTATTGACGGGAATAGATAATATTTAAATAAAGACTTGTATAAAATTTCGAACTAGAAATTGAAAGGGTATCGGAGATATCGGTGCCGGAATTAGTCTCATTAATCAAAACCAGGGATATGAATATTGACGAGGAAAAGTCACGTGATACGTTCAGACGCGGTCAGAACCGAAACAAAAATGGAGGAAGAGGTGAATAGTACGTCCATGTGACATCGCTTGTAAAAAGATTTTACCGATAAATGCAATCAGTACTCTAATATCCTGTATGGAAATCATCTAACGTATGTATTGATCACATCTTTCAATGCTTAGATATGACACAAAAACGTGCAGATCACGAGAAAAAGTAAGATTAACTGCAAAGAAGCCCTCAAATGGGGGCTACGATACGGTAACGAACATATAGAACATCGCAAAATTGATCTATCTAAAGCGAATATTCGATGATAAGAGTATTTATGAATATGATTTTAGAGTAATACTACACGAGAGAGCCAAACAGAGAGCGATACAAAGTATGAACCAGCCGGTCTCGCGCAATCTTCCTTCCTTTCGCCTCAGAGTCCGTCAAAACACGTTTTCTTCCCCGCTTCCCTGCCATGTTGGAAGACGGCAGATTTATTTACAGTTCTTTGCGCATGCGTCAGAGGCCAGGATTTCCCGCATAACTATGAATTAGCACTGAGTCGTTTCGAATTCTTTTTTAACACTATTCAGTACGTTAGATTGGTAGCGATTTACTTTTAAATTGCGGTATTACAGGGTTAGTCAGAACTTTTGCTACCCGAGAAAAATAGAAAAACATGATTTTTTTTTTAATATAAAATAATACCGGTTGAGGAGTGAGTCTGGCTCTTTAAGTATCCCTTAAATCTTTCTTTTGCTCATATATTGCCTTAGCTTTATCGGAAATGTGTTTGAATTAAGATTCTTTTGTCTGAACGGTATTCCTGGTGTTGTATTTCTAAAACAGTGTGTTCAATGATCAGACACTCAGCAATCAACATTCACAAGTTAACATAGCTCCTAACCTTGTTCTCACCGCGCCCAGGATCAAGTCGCTGGTGTCAGACACGCCAGGCATAGACCGTATGTCGCAACAACACGGAGGATATTCTTCATAAACAAACTCCAAAGAGGGCAGTACATTGACAAACATAGACTATAACATCGACGCTCGTTCATAATTTATCAAACCTACCTCTCCAACAAACAGAGAGTGTGTTATCAAACCTACCTCTCCAACAAACAGAGAGTGTGTTATCAAACCTACCTCTCCAACAAACAGAGAGTGTGTTATCAAACCTACCTCTCCAACAAACAGAGAGTGTGTTATCAAACCTACCTCTCCAACAAACAGAGAGTGTGTTATCAAACCTACCTCTCCAACAAACAGAGAGTGTGTTATCAAACTTACCTCTCCAACAAACAGAGAGTGTGTTATCAAACCTACCTCTCCAACAAACAGAGAGTGTGTTATCAAACCTACCTCTCCAACAAACAGAGAGTGTGTTATCAAACCTACCTCTCCAACAAACAGAGAGTGTGTTATCAAACCTACCTCTCCAACAAACAGAGAGTGTGTTATCAAACCTACCTCTCCAACAAACAGAGAGTGTGTTATCAAACCTACCTCTCCAACAAACAGAGAGTGTGTTATCAAACCTACCTCTCCAACAAGCAGAGAGTGTGTTATCAAACCTACCTCTCCAACAAACAGAGAGTGTGTTATCAAACCTACCTCTCCAACAAACAGAGAGTGTGTTATCAAACCTACCTCTCCAACAAACAGAGAGTGTGTTATCAAACCTACCTCTCCAACAAACAGAGAGTGTGTTATCAAACCTACCTCTCCAACAAACAGAGAGTGTGTTATCAAACCTACCTCTCCAACAAACAGAGAGTGTGTTATCAAACCTACCTCTCCAACAAACAGAGAGTGTGTTATCAAACCTACCTCTCCAACAGAGAGTGTGTTATCAAACCTACCTCTCCAACAGAGAGTGTGTTATCAAACCTACCTCTCCAACAGAGAGTATGTTATCAAACCTACCTCTCCAACAAACAGAGAGTGTGTTATCAAACCTACCTCTCCAACAAACAGAGAGTGTGTTATCAAACCTACCTCTCCAACAAACAGAGAGTGTGTTATCAAACCTACCTCTCAACAAACAGAGAGTGTGTTATCAACAAACAGAGAGTGTGTTATCAAACCTACCTCTCCAACAGAGAGTGTGTTATCAAACCTACCTCTCCAACAAACAGAGAGTGTGTTATCAAACCTACCTCTCCAACAAACAGAGAGTGTGTTATCAAACCTACCTCTCCAACAAACAGAGAGTGTGTTATCAAACCTACCTCTCCAACAGAGAGTGTGTTATCAAACCTACCTCTCATCAAACAGAGAGTGTGTTATCAAACCTACCTCTCCAACAAACAGAGAGTGTGTTATCAAACCTACCTCTCCAACAAACAGAGAGTGTGTTATCAAACCTACCTCTCCAACAAACAGAGAGTGTGTTATCAAACCTACCTCTCCAACAAACAGAGAGTGTGTTATCAAACCTACCTCTCCAACAAACAGAGAGTGTGTTATCAAACCTACCTCTCTATGTTATCAACAAACAGAGAGTGTGTTATCAAACCTACCTCTCCAACAAACAGAGAGTGTGTTATCAAACCTACCTCTCCAACAAACAGAGAGTGTGTTATCAAACCTACCTCTCCAACAGAGAGTGTGTTATCAAACCTAGAGAGTGTGTTATCAAACCTACCTCTCCAACAAACAGAGAGTGTGTTATCAAACCTACCTCTCCAACAAACAGAGAGTGTGTTATCAAACCTACCTCTCCAACAAACAGAGAGTGTGTTATCAAACCTACCTCTCCAACAAACAGAGAGTGTGTTATCAAACCTACCTCTCCAACAAACAGAGAGTGTGTTATCAAACCTACCTCTCCAACAAACAGAGAGTGTGTTATCAAACCTACCTCTCCAACAAACAGAGAGTGTGTTATCAAACCTACCTCTCCAACAGACAGAGAGTGTGTTATCAAACCTACCTCTCCAACAAACAGAGAGTGTGTTATCAAACCTACCTCTCCAACAAACAGAGAGTGTGTTATCAAACCTACCTCTCCAACAAACAGAGAGTGTGTTATCAAACCTACCTCTCCAACAAACAGAGAGTGTGTTATCAAACCTACCTCTCCAACAAACAGAGAGTGTGTTATCAAACCTACCTCTCCAACAAACAGAGAGTGTGTTATCAAACCTACCTCTCCAACAAACAGAGAGTGTGTTATCAAACCTACCTCTCCAACAAACAGAGAGTGTGTTATCAAACCTACCTCTCCAACAAACAGAGAGTGTGTTATCAAACCTACCTCTCCAACAAACAGAGAGTGTGTTATCAAACCTACCTCTCCAACAAACAGAGAGTGTGTTATCAAACCTACCTCTCCAACAAACAGAGAGTGTGTTATCAAACCTACCTCTCCAACAAACAGAGAGTGTGTTATCAAACCTACCTCTCCAACAGAGAGTGTGTTATCAAACCTACCTCTCCAACAAACAGAGAGTGTGTTATCAAACCTACCTCTCCAACAAACAGAGAGTGTGTTATCAAACCTACCTCTCCAACAAACAGAGAGTGTGTTATCAAACCTACCTCTCCAACAAACAGAGAGTGTGTTATCAAACCTACCTCTCCAACAAACAGAGAGTGTGTTATCAAACCTACCTCTCCAACAAACAGAGAGTGTGTTATCAAACCTACCTCTCCAACAAACAGAGAGTGTGTTATCAAACCTACCTCTCCAACAAACAGAGAGTGTGTTATCAAACCTACCTCTCCAACAAACAGAGAGTGTGTTATCAAACCTACCTCTCCAACAAACAGAGAGTGTGTTATCAAACCTACCTCTCCAACAAACAGAGAGTGTGTTATCAAACCTACCTCTCCAACAAACAGAGAGTGTGTTATCAAACCTACCTCTCCAACAAACAGAGAGTGTGTTATCAAACCTACCTCTCCAACAAACAGAGAGTGTGTTATCAAACCTACCTCTCCAACAAACAGAGAGTGTGTTATCAAACCTACCTCTCCAACAAACAGAGAGTGTGTTATCAAACCTACCTCTCCAACAAACAGAGAGTGTGTTATCAAACCTACCTCTCCAACAAACAGAGAGTGTGTTATCAAACCTACCTCTCCAACAAACAGAGAGTGTGTTATCAAACCTACCTCTCCAACAAACAGAGAGTGTGTTATCAAACCTACCTCTCCAACAAACAGAGAGTGTGTTATCAAACCTACCTCTCCAACAAACAGAGAGTGTGTTATCAAACCTACCTCTCCAACAAACAGAGAGTGTGTTATCAAACCTACCTCTCCAACAAACAGAGAGTGTGTTATCAAACCTACCTCTCCAACAGAGAGTGTGTTATCAAACCTACCTCTCCAACAAACAGAGAGTGTGTTATCAAACCTACCTCTCCAACAAACAGAGAGTGTGTTATCAAACCTACCTCTCCAACAAACAGAGAGTGTGTTATCAAACCTACCTCTCCAACAAACAGAGAGTGTGTTATCAAACCTACCTCTCCAACAAACAGAGAGTGTGTTAGTGTGTTATCAAACCTACCTCTCCAACAAACAGAGAGTGTGTTATCAAACCTACCTCTCCAACAAACCTAGAGAGAGTGTGTTATCAAACCTACCTCTCCAACAAACAGAGAGTGTGTTATCAAACCTACCTCTCCAACAAACAGAGAGTGTGTTATCAAACCTACCTCTCCAACAAACAGAGAGTGTGTTATCAAACCTACCTCTCCAACAAACAGAGAGTGTGTTATCAAACCTACCTCTCCAACAGAGAGAGTGTGTTATCAAACCTACCTCTCCAACAAACAGAGAGTGTGTTATCAAACCTACCTCTCAAACAAACAGAGAGTGTGTTATCAAACCTACCTCTCCAACAAACAGAGAGTGTGTTATCAAACCTACCTCTCCATCAAACAGAGAGTGTGTTATCAAACCTACCTCTCCAACAAACAGAGAGTGTGTTATCAAACCTACCTCTCCAACAAACAGAGAGTGTGTTATCAAACCTACCTCTCCAACAAACAGAGAGTGTGTTATCAAACCTACCTCTCCAACAAACAGAGAGTGTGTTATCAAACCTACCTCTCCAACAGAGAGTGTGTTATCAAACCTACCTCTCCAACAAACAGAGAGTGTGTTATCAAACCTACCTCTCCAACAGAGAGTGTGTTATCAAACCTACCTCTCCAACAAACAGAGAGTGTGTTATCAAACCTACCTCTCCAACAAACAGAGAGTGTGTTATCAAACCTACCTCTCCAACAAACAGAGAGTGTGTTATCAAACCTACCTCTCCAACAGAGAGTATGTTATCAAACCTACCTCTCCAACAAACAGAGAGTGTGTTATCAAACCTACCTCTCCAACAAACAGAGAGTGTGTTATCAAACCTACCTCTCCAACAAACAGAGAGTGTGTTATCAAACCTACCTCTCCAACAAACAGAGAGTGTGTTATCAAACCTACCTCTCCAACAAAGTGTGTTAGAGAGTGTGTTATCAAACCTACCTCTCCAACAAACAGAGAGTGTGTTATCAAACCTACCTCTCCAACAAACAGAGAGTGTGTTATCAAACCTACCTCTCCAACAAACAGAGAGTGTGTTATCAAACCTACCTCTCCAACAAACAGAGAGTGTGTTATCAAACCTACCTCTCCAACAGAGAGTGTGTTATCAAACCTACCTCTCCAACAAACAGAGAGTGTGTTATCAAACCTACCTCTCCAACAAACAGAGAGTGTGTTATCAAACCTACCTCTCCAACAAACAGAGAGTGTGTTATCAAACCTACCTCTCCAACAAACAGAGAGTGTGTTATCAAACCTACCTCTCCAACAAACAGAGAGTAAGTTTTTTTTTATATATATATATGGATTGCACGTCAGTATTGAAAATGCATTTCATTGAATTGTGTCTCTAAAATTAGTAAGACGACAGAACAGAAACTACTACACATCACGTTAGTCAAACAATTATACAAACGAACTTGGTATATACGTACGGAAGCGTATTCCGGCCACGTTGTGTTTTATTTTATCTTGAAATTTCGAGATAGCAACTCGAAATTTCGACTTACTAACTCAAAATTTCGAGTTGCTATCTCGAAATTGCGGGTTAATATCTCAAAATTTCGGATTACTAACTCAAAATTTCGGATTACTTACTCGAAATTCGAGTTAAAATAAAACACAACGTGGCCGGATTATGCTTCCGTATATAAGTGATTTTAGGATACGATGGGAGATATCTTGCCCCGCCCTTTTTCATGATATGGAAGCGCCATTTTATGATGTTTACTATTTTTTTAATTTTCGATTTTTACGTTTTCCCTCTGACGTCACATCCTGTAAAGTTTTGGTTCCTGTTCATAAATTTGCGATGGCAGAAAAGGACAAACCGGTATTATGTAAATTTCACAATACTTAAGTCCAGGATAAAGCTTTGACCCGTGACTGTCAGAATTTTAAAAAAAAATATCACGATAATAGGCATCTCTTGTCAAGTTATCAAATTTATCAACACGAACTAATTTCGTCATTTTCTCCCTCATGTTTTACAATCATGCTGGATGTGAAAACGCAATCCAGAAATAGTGCATGAGTTATTGAACGATCCACTGACGCCTTCACATAGAATAAATATTTAACGAGCAATAAAACACGGCAAGGATTTTTCTACTTAACAGAATAGAAATTTATGATGAAAAATTCAAATGCGTTACATATATGCAGCTGTACGCTGTACATAAAAAATGTTGGACTTGTGACAAATTCATGACGTGACATTTTTGTATTGTTTGTATGACAATACGTGTCTGTTTCAGTGTTACCATATCAATAGCAGCGTTTGACATAACTGACTGTAAAGAAAGGGACCGCTTTTTTGATGATCTAGACAAATTTACAAACTCGAGGAATAATTCTAATTCTGTGGAATACCGGCATGTTGTTCATTATTTATTTATGGTTTATCTAGTAATGGAAAACAGATTACATTTCTTCTTAATTTCCCGTCCATACGTCAACACAATGGCGGACCTTCTCTGTCGCTTATATCAACACAAAACAGTTTTGTTATCGCCTATAATAACACAAGAGTTCAGAAGTCGCTTAAATCAACAAAAAACCGGTTTCCTGTTGCTTATATAAATAACAATAAGGCTTCCGGGTTCTTTGTTATTCCACAGAAGAGAATAAATATTGTTTGATTACATCGTGTTTTTCAGGACCAGTACCGCTGTGTTTCTAGGATACAGTGCAATCCCTTTTAAGCTGCAGGTTCACTTTTAAGGACTGGTATCTCTCTCTACCAAGAAACTCCGCTTGATCACAGGCATAGATATTTCCAAAGGATAATGCCGCCCAGGTTATTTTCGCCCGTGAACTCGTGTAGTGTTTTCTTTACCCATCTTAATTTCGCATTCCCGTTTCATGGACGAAAAGGGTATTGGTGCTTTCGGTCATATTGATTTGTTTTAGGAATTCCTAAATAAACCCCTATCTTTTGGCTATACTGTACCTGACCGAGTGGGTTGTCTTGTTTGGGGCCTTCGGCAGTGTACTTCAGTGAGGCAGCACTATAAAGTCGACATCAGCTCCGCAACATCACAAGGAGACATCAGATCCACACTATCACATGGAGACATCAGTTCCGTATTGTCACAAGGAGACATCAGTTCTGTATTGTCACAAGGAGACATCAGTTCTGTATTGTCACAAGGAGACATCAGTTCCGCACTGTCACAAGGAGACATCAGTTCCGTATCGTCACAAGGAGGCATCAGTTCCGTATTGTCACAAGGAGACATCAGTAACGTATTGTCACAAGGAGACATCAGTTCCGTATCGTCACAAGGAGACATCAGTTCCGTATTGTCACAAGGATGCTTACACGAACACATCGAAACCTACCAAAGATACAACACTCCATACATACACTCTTTCCACATATATTGGGACGTCGTTTTGAGATTTCCCTGACTCTAGATAGGACGTTAAACAATGCAATCCGGATCAAACCTTACCCAATGGGTTCACAATTGTTAATGAAGTTTGTTAAGATATCGTAATTTCTATCAGATAACATTAATTCCAATACTGAAATATTTCTGCTATCAATAGGCTGTGCTATAATCCTTTGTACAGTAAGGTCGTAAATAGTGTGACGAGATGGTAGACAGATTATATGGGGGACTACACAAGATGGTAACAATGTACTGTAGCCAACTCGGCTACACTTTTTTGCCAATCTGAAGTAATATACATCAATGACCATTGCAATGACTGCTAAGAATACCGATTTATCTAAGTTTCAGAATTCTTTTCATTGTAAATGAAAGATGGTAATACTTCCTGACCGTCAGAGAGGCGATTTTCTGGACGACAAGAAAGTATATCAGATTGTCTGACCAAGGCAGTACCATTCCCTAGCTCTAAAAGGTATGCATGACGATAAAGGTCACCAGGGACAGCGGAAAACCCTATGGTTGGCAAGGCAACTCTTTTACTGGCCGGGTCAGGAGAAGGATGTAAACACTATGGCCGGGTCTAGAGAAGGATGTAAACACTATGGCCGGGTCTAGAGAGGGATGTAAACACTATGGCCGGGTCTAGAGAGGGATGTAAACACTATGGCCGGGTCTAGAGAGGGATGTAAACACTATGGCCGGGTCTAGAGAGGGATGTAAACACTATGGCCGGGTCTAGAGAGGGATGTAAACACTATGACCGGGTCTAGAGAGGGATGTAAACACTATGACCCGGTCTAGAGAAGGATGTAAACACTATGGCCGGGTCTAGAGAGGGATGTAAACACTATGGCCTGGTCTAGAGAGGGATGTAAACACTATGGCCGGGTCTAGAGAGGGATGTAAACACTGAACTGGAGACATGGGGCCGCTGTTTACGACGTAAGACACCAGTCCAACCCTTCGCTTAGCTAGTTCTTATTTGTACATCCAGGCCGCTTGAGTTGGTGTGTATCGACTTTCTTACAAGTCCATTGACAATAGCTAAGGCTTCGTTTGATCATCTCATCGCCCTTTACAGCTTCCCTGTGAGGTAATATAGTGATGAGGGCCGGAACTTCGAACGTCAGGCTATACACGTGCTCTGTTAGCTAGAGTGAAAAGAACTAAGACCTCCCCTTACCATCCTATGGGAAATGGGTCAACGACGCATTTAACAAAAGCCTCCTCGTGATGTTAGCAACCTTTGACCGGAAAACTTACCTAGCACCCCTAATTCAAGCCTACAATGTGACTACAAGTGATGTCACATGCTTCTCACCCCATTATTTAACGTTTGGGTGGCATCCTCGATTGTCAATGAACGCTTTTCTAGGCATTGAGTTCAATGAATGGGCAGACGATCAATTTTCGTACGTAGGTAAACTACGAGAGCAGGTGGAATACACGAACGGGGCAGTTCGTACTGTCGCAGTTAAGAAAGCTGCTCAGAACAAAGTTCGTCAGTGCGGGAGTCGAATGTCAAGGTCAGAGATGGTGTCCTTATAGGGATTGTGGGTATTAGAGGTCGAAGTCAGCTAACAGAGAACGTGAACACTATCTGGTAATAAAATAATCAGACCGTGGTATTCCTGTATTTTTGTAGTGTTTTAACGTTCATTCCCTGTGGGGTTATCTATCCGGTTGGTAGGGTACACTCAACCCCCGGATGACTGTTAGTTTTAAATAGTTTATTATCTGTATATTTTACAAAAATGTGACCTTGTTGAAGGTGAGATTTCATTACGTATGATAGATAGGGGAATTCCCAACCTATCGAAGTGTTTTCTCTCCTTAGAACCAGTCCTGTGTATCTCTTTTAAATTTGGAAGATTTATGCCCATTTGTGGTTTAGGGTACTCAAACCCATTGGGTTAGGAGAATTTATTCTAGGGGCTTGTATATATTTCTATTTGATAAAGAAGGACTAGTTTTAAGACCTTTCCCTTTCCTAGAACATTCAGATATAACAGAAAATTATTTGCAGTCCCTATTGAAACTGATTTCTTACGAATGATTTAGCATACCCCTTTAAAAGGATTAAGATGAAACGGAGACAGTGGTATTTTCAACAGAATAACAACATTCACCGTCACACAATAGAATATTCTCTTATAGTGTGGACGCTTATGGAGACTTGCTGGCAGATTGCCTAAGGTTCTCTTTTAATCCTGTAGTCATATCACGTTACATTCGTATAGAGTTCTATTCATTCAGAATTGTGGATTTGTTAAAATCAAACATTCTGACAGCACCGTCCCCAAGTCTTGAATTATATTAAATTCAACTGTAGCATAGAACAATGAATTAATTTCGGTTGACGTAAGATTCTAACGCTTATTTTCGAGTAGTGTAATTTTTATCGAAACACAGTCAACATGAAATAAGACACTAAACAAATTCCATATTTAATACTACAGGTGTTTTAAATTTGTTATTAGCTGTGGAAAACAATATAAAGGTTTCCACGTCAGCTGTGCAGTGTCTGTACAGAGCAGTACGGTCCCTTTGGACAATACCGTTTCCGAGATATCGACCCGGATTCACCGATTCCAGGTGGAATATTTTATTGTGGTGCCAATATATACGGCTACATTCACTCTCCAGAACGAGCCGTGGTGGGTGGACATCCGTCAGGGGTACAATCTAGATAAAACACGACGGTATACCAAATACCACAGTAGTTCAGAGCAGGAATAATATCTATTTTAGAAATATGAGGAGTTTTGGACGACAAGATTAACTTGCTGAGTCCAATTTTGGAGACAGAAAATAATTTGTGTATGAATATCAGTAGAAATATTATGCAATAGCAATATTTTCACAATGAAGTTATTCATTCTAGATAATTCTAACTTTCAAAAATGAAAAAAATCAAGTCGTTACGCATGGAACTGCACGTGACTAAGAATACCAACAAGCACAACATTCTTAACGTAATCAATTTAATCAAAACTTTTTTTTCAATACGAGGGAATCAAACTAATTGGGCATGAACATGACAACGTAAGTGATCACGTGATCTTCTTTACTGCATCGGACAGTGTTTAAATGGTGGATTTAGTGAACTGCACATTCTTATAGTGGTACCTGCAGTGACTGGCGCTGTTCTTTAACAAAAGTTCTGATGACGATCTAGATGGATGGTGGACATTATGTTCATTTAACATTAAACTAACCGCAGAGATATTTGATAAAGAGGCGAAATATAAAGGTAGATTTGTATGCGGCATTTCTGATTCAGTACAAAACATGAATATTACGGATAACGGAGGTGATATTGGACAGCCGGACGTCCTTCCAACGGACATCGGACATCTTCCGCCAACCAACAACTCAGTCCCGACGTTTTACTTTCATCAGGTATGTACACAACTTTTAATTATTTATTATAGTTTAAGTTCTTTGTGATAGCGCGGAACTGAAGCCGACTTCTTAGTGCTAATTCACGGAAGTACTGAACTGAAGTTCATGTTGGCTTCCAGATCGTTTACCTAAAATAACTTTGAAAACAAAAAACTAACTAACTAACTAACTAACTAACTAACTAACTAACTAACTAACTAACTAACTAACTAACTAACTAACTAACTAACTAACTAACTAACTAACTAACTAACTACATAACTAACTAACTAACTACATAACTAACTAACTAACTACATAACTAACTACATAACTAACTAACTAACTACATAACTAACTAACTAACTAACTACATAACTAACTACATAACTAACTAGCTAACTAACTGCCTAACTGACTGACTGACTGACTGACTGACTGACTGACTGACTAACTAATATAGCAGTATGTATAAAACACTGACCAGTAAGCTTTAGAAATGATCACTTATTTATTGTCTGTCGAAAATAACTTAAAAATTTTCATAATGAAAAAAAAAAAAGATTGAAAACCAAGCTGCGAACGAAAAAAGCAATTGCTTGGCCAAACGAGGTCATACCTCTATTCCCGTTGTTAAGTTTTAACAAGTCATAAATTAAATGATATTCTGACATAAGAAAATAATGATGTTTTGAAAGAGATGACTAAGGTTACGAAATATGTTTGAATGATTTGTATAATGTTACAGGGCATCGACAATAAGAGGTATCGATGGCCAAAGAACACTAGAGAAGGACACTTAAACAAAAACACATCTAACACAAATAAAAATAGAAAACTGTTTTAAAACTTTAAATTTAACGAAATACAAACTGTGATTGATAGAAACTTATTAAATATCTAAATTTCAGATGACACGTTAAAAAGAGTAAAGGAATCTGTTTTAAATCAGAGCAACTACGACAGCTGTTTGTGAAATTAACCTTTTAGTGTATATGTACTTCACAATGCACTGCCTCCAAAAAGACAATATCGATTTTTTTTGCGTGACGTTTTAGGTCCGAACTGTCTTAAAACGCCTAGACAGATTGTTTCAATGTTTGCTCCTAAAGTGCTAACGTGGTTGGTCTTGTTTTAAAAAGTACGCTATGCCTAATGTAATTGATCTGGTGTTAAGTACCAAGCTGTACCTAATCTGGTTGATCTGGTGTTTAGTACCGAGCTGTACCTAATCTGGTCCACCTGGTGTTTAGTACCGAGCTGTACCTAACGTGGTTGAACTGGTGTTTAGTACCAAGCTGTACCTAATGTGGATGATCTGGTGTTTAGTACCAAGCTGTACCTAATCTGGTCCACCTGGTGTTTAGTACCGAGCTGTACCTAACGTGGTTGAACTGGTGTTTAGTACCAAGCTGTATATAATGTGGTTGATTTACTGTTAAGTACCGAGCTGTACCTAATGTGGTTGATCTAGTGTTTAGTACCGAGCTGTACCTAATGTGGCTGATCTGGTGTTTAGTACCAAGCTGTATCTAATGTGGTTGATTTACTGTTAAGTACCAAGCTGTACCTAATCTGGTTGATCTGGTGTTTAGTACCGAGCTGTACCTAACGTGGTTGATCTGGTGTTAAGTACCAAGCTGTACCTAATCTGGTTGATCTGGTGTTTAGTACCGAGCTGTACCTAATGTGGCTGATCTGGTGTTTAGTACCAAGCTGTACCTAATGTGGTTGATCTGGTGTTAAGTACCAAGCTGTACCTAATGTGGTTGATTTACTGTTAAGTACCAAGCTGTACCTAATCTGGTTGATCTGGTGTTTAGTACCAAGCTGTATCTAATGTGGTTGATTTACTGTTAAGTACCAAGCTGTACCTAATCTGGTTGATCTGGTGTTTAGTACCAAGCTGTATCTAATGTGGTTGATTTACTGTTAAGTACCAAGCTGTACCTAATCTGGTTGATCTGGTGTTAAGTACCAAGCTGTACCTAATGTGGTCCACCTGGTGTTTAGTACCAAGCTGTATCTACTGTGGTTGATCTGGTGTTAAGTACCAAGCTGTACCTAATGTGGATGATCTGGTGTTTAGTACCAAGCTGTACCTACTGTGGTTGAACTGGTGTTTAGTACCAAGCTGTACCTACTGTGGTTGAACTGGTGTTTAGTACCAAGCTGTACCTACTGTGGTTGAACTGGTGTTTAGTACCAAGCTGTACCTAATGTGGTTTAAGGGACAAGGTAAGGCACACCATACGTTTTAGAGACAAGTTAAGGTACACTATACGTTTTAGGGACTAGTTAAGGTACACTATACGTTTTAGGGACTAGTTAAGGTACACTATACGTTTTAGGGACTAGTTAAGGTACACTATACTTTTAGGGACTAGTTAAGGTACACTATACTTTTAGGGACTAGTTAAGGTACACCATACGTTTTAGGGACTAGTTAAGGTACACTATACGTTTTAGGGACTAGTTAAGGTACACTATACGTTTTAGGGACTAGTTAAGGTACACTATACGTTTTAGGGACTAGTTAAGGTACACTATACGTTTTAGGGACTAGTTAAGGTACACTATACGTTTTAGGGACTAGTTAAGGTACACTGTACGTTTTAGGGACTAGTTAAGGTACACTGTACGTTTTAGGGACTAGTTAAGGTACACTGTACGTTTTAGGGACTAGTTAAGGTACACCTTTTCTATCTTCTCATATTGCATTTTCAGTACAAGTGTCGGAGAATACTCCGACTAATAAAGGCGATATAAGTACTGCCAAATTACTATTGGTTATTGCTATTGTTTAAATGCAAGGAGAAGTTCGAGCATATATGGCTTCGCAAACACGTGATACTCTGTCGGTGAAGTCAAACCCAACATTTACATCTGAGACGACGTTTTCGGAAAATCATTGATATTTCGTATCAGAATGACTTTCCAACAACACCTGGACTCGGTCGTTGAAGTCTGGGGATGATTTGGAAATCCTTCATTACCGTCGATATTCAATATTTTTTAAAGTGCTTAGATCTCAGTTTTTAGCGCCACTTTGCAGTTTTGATAAGTTGTAAGATTGTTAGAAGTCTTTTTTAAAAGGTCTGTCTATCGACATCCTAAAGACACGTCCGGAGACCTTTCATTTTCACACAGCATGGATATCTAATTTTGTCATTTATCTCGATTACTAACATTGATGCAGCTTTTAACTGTGGTGTTAACCCAGGGAGATTGAGAAGTATAAATGGTGATTACAAATGCAGATATGTTAAATCCCATTACAATATGAACAATTGAAATGCAATTCCTATTGTCACCCTGTTATTCATTGAGAATGAATTACACTTTATTAATGAATAGTCTTTACCTGCCTGTAAATATGAGTTCATTTTAGGCTTGTATATGAGACCGTGTAGAAAAATTCGCTGATATGAGAATATATGTAGCTTTCGATGTAGTTTTTTTTTTTTTTTTCGTCTTTTTCTCCTCTCGACATTCGTACACTTCCTTTGAGAAAGCATTCCGTTAGATAAACAGAAAACAGCACACTGAAGTTGTTATAAAACGTCAGCGCGTGATTTGTCAACTAAACCACGTCTTAATTTAGGTGTGGCATTTTATTATAGCTAGTAAAATTGAAAACGAAAAATGTTTAAAACAGGAAATGGTTGGCGTGTGCGGCCATGATGGCTAAGTGTGAGTGATTAGTTGAAACCGAGTCTCGGTCCGTATTCTGACGGATATCTAGTTTATTTGGGAATTTACGTCTCCTTAACAACCAGGTTCAAAGGTCATAGGAAGGTATCATAGGAAGGTGATGTTCACACATGATTGGTCTATTGAAGGACACTTTTAAAGTGTCATCACCCTGAAATATCATAACTTTAGTATGCTATCATCGCCTGCCACTTAGAAACATGATAAAGACAATGGGTCATCTGTCATGTAAAGTCCCCTCCTTCCCCAAAATATCAGTCAGGGGAGTTATACTCTTTTTTTTTTACAATTGTTGAAAAACAAAGAAAAAACAGCCAAACAAACAAACAAGATTCAGAAACAAAGAAACAGAAACTAACGAAAAATTCAAACAAATGATGAAGAAAAATAAAGATATACTCGCATCTTTTAGATACCAGTAAAAGAAAGACATAAATACATACCATTTTCAAAAGAAAATGAATACCTTGTGTTCCGGAAGATCAGGGATATCATATTTCATTATTTTTTTTTGTTTGTTACATATCTCATTGGTAAATTATATACTGTCTTTTGAAGTAGTTTGGTCAACGTTTGATGGTCACGACATAGATTTTCTTTACCAGCTGATGGTAATATAACACTGTCGCATTAGTGGTCAGTAACCTGTATCTAACATGGATAAAAAAGGCTAGATAGAAAACTGTGATAAATGATAAAAATTGTCAGACAAATTAACCACTGTCATCTCTCAATTGGGAGATCAAAGAAACCGCTAATGAGGACTTCTGATTTAATCTGTTTCCACATCATATAACATCTCAGACACTGCTAACGGCGGAATCTCAAGATTAGAATTCTTTATTCCATTTAAAACGATCAATACTAGGTTGGTAGAGGATTGGTCTTGGTGAAGAACCGATACATCATGTTACCATAAAACATCTTAAAGGTGAAAAATACTCTTTTTTGGTAAATTAACAAAGTTATAGCATTGGACATTACGCAATAATTGATTTTAAAATTGATCAATATATTAGCATGTTATCACAGTCTACTTATACTTTATCGTTTGCTTAAGATTGAACAAAGCCACACAAGTGGAAAGTACCTTCCAACAGAATTTAGAATTAGATACAGAAGTGCCTAGCTGCTTTCGTCCTTCTAGGACCTGTCTGTGATAGAAAGGGCCTTATTCTTGAAACCTATGGGTAAAATCAATAGTGACTGAAAAGGTCAACATTTAGATGAGGCGGTGTGATGGTACCTTTATCAAATAAATGTGGCAATGTTTATTTGTGCATATGTATATTCTCAACCATATATTCATTTCACCTCAACCGGACTTTACTTTAATTCAATATATTATTATTATTTAAACGACGTAATCATTGATAAATATTAACATATTAGTTGTTTTTAAAATAAACTTGTGACTAAGATTTGTTTTTCTAATATTGGCCATGGGGTCCAGTGACACATGTTACAGCGGCCGTGGTGAAAAATAATAACAAGCAAAAACAAAAAAAACACCAACAAAAAAATGTGAACTGCGATTGTGATAACAAATAACTCTATGACACGAATTATAACTCTTTCAAATTGTGGATGTTTGGGTCGAACATAGTTAGAATCAAAACAGTGAACGCCGAATATTGATGTAAATAACAACTGCCCACGTTGTGCCGAGAACTTGGTAACTCGAATACTACATGGTGTCAGTTAGCGTTTTTGCAATATTTGGACAAATTACAAAAAAAAAAATCGCATTTTAGTATTTAGAGGACATTTGTAAGAGAAAGCTCAGCGTGGTTACTAAAAAAAAAAAAAAAAATTATCGAGGATAGACATTTAACCCCCACTTGGATGTAATGGTAAGGAGAAGACAGGACTAATAGGGCACTTATTGTTAATCACATCCCAGCAGTTGTCCAATCTAATATCCGGAGGACAGCATCTGACAGATCTTTTGAGAATAAACACTATTATCCAGTCTTCTAAAATAGACCAACGACCATTGTTTTAATAAAGATGCAGTGCAAGCTATATGACCACACCCTTCTCAAGTTGTATTAGTAGCTTCTGTGACCAGGCGTTGAAACAGTGTGTTGGATGAATGAAATGTATGGCACACCTTGCGTTTTATTCAAATGACACATTCCGGGTAATGGCGTATTAAAACAATATTTTGTTCTTTACCGATTATATAATGGATTTCTGAAAAAAAATCATGTAATTGTGTTCTTATGCCACGTATCGGACGCAATCAGTCATACATCATTAACGGAAACCGAAAGTAGAGCATGTAAGGTTAACAAGTACGAAGTGTCCTATCATGGCATGTCATGTTACCGTTTTATGAACAAATGAGCTATATTTAGACTCAATGTCGCCAGTCTCATAAATGAAAATATATATTAGATATTGCTACAGACGATAAATAATCGATATTGAAATGTGTCTATTTCCAATAAGTAATATTAGCCTGCTATCAACAAGATGCGTTTATGAAACACCATGCCCCCAGTTGCAACAAAATTCCGAAGCGGGTCATTACAACTGTATTGTGTACAGCATGTACTAATTGCATGGGGGTCGATATTATACAGAAGATTCATTCATTTAGAATCAGTATTTTACGGAAGCGTATTCTGGCCACGTTGTGTATTATTTTAACTCGAAATTTTGCTCGAAATTTCGAGTAAGTTATCCGAAATCTTTAGTTAGTAATCCGAAATTTTGAGATCTTATCCCGAAATTTCGAGATAGCAACGCGAAATGTTGAGATAGCAACTCGAAATTCCGAGCTAGTAATCCGAAATTTTGAGTTAGTAAGTCGAACAACTCGAAATTCCGACTTATTAACTCAAAATTTCGGAAATTTCGAGTTAAAATAAAACACAACGTGGCCGGAATACGCTTCCGTAGTATTTACTTCTAAGAAGATGGTTATTCTCATTTATGTTTGATAACAATTTCAAACACAGTGATGATCACATGATATTTGATGCGAATCAAGAACAACAGTTTTTGTCAGATGTTATAGTAAAGAACATCAACAGTAAATATTACATGATAGTTAGTGCCAAGAAACAACAGCAAGTTCAATCACGTGATAGGAGGGACCATTTATTACTTATGGCATGATAACTAATGTCAAACAAGAGCAATAAGTTCAATCACGTGATAGGAGGGAGCATTCATTACTTATCACATGATTACTGATGTCAAACAAGAGCATTAATTTCAATCACGTGATAGGAGGGAGCATTCATTACTTATCACATGATTACTGATGTCAAACAAGAGCATTAATTTCAATCACGTGATAGCAGAGATATTTCATTACTTATCTCATGATTACTGATGTCAAACAATAGCAATAATTTTAATCACGTGATAACAGGGACTATTCATTACTTGTCACATGTTTATTGATGTCAAACAAGATAATTAAGTTCAATCACGTGATATGTCATTGCAAGCATCACCGCCAATACTTACCATGAAATAGCCTATTAAAAAGTTATGAAAAGCAGCAATACCCTTTTATAATGTGGAATTCAATACAAGAAAACACAGTTTGACTATTGCGACGTACCTTGTTTCCTTGCTAATAATTCAGAAACATCTACCATGGGAAATGTTCGTGAATTATCATGTTTTATCTACATACAATGTTTTATAACGTGTTTTTCCATCGTTATCAGAATTTCAAAGTGCCAATTCAACACGAATTTGCAAAATCACTAATCTTCAAGCATTTTTCGTGATTTTCTTTTTGAATCTCAAATACAATTGTTACTTGTAATGTAAACGTCTTGAGGTAGCCGACACTTTCAATATAAGGACAATAATAACGAGGTATATTGTGCACTGTATACATTTGATGTATAATGTTTCTATATTTACATAATGTAGTTCAATATTTCGTTCTCCTTGAATAGCTCGTTATTTCTTAGAAAGTTCGCATTTTCTCCAAATTTCGTTCATACAAAAAATATTTCTTAAATCATCTTTTTACGTGACATCTAAGAGTGACATTATCGCCACAAAAGAAATGTCTATTATCCCATCCATACATCAATTTACGCATTGATTTCTTAGCAATTTATTTCAGGATGGATTGTCATTATCACGTACGAAAAGATATTAATGTCTGTGGAAGGGTTCTACGTAACACGTTTTATAGAAAGATATTTATCAATGGAATGTAAACAAACAATGAAACTACATCAAAGGTTTCTGCTAAGGCTCGTCAGTAATACAAGGGATCCTCACGATATTCTTGAAGACGAGTTAAATTCAGTACAAGCAAGTTATAAATGGGAGGCACACTGATCCATCATTTGACAAATTTCATTAGAAATAGTGTTTAAAATATATATGAAACATTGTCATATCTTAACATGACGTCATAGGCGATACGAAGCACCCACAACGGGAATTTATCGGTAATACATTCATTACATCAAAAAATATTTACCTTATATGTCTGATAATTGTAATAAATAATCACATTTTATAGATTCTACTAAATATTATTGGCATTAAAACATCTAATAGAATGGGACACTTTTCCTAAAGAGGTGAACACGTGAACTCAAACAAAAAATCATCTGTGGATATGAAGTTTCATGACAATTAGATAACAAAGTCGTTAAAGCGAGAATGATTGAAATCTTTTGTATAGTAAGTTACTTCAGTTTTGTCTCAGGAGGGTCGAGATGCAAACTCGAAGGAAAAAGACGGTTTTGAGATCCTGTGTGAAGCTTTCACGACAATTGGAAAAGAAATATGAAGACGACAATAGAAACAGTGGTCTCAGTTTTGAAACCAAGAGGTCGACACTTATACCTGCAAAAGCCATAAGGCTCGCGAGGAAGTGTATGAATTGTCATGAAAGTTTGTCAGAAAAACAAGTCGGCAGGACCAGGAGTTCGAAAACCTATTTTTGGTATCAATGATCTCAATTTTGACCATATTAAGTTAAAATGCAAATTTGTACTAGATATGGTGATTGTTAGTACTTGAAGGAAGTTAAAAGACAAGAAACTACCAACACGTCAACATAGTCATAACACAAACCCGACTCAATAAAACTAGGCAAAATAAGAGAAAAGAAAGATTTACACGGAGACCCCTGAAAAAGTACACGGAGAATAAGACCAGGTGTTCCGGAAGAGTAAGCGTCTTCTGCTTCATCGACGACACCCACACTGAAATTCATGGTTAATGTAAGTATAAAATGTCACGTTCTCAAATGAGAACAAGGTATACTTCAACGGAACCAATAGGCAAACTAACGAGCATCAAACACGTCCAGGTTCATGTCGCACATTTATTATCATTATTATTACATTCTTAACGGCCCGTCAACTCATAAAAGGTCATTAGGGCCACAAACGGTAAAACACACAACGATCCAAAAAGGAAATAACATCAAACAAACTGAAAGATAAAAGACAAATGCTAAAAAACTTAAATGGTTGTATTATCACAAACGTAGACCAACATTTATCAGAAAACCTATAATTTTACAAATCTCAAAATTTTCAAAAGGGGTCTTTAGACTTGTAACGTTACGATAAAAAATTCTCGAGTAGACAGAAGGTCAATGCAGTCCAATGAAAAAAAATGTTTAACGGTGAATGGCTCATCATATCCTATGCACCGAGGATTATCTTCGCCTTTCAACATATATGTATGTGTAAGGTATGTATTGCCCATCCGAAGACAGGCAAGGACAACTCCGTCTCGGTGGTTGTCTCTATAACAAGGAGACGATTCACCGATTATAGGTTTTACGGAGTGCAATTTATCATTGATATATAGATTCCATTACTCCTGCCACTGAGCTGTTAAAATTGATCAATAAATTGGTTAAAAATCAGTAAAATGAAGTTTAAAAACAACAGGTTGTGGCGATAAGGTTCCTTTGTAGCACGATCTGCTTTTTCATTGCTTGGTATTCTCATGTGCTAAAGAGCCCAGCAAAAGGCAATATTAAAGTTGATGAAGTATTAATGTATCACAAATGAAAATGTTTTCGACATTTCTATTGCCAAGGCTTTGTAGTACAGAAAGAGAATCTGAATAGATAACAGCTCTCAATACTTTGTTTGATTATATTCAATAGCGATGAAGATAGCTCGCGCTTCCGCAGAGAATATTGTAGCGTTTTTCGGTAGCCGGCATTCAGAGACTCCATCTTGTGTAACAATGACTGCGACAACCTTATCATTACCTTTGAACCATCAGTATATAAATGTAGAAATGCTTTATATTTTGACTGCAATTTCGAGAAGAATGAACGAAAGGTGCAACTGCCAGTGTCTGATTTAACCATTTCATGAAGTAAAAAGTCAGTTTCAGGTGAATTCAAGAGCCATGGTGGAATTTCTAACGTTCCAAAGGACTGAATTTGGTCAATATCAATATTTGTTTTTTGTAAATGAGCGAAATCCGAATACCGGATGGTGGAATGGTCTTTGGTTTGTTTTGAATAAATGATTTATATATTGGATCAAATACAGGTGAAAAAGTAGGATTTGAAGGATTTGAGTTTATCTGAATGGTATATTTCAAAGCCAATTTATTTCGACGGCTATATAGTGATGGTTCGTTAGCCTCTACATAGAGGCTTGCTGCTGGTGTTGTCTTAAAAGATCCAAGAGAGAGCGTCAGACCCTGGTGATGAACAGTGTCTGAGTATGACACCACCTTTAGAATATTCAGTGCCTTACATGTGGAAGGAACGACAGTTTCCTGTCGAATTATACACCTAAGAATTGGGTTTGCCAAACAACCGGAATGGGTACACAACAATGCGATAGATTTGGATCGTAGTGTTGTTTCCGTATTTCACAAAAATGCATTCAAACTGTTTTTGATTGTGAAAATTTTAATCCGTTTTCATCTGCCCAAATTTGTTGTCGATTCAGACATGGTTGTAGCTGTCTTTCGGTGGTATTCATATGCTTAGATCGCTAGCATGTAAAGAAGACATCGACATGAAGAGCGCCCGCCATTGAAGGGGATAATGTTTTGACAATACTGTTAATTTTAAGTCAAAAAAGTGTAACCGACCGAGAGAATACTGCCTTGTGGAACACCCATTTCCTGCTGATGAACTTCAGAAATGGTCGTTCGATGCCGGACTTGAGAAACTCTATCTGATAAATAATCAGAAACTTTGGTAGGTTATCTCTTGTACCTATATCGTACAGATTTTCATTATGCCGTGTTTCCACGTTGTGTTAATCAAATCTTCCAAATCGAAGAAAACTGCAACCAAGTGCTCTTTTTTTTAGAAAAGCCTCATGCACAAAGGTTTCAAGACTAACCAAATGGTCGTTTGTACCCCGAGGTGATATTATGTGATTGGATTACTGTCACCAAATTAATCTTGATTTTATCATCCGCTCTAGAGTTTTACAAACGCAACTCGTGAGCGATATTCAGTGGTAGCTGGAGGGATCCGTCGAATCATTTACCTTGTTTGGCGATAGGAATCAAAGTAGGCTTTTTCTATGACTTTGGGACATTACCCTATCTAATAAAATATCATTAAAAATATCAAGAAGCTTTTTTCTAATAATGATTGTGGTAGGTGTATTAGGAACTAACAGTGAAATCACCACGTCCTGTTGCAGAGTCATGTGATTTTTTTTCAAAGATTCTCGAAGTTCTGACATTGAGAAAGATTGGTTGTATGTTTCATTTCTTAGTTTTTTTCTTTTTTTTCTTTTGAACTGCTTGGAATGATTATTTGCAGACGCAGATCCTAAAGAATTTGCAATATCAAATTTCGATGTGGCTAATTTTACATTTATTTTCAGATGTCTAATTGCTCTGAATGATGTTTTACCGCTGATTCGTTCAATCATATCCCATACCTTTTTGGTGGATGTGTTAGAATTTAATTTGGACACATGAGATCTGCATGACAATCTTTTGTGTAACCGTATAAGACGGTGGTATTTTGCCCTAATAATTTTACAATTGTTTACTCTTTCGCTTGTCGGATTATATTTAAATTGCCTCCACGCGGTTTTCCTATTTCTAATATTTTTATCACAATCTTCATTAATCCAAGGTTTTTTGTTGTACTTTCGTTTGGATTTTATAGTAAAGGTAGTTCTGGATTTTGTTGAGAAGTTTGGTACTGAGATGTTCAAATTTACTTTATATGATTTCCAGTGGGGTACATGACCGCTCTCTGAGGATCCACAATTCCTTAGAAATATTGGAAAGTGGTCGCTTTCACAGAGATCGTCACGAAATTGAATGACAACGATGGGGGACATAACGTTAAGTCAATGTGGGAGAATGTTCCGGAAGATGGATTTATTATTGTAAAGAGGTAATTTTCCGATGCAAGTTTTTCAATTTTTGTTCTTCTGTCATTATTGCCGGATAAACCCTTTTCTTATGACCATTAAATTCACCCAAAGGCATGAACAGGGGAGGCAGTTGCGATAGGAGTTCGTCTAGTTGGTTGTTCGTAAAATCAGAGTTTGGAGGGAGATAGATGGAGCATACTGTTAGCGTTCTATGGAGCGTAACACTTACAGCAGTTGCCTGGAGGTGAGTATTTAATGGTATGTTTTTGTGAGGAACTTGATTGCCAACAAGGATAGCAACTTCACCGGTTGCTTTGTTGCCTACAGGACCGACGCAATTAAACAATGAATATTTGCTGAAATTGATATTTGTTACGGTTCTGGTGAGCATTTCTTGGAGATAGACTACACTAGGGTTATGTTCTTGAGACAGTCGAAGAATTTCATCAATATTGGATAGAAGACCTTTACAATTCCATTGGATTATTGTATCCATTATTACTAACATATGTAGAGATAAGTGTGGAACCAGTGATAATTAACTAGACTACTTGTTTAACCTTAGGTGGTTTGACAGCTTTAATAGAGATCTAGGAGGATTTGGAAGTAGCTACCTGGTACTCAATATCCAGAGAGCCGAATTTGCTGAAAGTGTGAATTGGGTCGTCATACCATTTTTCTTCTATCCGAGGAAATTTGAATTTTCTGTTTGGGCTGGCTTTTCACTTTTTGATTGGGAGCAGGAGTTGATGGAGATTGGGGTTTCTGATTCTGTTTTGATGGTGATGGTGGTGGTCACGGTGACTGTGTTGAAGAAGGCTTTGAAGCGGTAGGCCGAATGCCATGTCAGCCTGTGTACCTGCATCACATGTCTGTGTAGCAGCATCACTGGTCTCCACGGTCGTAATACCAACCTTTGCACGACTGGCATCAGATGGACCCGAAATAGGCATTTCAACAATCTTCCTTGCCTCGGGAAAGGTAATGTTGTTTGTGTATTTGACGCGAAGGGTCTCTTTCCTCGTGCCAGGCAGAGCAATCTCTGGAATATGCTGGATACTGTCCAACTACCACATTTCGTGCAGCGAGCCAGACCATCACAAGCACCATCTGCAACCCGTCTTCGTGACCCGCAACTCCACATTTAGCACAAACCTTTCTGTTTTTTACAGTTATTGAAATGATGATCAAACTTTTGGCAACCGATGCATCGAAGTGGATTTAGGATGTATACACTTTCGAAGTCAACATTGACACGTTTTGGTAAGATTGCAGATGCTGATACAGACTAACCTGTCATAACGGCTACCTTAGTTAGACGGCCACCTGCTTATAACGGCCGTTTTCAGACCCTCCCAATCGTTTTTGCTCATTAATGATACCTTATTTAACAGCCACCTGTCTAACGCAGCCAGTGGCCACCCCTTTCATCACCAAACTCGCGATCGAACCTCGTTTAAACGGCCGTTTTGACAAGCTTTCTTGACTGCGAGTCACGTTTTCTCGCCACGAGAACATTCCTACAAAGAAGACAGCTGAAGGCACGTAAACACAATTCACCATGCATTTTATATTGAGTTTGATTTCATTTACGTCACTGGTATACACAATACAGGCATATTATCACTATTGTGGCAAATCACTTCGAAATATGAGCAGCAAACGAAAAACTTAAACTCTTGAAGATAGGGCTCCGTACCGGCACTTGATATGTATCTAAAACCGGTATTTTACGTTCGATAGATACATCTGTATTTACTTCACGTCTGGCAGTGAGCTGTCACTAAGGGCATCAAATCATAGAAAATGAAGAATACCGACGTGATATCTTCTGTATTATAATCATTGGCCACCTGGAATAGGAGATGATGAATGGGATACAATTTACAAGCTGTAATTTTGTGTCCAACACTTCTAATGTGAAACCTAATTTGTCCTGTACTTTAGCGCGCGCTATCCGATTTCAAACCTTAATATCACCATCTCACTCGCTTTTAAATGATACACTTCGATGTCACGAATTGAGTTATTTTTATTTCGGACTAACGACCTGATGCTGCATAAAAGGAAAATAAAACATACGGGTTGAATGTCGGTCTCCAGCTGTTAAGTTCCTGATGAAGGTTTCAGTTTTTGATCGTGGTTTACCAATGACAACATGAACTGAAGTCTTTCCGTATTGTTACGGTATGTCCATGTTTTACTTCCAACAATGAATCGACTTTACCGCCTTCAATGCATATTCTTACTTTTATAAGAAATACATATACTTTAAAACTTAATTTTCGCAGAGAGTTAAATTTCTGGCTGGTTTACGCATCGGTAACAATAATATTAAAAAAAACAAATATCTATGTATCTTTTAATTTTTAACTTTTTAACAAATTCAGTATAAAATATTTTTCCCCGCCAGTGCCCAAATTCGTTGTGATACGTGTTCTTCAATAGTATGATATCAGACATTTCATTTTTAACTTAAATGACGATTCTTGCGTTTGGTAAAATACCATATATTTGTTTTCCTACTTAATGATTATTCAAGGGAAGTAGCAATTCTTTATTTTAATAGACTCCACTAAGCACCAGATTCGCATATGAAACTTATCATCTATATATAACAGATTCACATTGTCATATATGTTTGAAGGTCAAAGTTGTTATGGTCAATTAATCAGTTCGAAAGAATAAAATATTGTGAAAATCAGAATGTCATATAATTTGGAAAATTATAGCATCTTCTGTTTCTGCAGTCATTGTTTGAAAGTCTAATCGAAATACAGATAAAGTAAAAAGGATACATATTTATCCACTCATTCGCATTTCAAGCGTCTTTAGACACTGATTCGCATCCCGAACGTCTGGACCCACTCATTCGCATCCCGAGCGTCTTTACCAACTCATTCGCATTCCAAGCGTCTTGACCCACTCATTCGCATTTCAAGCGTCTTTACAAACTCATTCGCATCCCGAACGTCTTGACCCACTCATTCGCAATCCAAGCGTCTTTAGACAGTCATTCGCATCCCGAACGTCTTGATCCACTCATTTGCATTCCAAGCGTCTTTAGACACTCATTCGCATTCCAAGCGTCTTTATGCACTCATTTGCATCCCGAACGTCTTGACCCACTCATTCGCATTCCAAGCGTCTTTAGACATTCATTCGCATCCCGAACGTCTTTAGACACTCATTCTCATCCCAAACGTCTTGACCCACTCATTCGCAATTCAAGCGTCTTTAGACACTCATTGGCATCACGAACGTCTTTAGACACTCATTCTCATCCCAAGCGTCTTTACTCACTCATTCGCATTCCAAGCGTCTTTATGCACTCATTCGCATCCCGAACGTCTTTAGACACTCATTCGTATCCCGAACGTCTTTACCAACTCATTCGCATCCCGAGCTCCTTGACCCACACATTCGCATTCCAAGCGTTTTTATCCACTCATTCTCATTCCAAGCGAACTTTCATGTTTACAAACACAACGAGAAGAACATTCTCCAGTTTCCTGCAACTTTTTTTTTAATTCAAGAATGAACCTATTTTTCAAATCCAATGTATTTTTTCTCGACGGATCTTTTGTTATACGTTAATTGTGGCCGCACGGATAGCTAAGAAAAACAATAATAAAATACCAACATGTCAACATAATCCCACATAATCAAAACCTGTTAAAGTTTAATGTTCGAGTTGAATTTGAAATGTAGAAGAGTCTGTTATATCTTCGATTTCCAATTCTTGTTGATGTGGTCAATAAATTTCTTGTTTATTTATAGAAGACAAGATGACATTAAGTCTCTAAGTGAAATTAAACGACATTGTAATGACATTGTGACCTATTTTGATAGCTCTTCGACTAATTCAGCCTCGTATGAAAACAAAAGTAGGCCAACAGGGTGCACAGTTTGTTCCAATACGTATGCTAATTTTATTATCTGGCTTTTCTTCCGGTCAGTTTTGGCTTCTTTAATCGCTTTCTATATTTAAAATACAAATTTAGAAGAAGATTCTGTAGAGACAGATAATGAAATAAAGAGCACCATTTAGCTGTTCGTCAATAATGCTAATTTTGTAAATCTAGAAAGCGTCTGAGGAAAACCAAAATTGATCGAAAGAAATGTCAATTTCTAGATGGTGAGATGGTCTAGTCAAATAATCAGATTAATTCCGTACATTTTTATACGTGATAGTTTCAAAAGACGGTTCAGTACATTTGTATATTCTTAACCGTGACACTTTTAAAAGGCAGCACACAGATATGAATGTATGATGCAGTTTTGTTATTTAGTTTTCCTTATTGCAAATTTGAACAGAAATATTTTATTAACTTGAGAGTCTTTAGCACAATCTTAAGAACATGTTTGTCTACGTGTTACTAATGTGGAAGCCTAAATAAGCCAGTGTTTCACTAGACATTAAAAGTGTATAAAACACTGAAATCTGTATAGGATTGTTTATATTCAAATACATGTAGCAGAAGTCAATATTCATTTCACTCTCTCCGCTAGGATTCGAACACGGGACTTCTAGATTACTAGTCTCGGACTTAACCGATCGAGCGAAATAGAATATCTCTCGATCTCTCTCTAGCCCAGTAGTGTATCGCGATGAGTGTTTACCAGGGTCACAGACATTCCCACAATACATAAACATTCCAAAATTTTCATGTTATTAACAATACTTTAAAATGCTATTAAACAGAGTCACTATTTAACCGTGCAGAACAAAATGGCAGGAGCTTTGCAATATACTGTGGTTAATAATCTTTGGATTCTTACTGGAAATGTGTTATTTTTAAACATGCTGTTGCTAAGCTGTCAACGAAACACCCACTTCCTCCTCTTGTTCTCTTCAAACGTAGGAACAGATTCATAATTTAACCATGCAGAACAAAATGGCAGGTGATTTGCAATACACTGTGGTTAATCCTGTTTGGATTCTAACTGGAAATTTGTTGTTTTTAAACATGCTGTTGCTAAGCCATCCACAAAACACACATTTCGTCCTCTTGTCCTCTATAAACGTAGGAAAACGGACAGTGTTTTGAACTTGATTAGCTTATTTACTTAACATGTATATAGTAAATGGAAACAGTGCCAAGTTCGAATGGACTGCTTAATTTTAGCATGCTTGATAACGTATCTGGCTTCGATTGCAATTACAGACATTTGTCTACGTGCCGAATCGTTTAACTATGATCCTTTCTATCCCACGCCCGATGTTCATCTAGGCGGAGATAGGAGAATTGCTTTCTAGTTGAAACAGCTATCAAGTGTTTTCTTCGCGATTTAGTGCAAAGGGAGCAGCAATGTTCCTCTCATAGACAAGAGATTTGTGAAGAATATTTTTTGGTAGAAGGGAAAATATATAAAACTTGATTTGCACCGTGTATGGAATTTTTTTTAATTTAAAATGTACTTTAAATACAATCGTAATTGCAATTTCTGGTAAATGCCAAATCTTTTCATTTATTTGCATTTCTTTACAGCCTGGAGAGGATTTCATAAGCACATTGTTCTTGTTTAATTATTTATTGCATTTCAATTGAATTAACTTAATGTTTTATCAAAAACAGCCCATATTTGAATAACACATGCACTTTTACATTTAGTACCTTTATCCGTCTGAGGGACGCTCTGATAAGTGAACATTATCAATCATCATTCCCTTCATTCTACATCTAAAGTTAATTTAAAACGTTTCTATCACAACTTGCTCTCTGAAATTTATAAACAATATTTTTAAAAAACTTGCATCAATGATTTTCTGTTTAAACGAAATAAGGCGTTTGTAAATATCTCGCCCCCAGCACCGTTTTACAGATTAAGACAACACAATTTTGTGATGTGTATGCACGGCAGGTCCCCTAACCGAATTGTTCTGTCATTGTGACAAAAAACAACAAAATTTCATTAAACGATTGACCTAAAACTGAACCTAATTGGAAAAGCTCTACAGAATCTGATTTAACGACGTAATCTGAATGAAATCATGGTGTTGAAGCACATTAATCTAATTGTTATAAATAAACTGTGCATGATCTGGTAAATTGGCATATTCTACATCACATGATTTAACATTTTGTCTGGTGTTTGATATGCGAGCACGAGTTCCCCGAGGTGACACTGAAATATAGATTGTTAAGTATTTTTCGGTTTTCTTTGTATCATATCGCCTGTTTTGTTTGGTTTTATATTACTGAGATTTTTATCAATATCTATGATCAAAACAATGTTAGTTACGACCTGTTGCCAGTCGGGTGGGTTGTCATGCTCGAGATCTTCGGCAGTATACTCTTAAAGGACCGTTACAGGTGATGCAATGTTTAACAATCAGGAACCAAACCCAGAGTAGGATCATTTTCAGATCAGATCCGAAATTATGAAATAGGGATTGACGGAATACGCCCATCCGACCTGTAGGGAGATTCATATAATCGGGTTATATTATAGAAACTAATATCAAATTAAACATATTTAGTTTAAACATATTTTATTTATTTCCTACGTGTCATAATTGCACATCATAATTACAAATATAAATAGGATTCAGAAATAGATTTGTAATATAATAGTATTTGCAATCAAAGGGCTATATAACCAGATGAGAGACGATTTTTGAGTCCATTTTATACAGTCACAAGAAGTTGAACTTACTCTTCAGCAAACAAGACAATTACCGCTAGAATTTTAATAGTCGGATAGTGTCTTTTACGCGTATTGACCAAATCTGTTCTATCGACTTTCGACTGTTTGTTCTGCTGCATAATCTCATGGTATATAACTACAAAAAACTGAAGTGTTGCCTCATTAAAAAAAGTAAGACAATTGCATAATTCAGCTCACCGTAAGTTGTGTAATGGATGTTTAGTAAAACTGATATACATGTTTTGCCGGTTGTCCAATTTGATTCCTGCATAATTATCCAATTTGAAGTCAGATAAATAGCTCGGAGTAAATTTCAGAGGTAAAAAACATCGATTGTTTTCATCATTTCCATTTTAATTTAACCATCCTTAGTTGCATTTTATGCAAAATGAGTCTTTTGTAAACCACAATCTTTATTCATCAGGAATTTCCACGACAGAAAATGCCTTCAGACAACCATTTTTTGGCACATGATAATTATGTACGAAGTAAAAACAAGGAATTCCGATCTTTAACAATGAATAAGATTTATTATTTAAAAATATTAAAATATTTCTTGGAAGAAGTAATATGAACCTGTCATTGGTACATACGTAATTAATAACGAGTGCAGAGATTATGCCCTTCAGGGATTCGTGTCGCTATTTATCCGTGATATTAAGTGAATGGAAATGGTTATGCCATCTATGGCTTCTTGTCTCCTTGCGTGTGTGACGTATGAGTGAACTGGTTATGCCATCTATGGCTTCCTGTCTCCTTGCATGTGTGACGTATGAGTGAACTGGTTGTACCATCTAGAACGTCCTGTCTCTATGTATGTGTGACGTGAGTAAGAGTGAACTGGCTGTACCATCTAAGACTTCCTGTTTCTATGTATGCGTGACGTAGGAGTGAACTGACTTTATTATATAGAGCTTCTTGTCCCTTAATATGGCATATATATGATATATTATTCTTTAAATGAAATCAAATATATCACAAAGCCAATATGCAGGTTCATGTCGCACAGAAAAAATTAATGTGCCTCAATTTGGATCACTATGGCGACCGTTAAACATTGATTTAATCAATCTGTATCTGTTTAACCCTTGTGTTACGAGCTTGTATGTCAGTTGACGACATCTTGAACAAAAATCGTTTGGAGCATGTCCCTGCATATCGAATCAAATGGGGATGCAGTTATGCTGATCTCCAGAAATGGAACGTTCATCATAGGGACATTGAAAGCATCCTTAACAGCGAATCAATTTAACTTTAATGTAAATTTCACTGAAACTCTTACTGCCTTACACTGTGTATGACAAATTTGTTAATTGTCGAAAATTAGCGAGCACAGTAAACGAAGATGTTTCATTGATGTACCTAAAATAAGAGAAAATCATGCAAGCAAGTGGATTCGTATACGTCACTCGAGCTAGAAATTGTCCATTCTGTCTATTTTACGTCCTGGTTTGTTACATTTCATTATCGTTCATTATCATAAGAAACCACATCGAAATGAATATGGACATGGAAGAGGTTTTACGTTTCTATAATAAATTATTTGAAATCACTTAGGTACAGAAAGTATCATTCTTATGAAAATATGAACAGTTGAAAATAAAATGATTCTAGTTGGGTGCCCACAATGATCACATAGACCTGTCCAAGTCGTTAAATTTCACCTGTAGACAAAATGATGAGGTATTGTCTATGAATAACAAGAAATTTATTGACTACGTCCATGGATAGCAATATCATTGCAACTCCAACCTGTGATATTAATATGTCACCGTTGAATCGATATTCAAGGGTCTCTTCCCATTATCACGATGTTCGTGCAAGAAGTCGTCAACTGAAAGACAAACTCATAACACAAAGGTTCAAAAGATGCAGGTTGATGAAAATTATAAGGAAATGTTATGGTCGCCATAGTGATCAAACTGAGAAATATTCTATTTCTTTGTGTGACATGAAGCTGGACGTGTTTGATGCTTGTTAGTTTGCCTGTCTCTCTTTGGAGAACGTGACATTACTTACCAATATACTGACCAATATTTACATGGTGGGTATCGTCGATGAAGCAGAAGACGCTTACTCTTCCGTAACACTTGGTCTTATTCTCCTAGCATTTGATTCAGTAGTCACCATGTAAGTCTTTCTGTTATTCTTACTTTGTCCTAGTTTTATGGAAGTTGATTTTTAATTTTGATTATGTTGTCATGTTGGTATTTTCTTCATGTTTTTGGTAAAACAAAGTTAACGTAAGGCCAAGAGACCAGGGCCCGTATTCACGAAACCATTATCAGTGTCGAACTTACGGTTTTGTGCTTCAAATTTAAGTTTTGTACACACCTATTTTATTCTCATTCTCAAGTCGTATTAACGAAAATTCTGTGTTCGAGGTTTTGAACAAGTTCTCAATTTTCTTGAGCATGGTCTTGTCCAGAGAGAGAGAGAGAGAGAGAGAGAGAGAGAGAGAGAGAGAGAGAGAGAGAGAGAGAGAGAGAGTTTAATACAATGCCAAGGGTATACCGTGTTTCTAGATAATCAATAACTCTCTAACGTTATGAAGAAGTGTTCTACTGCTGGTTATGGCTGGTTACTATGACGTAAAATATACTTATAGTATATAGTTACGCATTTACTTTAAAACCACTTCAAGTTTAAGGCACTGATTTATTCACCAATAAGACGAAGAATTGTTCTGTTACATATTTTCACTACTTTGGGGATAATACCAGAGTTGGTTGGATATTGTATCTTCATTTCCTACAGTATGACTGTGAAACAAGTTATAAGAGGCCTTTATTTTCCCACAGGTGCGCCCTGAATAACGACTAAACAAGGATTTGAAGAGAATGCAGATTTCATGCAGAGCACGCTCTCGTAAATTTATACTATCCCCATATAAAAATTCTCAAAATTTCATATTTTTGCAACTTCACCTTGAACAATTAGGAAATGACGTCACTTGTGCAGCGTAATACCAAAATTTTCTTATTAAATCATCCTGAATCAATCGTTAGGAATCTACGTTGGAAGGTATTATTTTGAGTCGCGTGTCATTGACAAAGCCATTCACTCGTTCTCATACTCTGTCAACTTTTTTTCCTACAAGATGCACGTTTAATAAAAGTAAATCTCGTATGGGATACAAAATAATCTCCAAACATCAAAGAGTTCACTTGGTTACTGTGCTCGGAAAGTTTGACGAATACGAAGTTTGAGTACGTTCTCACTGGTGATGTGGCTTGAGTACAAGCACAAAAGTTGAGTTTGAGCATATGAACGGCTTAATGAATACGAGCCAGGTCTATATTCTGAGACGAAGCTGAGAAAAATATGCCTGGTCTTGGAAAGCTTCCTATGTCCAGCAAATCCAAGATTCAATTTGTACATTATATCAATACGATACCGAAACCAGGTTAATATTTCACAACAAAATATCTGCAATATATTGTCATCTACCATTTCTTGCTTACCCAGTTAAGTATATGGATCCACATGCATAGCGTAATGAGATATTGAGTTGGAAATTGTCATCTGTATATTGTAGACACGTTTGATAACAAGCACCGTTAATGTTAAATGAAATGAAACAAGTCACAAAGTCAATACTCAGTGTGCATATTGTCAGCGTGTTCGGTAACAAGTTCTGTCTACCATTTGGCTGATTGTCTGGGCGGAATCAACCGGGCGCAGGTGTTTTAGTTCTCAGACTAAAACACGTGCCTAAAAATACTGCTTATTTAACTTAAGACAAGAGTAAGAATACCATGGATTGAACCAGTTACTTTCATATAAGTTTTAAAAAATGAGGTACATTTAATTTAGTTATTCAAAAAATACCATTGAGGTCTGATGAAACAGCAAATTTGATTTCGCTCGTGTGAAACTACATTGTAACTCACATATAACAACAGTAAACAAAGAGATTCTTCAATTTCAATCTCATGAAATTTTATTGCTTTTAAGACAAGATGAGCAAAGCCCATGTATGTTCTCTCCTTAAACATAGAGATGTCCATCTCTTCCTACGAACAATATTAAAAAACAATAATGAAAGTTTTGCACTGAAGAGCGGACTTATCAGACGCACAGTTTTCAAAACCAATTGAATCGTAAAAAACAAATGCATTTGCCACTAAGATATATATATATATATATCTAAAATAAACACCAATCCCTTTTCGACAATAAAGATTTGTAAACCTAAACTCAACACGATCAATCAGCACATGTTCATGTAAATCGATTATACGAATGATAAGTGAGTAGCATCTTGCAATTTAATTCAGTATCAGACACAAAATATTCAAATTCTTTCTATGACTCTTTCCTTGACGACCCTTGCAGGAGTTTGGGGAAATAATATCCCTGCTATGTCTCACCCAATGTCGTAAGCGATGGCTATTGTGGGACATCTGTTGTGGTTTCCGCAATGCCTTCATTCAAAAAATATTTTCTTGACTGCATGACAGGTTTTTTGTACCATTCGGACATTGAAAGACCACAATGCACCCTCCAACCCATTGTAGTACTTGGTATCTTCATCTTTTTTCTTCCTTTTCTGTTAGATCTTCCTTTCCGTTCATTGTCAATACAAACAGTACGATAATTTTAACAGATCAATCAGCGCTATGGCCTAGAATCGTGTTGGTTTATTTCGTACACGACTCATTCTAATATTCTGTCCTACGAAATGACCAATGTCCTCTATGTCGCACTTCAAACGTACAATTACTATAACCATTTAAATAGACGTTTCACACTACTTGTTGTAAGCAGAGTCTCATTTATAATACAGTCACAGTGAACGTGCCAATAAAACCCATTAGTTAGTTCCTACTAAAGGATAATGACTGGATTCAATGCTGACAGTGATGCTGTTCAGGATGCACTCAGTGACAAGTTAGATTGGTTAACAAGCTTACCAAATTACACACATAAACTGCTCGTCATGATTCACTTCCTTCCGAACCTTCAAACCTGTATAACGGGAAGTATGTGTGAGTGTGAATCGTTAATGCACGTGGGTTAAAGGTCATTGCTTTATTTCACTTTCTTATTGTATCCTACAACTCTCTACGCAACAAATGTGATATAAATAAATATTTTGTTTTCTGAGAACGTGACAATTCTTACTTGGCTTGATCAAATAAACAAGACAGGTGTCGTGTCGTCGATGAATAAGAAATTGCTAATCATTCCGGAACACCTGGTCTTATTCTTCTTGTTGCTATTTGGGAATATTTTGTTTTTGTTTTTGGTTTTTTTAACTGGCATTCAAACAGTTCTAAGTTCTGGAAAATATAATATTGTAATTTCACACAAGGACAACGTTATAAAATGCGTTTCTCTACTCAAACATATTTTCAATTTGATATAATAGACCTATTGCTTTCAAATCCACTCTGAAGGTGAAACAAATACGTTTCGATCTATTCATATGATTCTTTGGTGTAACCTACATCCAATTTACAATCCAAAATACAGCAGAGACAGATAATGACGCAAAAAGCGTCTTACAACTGTTTCATCCCTCGTCAGTGATACAAGGGGCTGTATGTATTGACATCCTATTAAAATTTTATAGTTTCTCATTAAAATAAACCTTATTTCAGTCTAATGCGACCTCGTTGCTATATTTATAAAAAGTGTGCGTGCAAGTGGTTTTAGATGTTGCGCCTTAGGAATGTGAAATAATGACATATCTAAATTTAAAGAATTAACAAGTAAAAGTCAGATGATATATCAGATTAAATTGCATATCAAGAAACAACTTGTAAAATAGAAAATTTAGAGAGTCAGATTTGTCTCATTTTTATAAATGAAACGTAACAATATCATGTTTGTGTTACCAAATAAATTGTTATAAAGTCGGTAACGAGCAAACAAAAACCAAAACAAAACAAAAAGATATTTTAAAACAGGCATGTTTTTGTAACATTTCATCAACAAAACAAACCAAAAAACAAAATAGAGAGATTCCACCATTTTAAATTTTGTTCTGCTATTCTATTTTTGTCTTCCTCTTGCTATGATTTCTTGTTTACACGCTGTCCCTTTCTAATGGTGTCCTTTCATGGTTTTCCTTATTTATGATCTGCTGTTTTTAGCTTTTCTTTTTCGTTGTACTGATAAAGAGTCTCCTTTCTTGATGGGCCTTTCATATTACTCTTCTTCCGTGGTCCGTCCGTCCCTTCAGTAAACAATTTCTCGTTTATCAAAAGAAGCACCAAAGTCATATCCTTGAGACTTTGAACGACATTTTCAATATAGTGCATAGTTGTACATGCCTCATATCCAGGTTCCTTAGTTGTAAAGAAGGCTGCAAAATTGTTCACAGATTCAAATTCATTGGATGTAAATCGGCTGCTAGCCGCAGTTTTGATTTCCGATATCTAAAGGCTTTATTATTACTGTTATCACAATCTTAACGACCCGTCAACACATAAAAAGGTCAGTATGGTTTTAAATCAGTATAGGACGTTTAAAAACAATAGGTGGAAGCGATAAAGCTGTCTTTGCGGCATGATCTTCTTTTTCATTGCCTTGCTCCTTTGTGCCCAGGAGCCGAGCAAAAACAATACGAGGCAAGTTCATGATATAGTATTAATGTATTACGAATGAAAGTATTGTCGATATCTCTATTGCTAAGACTTAAGTACAAAAAAAAGTCGGAATGGATTACAACTCTCATTACTTTCTTTGTTTGAATATGTTCAAGGGGGAGGTAAATAGAAGGTGCAACTGTCAGTGTCTGATGAAGTGAAAAGTCAACTTTAGGTGAATTCGAGAGCCAGGGTGGAATTTCTATCTATCGAAATGACTGAATTTGTTCAATATCAATATTTATGTTTTGTAAAAGAGCGGGAACCAGAAAACCGATTTTGAAATGATCTTTGTTTTGTTTTGAAACGAGGTATTATATTTTGGATTAAATACAAGGATTTTAAGTATTTGACTTTAGCTGAATTTAGCCAATTTATTTCACATAAACTTGATGTAGGTGTGGTCTTATTTCCCAGATCGAGCTTCAGACACTGGTGATGAACAGTGTCTAATAATTTGAGATATAAATGTCTAGCAGATTATTACACAATGGAACCGCAGTCTAATTTTGATCTAATGAGAGCTCTATGAAGTCATAGCAAAACTTTTCTATCAGCTCTTAAACAGGTGTAGGACATAATTCAGTACTATTCAGGAATGCCTTAAGGCATCTGGCTTTAAGGAATTGCATATGTGGAAAGAACGATGATTTCCTATCGAATATCACACCAGGGAATTGGTTTGCTCAACAACTGGAATGGGTACACCACAAAGAGACAGACTCCGATCGTCGTGTTGTCTTTTCAAAAAAGTACGCAAAGTGTTTTTGATTGAGAAAATGTAAATCCATTTTCATCTGCCCAAATATGAAAGTTATTTAAACACTTTTGAAGCTGTCATTTAATAGTATTCATACGTTTAGATCGATAGCATATAATGAAGTCATGGACATAAAGAGCGCACTTCACTGAAGGAGATAAAGTTTTGACAATATCGTTAATTTGTAAAAATGTGTCGTAAGCCTTAAACCGCAATCAAGTACTCCTTCCTTCAAAAAGCCTCACACACAAAGGATTCAGGTATTACTAAATGATCGTTGGTACCTCTCATAGATCAAGAGCAGCTTTGTAGGGGTGATATAATATGATTTGATTCTAAATACCAAATTAATTTTGAATTAATTTTACGCTCTATAGTTTTACAAACGCAACTCGTGAGTGATATTTGGCGGTAAATATAGGGATCTTTCGTATCTTTACTATGTTTGGGAATAGGAATTACAGTTGCCATTTTTCATGACGTTGGAACATTAGCCGACCTAAAAATATAATTATATATAATTATGCCGAGTCAGTTGATTTCTGCATTCTAACATTGAGGAAGGTTGATTGTTTTCGAAAGAGAATTTCAATTTAGATTTTTCCTTCAGAGGTATTAATTTTCATGAAAGTTTTTGAAATGATTATATGCAGACGATTTTTTAAAAAAGGCAGATGTTAAAGCATTTGCAGTATCAAATTTCAATGTGGCTAATTTTTCATTTGTTTTCAGATGCCCCATCGTTTGGAAGGATGATTGACCGCTAATTCGTTTAATCCTATCCTTTTTGGTTGATGTAGTGGAATTTAATTCGGACACTTAAGTTAATTTTTTTGTGTAATCATATAGTTCAACGGACTTTTGTCCTAATAATTTTATAGTTGTTTGAGTTATTGCTGCCTCAAGAAGTTCGTTAATAAAGGAAATTTATTGTGTTTAGAATTCTGATACTGAGATGTTCAAATTTATTCCAATCTGTTTTATGTAAATTCTAATGAGGTACACGATCGCTCTCTGTTGATCCACTATTGCTTAGAAATAGTGAAAAGTGGTCGCTTCACAGGAATCGTCATGTACCGTCCATTCGTAATCAAGTAACAATGATAGGTGACATAACGTTAAATCAAGGTGAGTGAATGTTCCAGGGGAAGGATGCCAATAAGTTGGACATTTATTATTGTAAAGACAAAGCTTATTTTCCAAAATATTTTATTTTTAAGTTTTGTTCTTCTGTCATTTGTGTCGGATGAACCCCAAAGATCGTTATGATCATTAAACCATCAACCAGAGGCATGAATGGAGGAGGCAGTTTCGATAAGAGGAGTTCGTCTAGTTCGTTGTTCGTAAAATCAGTGTTTGAAGGGAGATAGATAGAACATACTGTAAGCGTCCTATGGAATGTAACATAACAGTAGTTGTTTGGAGGTCTGTATTCAATTGTATATTTCTATCAGGAACTTGGTTGTCAACCAGGATACCGACTTCTCCGGTTGCTTTGTCCCTAACAGGACCGAACAATGAACATCTTTTGAAAGTGATGTTTGTTTCGGCTTTGGTAAGCATTTCTTGAAGACAGATTTCACTAGGGTAATGTTCTTGAGTTTCATTAATATTGGATCAAAGACCTTTACAGTTCCATTTGATTATTGTATCCATTATCAATAATATCAATGAAAATAAGACGGGGACCATTGATTATCAGCTGGACAACTTGTTCAAACCTAAGGTGGTTTGACAATTTTAAAAGAGATTTTTGGAGGATTTGGAAGTAGCTACCTGGTACTCCATATCCAGAGAGCCGACTTTGTTGAAGGTGTTAATTGGGTCGTTAGACCTTTTTTTCCTTCTATCTGAGGATATTTGATTTTTTTTCTTAGGTTCGTTTTTCCCTTTTTGCTTGAGATATGGTTTTGTTGGCGATTGAGGTTTCTGACTTTGTTTTGATGGTGTTTGTGGCGGTTGCGATGACTGTGTTGAAGAAGGCTTTGATGCAGAAGGCCGTAGGTCAAAATGACTGTTACACACCATGTCAGTCTGTGTCCCTGCATCACATGTCTGTGTAGCAGCATCACGGGTCTGCATGATCGTAATGCCAGCCTTTCCACGACTGGCATAGAATTGACCCGATATAGGCGTTTAAACCATCTTCCTTGTCTCAGGAAAAGTAATGTTGTAGGTGTAATTTACATGAAGGTCCATAACAAGCACGATCAGATGAATCATCTTTGCGGCCCACAACTACTCATTTAGCACAGTTCGTTCTGTTTCTTACATTATCAGAATGATGACCAAATCTCTGGCAAGAGAAGCATCGAAGTGGATTTTGGATGTATACCTCCACACCAACACTCCCATAGCCAACTTCACACGTTTTGGTAAAATTGAGGTGTTATAAGTAAGAAAGAAAGCGTTGATCCATTTAACATGGTTGACCTTCTGTTGTTTTTCATCGGAGTAACTGTGTATGTTCTCCTCACTCTCTCCCTGAAGATATGAACAACATGTAACGCCGTTTGATGTGTTCAGAGGGGAATGAGGGACAGCTTGCACAGTTCTGTCAAAATAATTGTCATTCCTTAAAGAATCATGGCTTCTTACTTGCGAATTACTTCCATCAGAAGGTTTTAAATACTCTTTGGAGTACCGCATGTTGACAGGGTGGTATCAGGATGACATTGGTTTAGCCTTTCCCACTGATCGTTTTACGATCAACTGACTGAAATCATATTCATCTTCTGAGTCTGATTATGAAGGACAAGGCCGTTCATTTTGGTTTTTTGTGCCCATAACTATGTGTTAAGATTTCATTACCCGTGCTTCTCACCGACCTGTCCAACAAGGGGACACTTCTAACGGTACGGACCTCCAGTACTCGAGTGCCAAGGATACAAATATAGTATACTCGAAAAACAGAATTCTAATTCTAACACTTAAGACATACAGTTGACCCAGGGCTTGGCATGACAAGCCGATTAATCACTGAGGGTCACAATGTTCACCCGATTTACTGAGATAGAGGCCAAAGTGATGAATTGAGGAAGATCATGCAAATATCTGAAGAATAAAACCCTAAACACGTAACCGCCCCTCAACCATCAGGATCCTATCTCCCAGCACTAAAGTGACGCAACGCACGACAGATATGCTGCCCGTTTCAGTGGACTTTTATCACAGCGGATATATTCTAACCTCTATCCACAGGGGGTATCTAACGGTAATCACCATCCCCAAAAACAATCATGCCCATTAATAGTATTGGTCCTTATTGTGTTCTCTATAATTTGAGCTTTGTTTGATATTAATGACGGCCGCAAGACGACATTACTAATTTTGACATCTTACGTTTGTTATTTATTTATCCTTAAAAAATTTAATTTATCTTAAAATTCTTATAGTAACCTTTATATTGGACCTAGTAGCTAGAAACTGCAAGTTTTGGCTTTTCAATATAATTTGACTTTATTAATATTTGTTATTTATTTAATTTTTTTTGTCTGTTTGATTTTTGTTTCCTGTAGTTGGCAGTACAAGAAATATAACTCTAAAGTTTGATTCCACCTATATTACTCATTCATTCCTGTAACTGCAAATAAATGTTTGCTATACTCCCTAGAGATCTCTGTCTGTGTGTGAAAAGGGTAAAGAACCGTTGTGTGCCAGCAGGTACAGAATTGGAATGTTATTTTGTATTGCATTACAAAAACATTATTTTTATTTTCTTAAAACGAAATTTCCATTAAAATAATGAATTAAAAATTGAGCGACGCTATTAAACAGGCAGTTCAAATTGATATATACATTATATGTCTACATCGGTGATTGTTTTCCGGCAGTGTCTATTTCATATCAGAAATTGCCATATCTATATATATTGACAAACAGGAAAAGTACAATCTCATCCCCACTTCATTTATTTTTCCTAAAAATCTTCTGGTATTTATTTTCACATAATCAGAAAACTGCGATGAAAATGATCCCCATATTTGTATAAAATTGACTTGTCTTTTAATTCGGATGTTTTGCTGACATAGTTTTTATAAGACCATTGCCCTTCAATGGAGAGAAAAAAAATCCAAATCTAAATTCAGTAGAACTTGCCCTTAATACGAACGATCAAAAGAAAGATTTACACAGAAACTCCTGAAAAAGCAAAAGAAAAGTAAAATGTCCAGGTGTTCCGGAGGGTTAAGCTTTTTCTGCTTCATCGACGATATCCACTATGTAAATCTTGTTTAATTCAAGTAAGTAATATAAGGTTCTCAAATGAGAACAAGGTATACCACAACGTAACCAACAGGCAAACTAACAAGCATCATCGCCGTCATTATCTTAGGCTGGAAGTTCTAAAACCATCAATATCGTTTAGTGAGAATTTGTGTTCACATCACAATAAAAATGATGCAGTAAACTGCTAATACTTATACATATATATAAAGATGTGTGTGGTGATTAATATGATCTCAAAACCTTACTTTCATGTTTCGTGTCAAATTACAACCAAATGGAAACGTTTGGATACGTCTGTGCCTGATGCTAATTGGTGGTATCTCTATTTTGGCCCGTAAGATGCATTGTTATTTGTTCTAAATGAAAGGTAATGAGTTCGATAACCTGCGAAAGAGTGTGATGTGTCCTTGAGCTGCTAGACAATGAAAAACGCTGTTGCTGGGGTGATGTAGTTAAGGATAATTAATTCAATTTTAATACACACATACAGACTCTTAAACATAGAAACACTAAAAGACACTATCTAGTATGAGAAACTATCTTCAATGAGAAAAAATATATATTCTGAGCGTATTCGGTCACTATGGTCATCCAATGAGGTCAACTTTATATTACGCCCTACCTGCAGGCCAAGAGTTCTAAAAGACTGTAACACATCGGACATCAGAGTATAAAACATCAATTTGATAAATGCTTTGTTCAACATATTCAATAAAGTATATATAAAAAAAACATCAAGAAATAAACAAGCATGGCAACATAATCACAATTTAAACTCAAACTCCATAAAACTTGGAACAAATTCTAACTTTAAATTTGTATTTAAACATTTTATTCACTTGTGTCTTTTAATCCTCTAAATAGTAAGAACTATATTTGTTTTCACGTGTCATTGACTTTGTGAATTAGACCACACGTGAGTATTTGACATTGATTTCGAGCAATGAATCACAAATTCTTGTTTCTTTACTGTATTGCCCATAATTCATCATTAAGAGTTTCCGTATACCGGAAAAACATTATTTTAAGTTTACGGAAATGGTTAACAAGCATGGCACGTAATTGATTTTATGTCACTTGCCGTTGCGTTTGTCAAGCGGAAAGCTGATATTTCTCTGGTGATATTGTAGTATTTCTAGAACATTTTAATCAAACGTTTTCTTGACACGGTTTACTCTAAATGACGTCCAGATTTCATTCAACTAGTTGAGCAATCACCCAGCTATGAATTTGAGAATACATAACGTCAATAGGGAAAATTTCAATTTATTGAGTAAAATTTCTACATGTGTATACAACGTAATTTGTCAATTTTGCGATTAATGCACCTATCCAGCTGTTATTGACATCTATATATATATGTACTTTTTGGATCTTTCGACATTGCTTCAAAGGTGTCAATAATTTAGACCTAGAAGGACGAAATAGCTGTAAGATACAGTTTAAATCTTGTATATATAAATGTATATGTAATTATATCAAAATCGCTTCAGATATGGAACAAGTAATGATTGTTGAAGCAGAAGACGCTTACTCTTTCAGAACACTTCGTCTTATTCTCCTTTGAATTATATCAATTGTTCGTGGTTTGCCCTTGTGTCCCCGTTGCTTTACATTTGTGTGTAAATTTAGATTCTGTTAACATGGTGGTATTCTGTTTTCGTTATTGAAAACATTATTGTATCAAAATCGCTTGTCATCCTTTAACCACCATTAATGAAATAAAAAAAAATCAAATGTCCTTAGAATTTCGAAAATAAGTAGAATATCTATTCGATAACCACTTCATTAGGAGTCATCATAACATGGCAGATGTAAGCAATTAAGCTGAAAAATATCACGGCTAGCAACTTTTGTCCTTTTTCAATGTATTCATTGAATAAACATTAAAACGGAAATGGATGACAGGCGAACACCGTTAAAAATTATCAAATATTCAAATGATTGAATGATATTTACAACAGGATTTTGTTTTTGTTATTTATCTATTTTTTACTTCTCAATGTCTCTCTTTGAGATACTTTTCTGTTGGCCTTTGACTTAGATTCAACGCTAAGTAAGGAATACCAATGCTTTAGTTTAGGAATTACAGAGACATCAAAATGTGACTTCGTTTTCCGGGATTATCTTTCATCTTTGAATGGAGTTATCAAGGCTTTCTTAAGCAGATGTCGGTGAAATCCTATTCTTTATACATGCACTACACAAATGCCATTTCCCCGGACAAATTGCATGTTGAAAAAACATGATACATGACCAAATCAAGACCACTGGCCTTGTGGTCATTGATAACTTGTTTAAAAATTTTGATAAATTTGACCCCTGTGGCCTTGAATGTACGTCAAGGTAATTCATATTAATAAAGTTGGTAGCTCTTCATTACTACTACAGGCCTAATATCACCACCCCTTGGCCATATAGTTATTAAGAAGAAGTCATTTGAATGGTATAGTTATTTTTCAAATTGATATTAAGTTTGAAAGAAACAATGAGTTTTTTTTTTAATTTTAAATCCCCTTCCAATATGTCGCCGCTTCCTTACTTTGAACAACCCACATGTTCAATAAGATTGTTGTCATTAATGTAGAAGCGCTTATCCTTACGAAACAAATTACCTTATTTTATGTGTCTCTGCATCTCAATTGCTCTCATTTCAACCAAATTTAACTTAGAATGAAGTTATAACGCATCGGCATGTCTTGGTTTTATCGGCTATAAAAAGGGTTGGGATCCCGATTATGGACAGATTGTGTTTCTCCGGAAGATTGAGATCGTCTGTACTGTTGGATTGTGTAACAAGATATTTACCATTTTGTTTCTGAACTGCATACGACGGACTCGTATGTCAATCAGTTAGGTAGCTTCAGCGATAGTCTACATTATCTTATCTTGTTGATAGGCAATAAACCCAGCGAACAAACATATATACATATAATAAAGTATTTTCTGTAATGATCATACATAGTGTCATAATCGTCATGAAATATAATCGATTTTTAACGATCTTTATATATTCTGTCGCGTAAGCTATCTCCTGTGGTGTGTTTTCCAATTGTTTCCTTTACATTAAAACCCACGTAGAGGCGAGTATACGACACCAAACTATAATTCGTTGTAATAACCTATGTATTGTTATTCTATTTCATTTCTTTCAGACGGCACAAGTCGCTTTCATGTGCGTCCTGTTTCTGGTCACCATGATAACAAACACCTTGGTCTTATTCCTCATATTTTTATCCAGGAAGATCAAGTCTAGAATGAATATGTTTATCGCCAATCTCGCATGTGCAGGTAGGTAAATTGTTATATGGGTAAGTACATAAACATTTTTATCCTACAACTTGCACTGTATAAATATATCTGTCTTCACCCTAGCAAAAATACAGCTTAAAGTTTCAGACACTGACCATGTATTCTCTTTGTATATGTAAATATTTTTGTCTTCGTCGAGAGTTCAAACAGACAAATGGTATACCATGAGAAAAATTGACTTATATTTGTTTTCATACGAGGATGATTCATCGAAGAGCTTCTTAAAACAGGTCGCAATGATTGTACAAAAGACACGCAAGTAAAAAGCAGTTTGATTATAAGAATTGGATACAGTAGACCTAAATAATGAATTGACCTTATAGCTGTATCGTCCTTCTAGGACATACATTTTGAGACCTAGACCGAGACTGAAGCCACAAAAATTGATCAAAAGTAATATCAAGTTCTATCCGCATACTTTGATATTTTTTCTGATTTTACATTGATCTGACAAGTGTATTCTGATTCTGAATCGTGTCGCTATTCCAATGACTTATGCATGGTATGCAGGTTACGATAGAATAAATAAAAAAGAAAACAACATGTGATCCTAACTCAAATTCAATAAAACTAAGACAAATTATGAACGAAAGAACAACTTACCCGAAGACTCCTTAAAAACAAGAAATGAAAATAAGACATGGTGTTCCAGAATAGTTAGAGCCTTCTGCTTCATCTAGGACAGCCGCTATTTAAATCCCAAATGAGAATAAGGTATACAACAACGGGACCAACGGGCTGATTAAACGAGCAACAAACAAGTCCAGCTTCATATCGCTATGATCATGTCAACAAATATCTTGTCGTGGAACGTTATTGCAATAAATATTAATATCAAAAGTTTTAATTTCAATAATATATCAGTACATGACATTAAAACTGACATTATATGACTGTGTAATTGTAGAATATGCTTGTTAGCCGAGAAACATAACGTAAAATAGTTATCGAAATATGAAAGGTTCTACACATAATTCCGTCCATGAAATTTGTGTTATCAAGCGACGACAATCAACAATATGAGATAAACCTTAGGTACGAAAAAGAAGTGGTTAACAATAGTAATTCTGTTACCTCTGGTCGATAAAATGTCATACTTTTTTACAACCTGTCGTTCTTCTAGACTCATGAATGACCAGACAATAAACCCAATATTTGGTTTCAATTTACACGGCCACATTGTCAGACTATGTTCGCCTTTGTTATCAACTTTATAAAGCTTTACTCTATTTATAATGCATTTTCGAAATGTGACTCAAACTTTACAATTTTTTCTACGGATTTTCTGTCAAAACATCATACTTTGTAAAAAGTTTTTTCAAATTAATTATGAAAATATTTTTCCCCTAAGCCTCATAGGTTTTCTGTAGTCTTTGGAAGTAATTATCAAATAACAAATAAAAAACATGAAGTTTAGAATGAAGTTTAATGTTAAAAAAAAAACATTTTTAGGATCATTGTCATTTTTTAAAGAACAATGTATGATTTTGATTTTTACAAAACAATTGCTAATCTGATATTATATAATTATATTTTATGTATTATTTCTGGTCTGACGTTGTCTAACTAAAGTAGGTCAGAGCACTGACAACTATTGCAGACTTTATAAAATAGATCAAGACCAGAATAGTAGACAAAGATAATTTCTAAGGAACTCCGAATGTCATTAGATAATTACACTTGATCACATTTCGAACCTAGATACAATAGTGAATGGTATATAATCGTATAATATATATGGGAGTATTCCAAGGAAAGGCTTAATGTTTATAGACGTGCCAGTAAAAATGTCAACGTGGTCTCCAGGGAAGGAGGAGGAACGAGCAGAATTACTGGAAATTAATTGAGTTGTTAACTCGGGTTAACCACTCAAATTAGCCAAGCGTCGTGTGGAAATCTTAGAACGTTCGTCTATTCACTTGCAGAAATCATGCATTTCGCAATGTAGCAATGATTTAGGACACATGCCAAAGTCACGAACTGATCGGGAAAGATAGAATAGATAGACTGAATCACAGGGTTTCCTGTTTCCAGTGGGGACAGTAGACACATACGTCACCCATAATTTTTTTTCTATTGTAACCGAAACTTCATTCATTCCATAAAGAAAATATTAAGAAAATGAAGTATGAGCAAAAACATTGGCCTTCCCTCTTTTAATCCACCCAATTTCAAAAGAGGTATCCCCAGAGTCGCCTGTATATTAGGCAATGAAGAAAAAATACCTGAAGTTGGTGATTATTAAGAATGATGAATCATCTTAATAACATAGTTGAAGTAATTTTTCATTGGACGATTCTGTGAAATAGTGGATCAGTTGTAAGATTCTTTGAGATATAAAGACTAAACGTTTAGAATAATTAGATGTACTAAAACGCTTATTCAGCTAGGTTGTTCCGGCTGTTCATGTAAATCGTGAATAATTCAAGTGAGTAATGTCACGTTATCAAATGAGAACCAACGAAACAACAGGAAATTGAATATTTTTTTGCAGTGGGATCAATATGATCACAAACTTCCCATAATTTTCTTTCATCAACTTGCATCTCTTGAAACTCTTTGCTGTCGAGTTTGTCAGTTGACGAAATCTTGCACGAAAATGGTGATATTGAGAACAGGCCTTGGAATATCGATCATCTGTAGCAAACAACATAGGTTTGGGATGAAGGGATGTTGTAATCATTTGATAACTGTATTAGAAAGTTGCTTTACAACTCTTAGATTTCGCTTGTAACCAACCAAAAGAGAGAACCGGTGTAACTTGTCAATCAGCTACTTCCTGCGAAAGCTTTAGATGGATCGCAATTTCTAGTCCTTAATGCTGTGGAAATTCCTTTGATTTTCTCACTGTCTTATTCACCTTTTCAGTTTGGCTATAAACTTTCTCATTAAACAAGCATTTTTTGTAATATGGAAATTGTCTTCTGCTGTATTGCGTCCGTAAGAAAATTGGAAGAAAAGGATAGCTCATCTAAAATCACTTTACGCTGTGATACTGGTCTCAAGTGCACCAGTGAATATCCATTGTTAAGAACTTAAAAGCAAGTTTCTTGAATAAAGGGTTGTTTTCATGCATTGTCGCCGTCGTCATTTCTCAGCATTTCGTTGTCTTTCACACAAGTCTCTCTGACTCAGTGGCGTCGGTGTTGCAAAATTTCTGTGTGATTAGTGTTTTTTCTTGACCTTCTGTCGTAATTGGTTACTGAACATTGCAATGTGGTTAATCGTAACAATTACACATCATAACAATTTTGTGTAAAATTCTTAAATATCATCATCATACGGATTTGACCGAATGAAAAGTGAAAATATCTCAACTTTAACCCCATTTTCATGATGTCAAATTGTCGGAATATATTGAACAACTTTCCAAAAAATTAATTCATATGTGTTTGTTCTATGTTAATCAAGTTAAACATTATGAAAGGAAAATTGGCAGTGCAGTAAGGTTTCTTACTTGTCTATTGGTGATTTGGCCATCTTTATGACTCCACTGGCCACCCCTTTAAATGGCAAAGCAATGTTTTACAGAAACCCAAGGTTCCATATATTATATGTATTGATATTTCTTTCCGAAATGCACACGAGAGACTTTTCACGCACTAACGCCCTGGACTATTTTTGTTTCCCTTTTATTCCATCCTAATCTGACTATATTTATATCTAATATCATATTATATTGCCAAAACAAAAAACAAAAAAAAAACAACAACAACAAAATTAAACATTAAATCGAGAGGCTGTAAAGGTCAATGTGTTAAGGCGTCTGACGGCCCTCTATGTTTGGGTCGCGCGTTCGAGGCTGACGTAGAACAGTCGCCAGGTACTGGCCACAGGTCGGTGTTGTTTTCGGGAACATCGGCTCTCCTCCACCACCTAAACCTGGACTTACAAGAACAAATGAATACTTGCCGTATTGATGATGTCCTTTACCCTGAGTTGATTCAATGTCCTATGATTTATATGTGTAGTTTTCCATCCGGTAATATCGTTGACATCTTCTGTTGATTCTGGACTTGGTAACCAACAGCCTTACCATAGAATCCAATTATTTACAAGAGAGAGAGAGAGAGTGTGTGTGTGTGTGTGTGTGCGTGCGTGCGTGCGTGTGTGTGTGTGTGTGTGTGTGTGTGTGAGGGTGTGTGTGTGTGTGTGTGTGTGTGAAACCTAAGCCAGTTTCGTAATATACTGTTTTCTCTCATCTCTGAGTTTCAGTGCAATTAGGCCTACCATACCCATACCCACTCACCCACAAACATGTTTTGAGATCGTAACATTTCTTACTCGGATTGACAAAGATTTACATGACGGATACCTTCGATGAAGCAGAAGACACTTACTCTTCCTGAACACATTTTTTATTGACTCTAAATACTCTAAATAGATGAAACGTAGTCAACATATTAACACAAATGAAAATGACTTAGATCTCGTTCAATTAGTACACGAACAAGACCGGCATTCGAAGAATTAACATCTTCGTTTCATTGACGACACTCGCAAAGTTCAAATATTGGTCGACCCAGGCATGTTATGACGTTCTGCATTGAGAAGGAAACATCCGGCATACTAATCACCGTCGACGCATCTTACTAAGAAAATACCGACATGAGAACATAATTATAATCTAAACTCAAATTCAATTAAATAAGGGCAAGGTATAAACAATAGAAAGACCCATGAATAAAAATCGTAAGGGAACAAGTCGTGTTCCGGAGGAGTTAGCGTCTTCTGCTTCATGGAGGACACCCATCATGTAAATCTTTGTTGAAATAAGTAATTCCACGTTCCCAAATTAGAAAAAGGCATATAACAATAGAAACAACTGGTGAGCATCAAACAAGTCCAGGTTCATGTCACATCACAAAGAGATAATTGTGACAATAAATCTTTCCAGTGGTCTTCAAATCCTGAATTTTATGTTTCCCTCTAACTTATCAACATCTTTTACGGTAATCGTTATATTGAGGACAAATGGGCTTGCATAACTAGAAAGCCTTTATGTTTTTCCGAATGAAAAAGTAATTAGCAACAACAAATCTGCCCTTCTTATTACGGTTATATAGGATTATATTCTTATCCATCCTGTGTTTAATGAGTTGTCACTGCTGTATCGCCACAACATTTCAGATAGTCTACGAGCTCCCGTGAGACATCCATCATTATATCGCAGCTTCTTTATAAATACAGTGATGTCTTGTCTGTATTGCTGTATTGTCCGGCGATAATCCCCGCCAGACGCGTTCGACAATGCCTGTTAAAACTGAATAATTGTTCCCTCTACAATTAAAACTGTTTTCATTTACGTAAATTTACATCTCTATCAATAACTTGATGTTGTTTTCCTAAGACCTAACTGGAGAGACGTATAAATGATTGATATACCAATTACCGCGGTTTATTTCTTTATTCGTGATGCTAGACAAAGGCAACAAGGAGTACAATATCATAGAATCACGCTACATGTATAAGAATTTACCTTTTCATTGAATATCTCTTATAACTTAGGGGTTTATATTGATAATGGCTTGTTTCATAACATAGCCATGTGGCGCAGTGGTAGCGCACTCGCCTTTCACTCTGTCGACCAGAGTTTGATTATCCGATCAGACGTGAAATGGTATGGTGATCACCTTCCTAACCACAGTTACTTGGATACTCAGGTTTATTTTCACATTAAGACCACTGCATATTTCAATCCAGACAAAGGAGTGATTAAAATAAGTAATTTTTTTTTTTTCATAAGAATTTATATATTGCTTAAGCGATTCCTCATATCAAATAGCAGAAAGATATGATATACCTTTAGATTGTAGTGGACATTTCTTTGCTTAAAAATGTTTGGCTAGGAACTGGTATCCATGATATAATTGTTGGGGGTGATGGCAGTGGTCGTAGTCATTAGTGATATTGGTAGTGATGGTGGTGGTGATGGTCCCGGTATTTTTTATTACAACTGAAAAGAGAGATGAGACCAATCGATGAAAGACTATTCTCAAAGGTATCGATTCTATACGGCAGATTATTTGACGACATACCTTTGCATAAAATATAGATGATGAAGCTCAAAAGTTTTATCAACCAGACGACTTTTAGAATCACAAAGAACCATAACAATGGTACGTGTTAAATAAATAATGTAATACATAATGTGTTACCCTTTTTCATGAATTAATCTTGTATTTCCGCAGAGGGATCCTTTTTCATTACATCAAGCATGCTTTCAAGGAAAGAAAATTATGTTTTAGCTCACTTCCTTGGATTGATGAGAAAGTTGACTGACAGGCAAGGGTTGTAGGGTCATGGCTACGTGAAATTGCATTCGTTCAATTATCTACTGGTTTCAGCGTTGACCGCTTGAAATACCTTGTCCTTGACCTAAATGTTTTTTTATTTAGTTATCTCCATGTATTCCCTCAACTTGCTGTTTTAGAGAACATCAGCGTGTCAATAAAGTTGTAATTCTAACTAAAAATTACTGAAAAGATAAAACAAAATTAAAATTTACACAGTACGCGTTGTAAAAGCAGAAGAGGTTAAAGACAAGACAAGATCTGCTTTTCGGAAAGAGTAAGCGTCTTCATCGTTCACGAAACCGCTAGAGTAATCTACATCAATTGAAGTAATTCCATGTTCTCGAAATGAAAGTGAAACGTTTCTTACATAAAGTGTTTTTGTGCAATTTTTTTAGAAATATGCTATAAAAATCATAATGATGTTTGCACTAGCAGAATAGAATAGAACGGTATCTACGATTTACTTGTGACGTGTTTATAGCTGCACTTGCACCTTCACCAGACAAATGACCAATGTGATGGACATTGGCACTGACGTATGTAGTGATTGAGATTGTGAGGAATCGACTATTTGTTCCGGCTGTACTATAATTCTGTGTCCTAGGGAAGAAAACGGTTGGCGAAATGGTAAAATGGTTTTAAAAAACGTAACAAGAAGCGTGCCACTATCCGAATGAATTAAAACGTTGCATGCAAGTTACGGCAAACCTCTGGAACTAATTGCCTACCAGTGTTTCTGCCACCTCAAAATTTCTTCCGAGATAATGAATGGTAATATATTGTAAATAATGACTCATTCATAGTCTAGTATATTGACGCTAGTGAATTTGATTTCAGTAAACAAATTAAATTTCGACGCCTAACATTGTATGACCTCGTTATAACAAAAACTAGATCTAATGACAGTTATTTTAAGGAACTAGCTTCTGCCCGACCTTCACTGTATTGGTTTATCACTGATATTACATTACTATATTCCGCTTTGCTGATCGTTATGGACACATTGTCATTGAATGTGCGAACGATACAAATACGAGAATCGCATAAATACATGTATGTAATATTGACAGAATATGCCGTATCGCATTTTCGATATCCCTGGAGTAACGATCACTTTCGCTCTCTGCACCCCTGAAACATGTCCCAGTAAAATTGAAGCACAAACGATGTAATTTGATTGGTTACAGGAAAGATAAACTGACCAATCATAGGCTAATATGCTCCTTTTGAAGATTACAAAGGAGCGACATCCAATTTCAAAACCATTACAATGTATACGACCTCATTTGATATACAACAAATTATCAAAGCAGTCTTTCCGTCTTTGCCACAAGGTTTTGCACATCGAAACTTCAATTATGCCATGACATGTTCCAGGGGTGCAGAGGGGTGCAAAATGATCATAACCCCTTAAGTATAGTGTACAATTAAGTATTGCCATCCTTCTAAGACACATCCGTGCTTTTATCTGTTAAGAAAATTCGAAATCTATCTTTACAGAAAGGGCATTCCCTATTGCATGTGTGATCAAAGGTTAACGTATAACTTAGATATCAGTCAATGTGTCGTTCATCTTCCCAATAGGCTACCTTCATCGAAGGAACATTTCAATCTATATTTCAGTCAATGGTATTTATGAAAAGGGGAATTAATATGTCCTTTTTCTGTCTTCAGATTTACTGGTTGGGATTTTCTTCATTTTGACCGACATATTGTGGAAAATCACAATTGAATGGCACGCCGGGAACATTGTCTGCAAATTGATCAAGTTCACACAGACGTTTGTCATCTACGGATCTAGTTATGCACTCGTTGCGCTAACCATTGACCGACTAGAAGCCATCGCCAAACCGTTGAACTTGCAGACAAGAAGTAAGTACTCTACATTCAAGGGAAGGCGGTGGACAAATGAGGTCATAATGAAAGGTAATGCTGGCCTAGCAAAATGTTTATAAGTAAAAAGCAATTATCATAAAAAGGGATGGTTTTAGCTGAAAAATCAATAATTGATAAAAAAAAAAATCTTCGTCGTTTTAGCCCTGATATTTGCTCAATTTATATGGAACTACTTACCGAACAGATCAGAAAATTTTAAAGGAACTCTCTTTGTAAAAACGTCATAGTTTTAGTAGTAACTTTTATTTATCTATGTAACCATGATAAAACGTTCACGCTCTTTTCCCCGTAGGAATTTTGAAAAGTTTGAAAGTATTGTAATTTAATGGATGAACTCGTGTTATATAAACTATTGTGGTGTCTGTTGAAGATAAAGAAAGGACGTCACAGATTATATTATGACTTCAATACGTTAGTCATAGATATAACAGCAAATACAACTTTAGAGGGAAAGAGAGATAAAAGAAATGTCGAGAGTACATGTGTTTTACCAACGGCTGTATCCATCGGAAGGTCTCGTAGCATGCAGCAAGCAAAACCATATTCAATTCTAAATATATTGTTTTCTTATAAATTTTCAGTTAATTACATAGACTTAATAAGATAGCCTACAGCGATAAATAGACATTTTCACGTTAATTTCCGCCAGATTCCCTTACTGCAGAAGATCATTATTGTCATAATCAGAATGTGTCAGCAGGTTCCCTTATAATATGTTGGTTTGAAATGAGACTGACAGAGTTTTTTTTTAAGAAATCATAAGAAATCAAAAGTGCAATTTGAAATAGAATTCGGATTTATTTTTGAATTTTCATGTACAGGATTGCGTGCATTTTTATTGTTATCGAAATAGCATGGAAGTCGGTGAGGAGGTCAGAAGGAACGGTAATTCGAGGTGGCTGCGCATAATGAAATTTTACTTTCGATCTTCGCGAAATGTAAGGAAAATGTTAAATGTTTCAATATGTCCATATATAGTGGATGTACGAAAGTATTCACCTGATTTCTGATATTCCTTTTTGGCATCATATCGTGAGACTTGTATATGATATTAGGTGAAATGGAAACGATAAGAGAATGCAATTCCTGAACATTTCAATCGGAATGTCATTCTGATATTTAAAATTATTTTCCCTTTCAAGTACTTAAACATTTAAAAGTGAAAACTAACAGGTTAACAAAATCCAAAACCAAAAGCGGTAACTGAGAGCAAAAAATAAATGCGAAGCACAGGGAGAATATGCGTCTGTTTTCTGCTTATAAGACGACAGTCGATATAATTTGTTAATAGATATATACTCCAAACATATTGCAACAAAGACGCGTAAGTGAACGACGCATTTTAATAAACTTTAGAGTTACAATAGAGCAATACAATGGGTTTGCTTCTACAACTTCTATTATGGAGATTGACTTCAGTGATGCCTTATTGTCGAGCGACGGTATATAAGATAACTTTATTGTCTCTCTCCTAGACCGACATCACCGGGTGCTAATCAGTCTTGGTTGGTTTTTCTCCTTCCTATTCTCGCTGCCACTCCTTCACTTGTACAACGAAGAAGTCGTGGACGGAGGCGTAGACGGTCCCAAGGTACAATGCTGGATGTTCCTTCCGGAGCCATGGATGTGGAAGGTATGTTATTGTCATTTTGATACACTCACGTTAAACACATCGTTAACAATATCTACCTTCAAATTAAACCAGACATAGTTCATTAGTTTAAAATGTCAATTCAATCCGACCCTGTCTTAATCTAAAAGCCTTCAATGAAATCAACGGCAGAGCCATTTCATTCGGAAGAATGTACTGAAGTTTCCAATATCTCCAGTTGCCATCATGAATTATGATATAAAGAAAATTGAATATTCATTCCAGCGAGATTTTCCTTATAGTATACAGATAAAAAAAATGATTTTTCGTTAAATTTTCATCATATCTACCGCATTCACGTACTTGCATTATACGGTTATTGATAATTCTATCAATTTATAAATCAAGACATCATAAGTGAGATTTATAGAGCTTTTTAATATATAGAGCTTCAGCAAATTCATTACCTCCATAGAGCTTTCGAAGTCGTGACGAAGCCTAGTCGGTAAATAGGGATGCCCTCACATCCATTAAGGAGTCTGTTACTAAGAAATCAACTTCATTTAAAAAAAAAAAAAATGTGAAATTACCAATTCTATCAATCACTCATGTTGGTCAAAATGCAAGAGCGAGAGGGGTCTTACAGGGGGAGGAAATAGGAGCATCCGTGAATAACGAGGTCGGGCAGGTCACCCAATAACTTACAACGTCCGTTGTGGAATCGATCCCAGGACTCCTCGGTGACAGGCGAGTGCAACTTAATATAACCAAAATCGATCAAATGATTGGAGGGTCCACTTGCTATTCAACATATTTCGTAATTTCCATATGTCTGATTATTTCGAAAGACCGTCAAGTACATGCGTTCATTCTGAATTGTGCCACTGTTTGATTGAATTAAAACGTGACATGCAGGTTCCGGCACTAAAACAGTGTCTATCATCTGCCATCTCATAGACTGTGCAAAAGACACAGAAGTGAAAAGCACATTTCAATACAAAAAATCAATGTAATGTCTATTTCTCATGGGAATGAATCGCTGACTTGGGCCACATATAGACCGTTGACTTTTCTTTAACAGTGCCGTTCTTCAGCGGCTGTGTGGATATACCTTTGTAAGAACCGTGTTAAGTAATACAAACTAAGTGCTTTGTCATCATTCACTTCATGTGAAGAAGCGTGGTATGGAACTAAATGGCTCCATACGATTAAAGTGTTTCACATAGTTTTCTTCCTATAAGCGTTGTAAGGTAAATTTCCTGTTACACAATATCATTAAGATGTTAATGAATAAATTGCCTCTTTAACATACCTCTCTTTAACGCTAGGTATTAATTTGTGTCCCGTACTTAACATTTGTGCTGCTTTTATGTTACAGTGTCTTGACCTATATCAGTTGACAAAAGGATTTTGTATTGTTTTATGATTAATTTCGAAATATGAGTACTAAAATAACAAGAATAATACTGACGTCAACGGATTCTTAGCTCAAATTTAGATTCAGGTATATTTGGCAATATATACATATATATATATAAAGAAAGGTTTACACTGAGACAACTAAAAACAAAACATATGGTCATGTGGTTAGTAAAGTATTGTTAATCCAAGAAAGCAAATACCACGTTCTCAAATGAGAACAAGATCAAAAACAAAAAAAAAAAAAATAAAAACAAAAAAACAAAAAAAAAAAAAAAAAACGAAACTACTTGGCATGCTTACAAGCAACAACCAAGTCTAACTTCATAAACTTCAAAGGTTATAGACGTCAAACTACAATATTATCTTTATCAAACTGCATTTCCCGAAAACCCTGTGATGCGAGTTTGTCTGTCAATTGGTGATATCATGAAACTGGTAATATTGGAACAGGCCAAATATCGAATCAACTGCGATATATAGTTACATTATATATACATATATTTAAAATTCAATAGAGAAACTGCAACCATCACACATCATATTATCATACAACTTGGTGGTCCATGTTGGTTTCTTTAGGAAAAATATCGAGGTAAGCGACCGATGTAGAAGAGTCCGTCGTGTCCTTGAGGAGCAGAACTGAACGAAAATGATGTATAAGAAAAAATTGTACATTGTACATGGAAATTTCTAGCTGTTTGGTCATCAGTGATTATTAATATTAGCTAAAAAAGAAGGTATATTTGTAGCCAGTTCCCATAGATTAAGCAAGCTTGACCAGTTCCGGTCTATTACCGGTTTGCAGTGGAGACTGGGTTGTTAGTTTTACTGTTTCCGTGATATTGCTCATTCACCTTCATTTCTTTCTTTTTCTTTTTTCTTTCACACTTATTCAACTAATTTGCATTAATTCTCATTCTCAGTCGTCATTGAATAACAGATAAAATACATCTTAAGAAAATGAATGAAAATAGATTGTAAGTGAATAATTTTCGACTCTATCGCCTAAAGGTGATACAAAACAGAAAAGCTAGGGCCAGTTGTTAAAATTATCCTTGATTGCAAAGACTAAAAGTGTTTAAACCTGAAGTATTGTAACATAGAATATCTTCATAGTATACATATCTGTGTGGATTTAAATCCGAAAATATTGATTAAAAATAACCCAACTGGTGATTGTCACTGTCAATATTTTTGATGACTCCTGATGAAGTCGAACCCAGGATCTTTCTACCTATTTTGACTAACTCTCTATTAAATGAGTCTAAGAAGAGAATTTCACTGTTGCCGAATTGACAGAAAGTGACTAGTATTTAAAAATTGTACCAGGGTAACTAACCATTGAAAACTTAATTTTAACTATTTGCCAACCTACAGCATGCGTTAAATTGATCAACGACTCTGAGCAACTCCACGTGGATGCGTAAACCATCCTTTGGAAAACTGGAATGTATACGTGCGAACGTCGACTCATGTTTTGTCAAAACACCATATTCAATCCCATCAGTAAGCTTTTCTATATAAATAATATCTGGCTGTTGATGTTTAGGTCCTGAATTACCCCAAATTTCCTACTGGTGAGGTTGGCGACATTTTGAGAAAAAATACCCTGGAGAACATTGTTACAGTTCCGGGACATTTACGAATGAGGTAAAGGGTACAATGCGTTTGAATTTTATTATTTCACGTGCACAGCCCCCAGCTGTTGCAACCTTTTATGAGTCGATAGCGCATTAAATGTTAATGTCTGCTAAAATTTCATAAACAAAACAAATGCTTTGTAAAAAATACTCCGTACGTTTGTTTTAAATGTCTCTCTGGGTTCATTCCCTCCCCGCCCCATCTCTTTCTCATTTTTCCAACCACGATGTGTACGCAACCGCGTTTTTGCGTATGTATTGACACAGCCCTGGCATATCCGATTAACGTGGTTAGTAAATTTCCTGTATCAAAAGAGTCGTTATCAATATATCTGAAAGTGAAATTGAAGGAATACGCTTTCAGGTACAGTAGAGCCAAATAGTGAATTAAACTGTGTTAGATACAGCTGTTTTGACCTTCTGTGGTTAAAGTAAATATTTAAAACCACATGGGAAATTTCAGTAACTCCAATATTAAATAAAAATCAACGTTGAATGAGCTTTGATTTCCATTCATTTGAATTTGATTATCATTTGCTCGATGACCGAACATCCATCAGTAAAATCCATGTCAATATTGCGTTTAATTTATTATCACATTTACAATTATCATATATACATTTGTATTAAACTTGATGCCTCTGAGCAGTGTTTAACCAACGTCAGATGACTCTTGTGATTCCTTGTGGCGCTGAACATGTTACAAAGCTCATTCAATCATATTTCCAAATCGTCGTTTGCTGCCTCGTATTCCAAAAACGATCTCCGTGATCCAGTTTCTTACAACTGACAAAGATCGATCGATGTCTGTGTTAGAGTGATCATCAGATGCTGTGCTGTGACGTCATCTGGTCGCGAGGATTAACTTTAACATCCTATCCCTAGACTATGTAATTCAGCATGTTGAAATTAGATAAAAGTGGATCCATTATAGTCAGATATAAAGTGATCAGGTAGCTGTGTTATCTTCCTGCTTTGTCTACTGTTTATGTCATTTATTCCCTAAGACCGTCACACAATAGCATACTCCCGCCATCGTCTTCTCAAACTTTGCAGTAAACAAGCGTTGATTGGATCACAAAAAAGTTAATTTCTAGTATCACAGCTATCTGGCAAGTGAAAATCTTTCAGCAATTGCCAATGATGACTTATAAGGTTTATGCAATTATTCTCCATATTATAACACTGTACTGCAAGTTAAGTAATTCTCAATAGATTGTTAGGTCATTTGACCCGAAAGGTCAAGATGACCTATTTGCTATCGTGCATAGCTCGTCCTTGTGCGCCGTCAGCGGTGCGTAAACGTTTGCTTTTCAAACCCTACTTCTCTTTCATGTCCATGAGGATAATCATTTTATAAATTAATTTTGATAAACCAATCTGGGTGTCGGGGGACGGGGCCCCAAATGGGGAGACGCTGAAATTAGATTTAAAACCCTACTCCTGCTTTCTGCCTGGGTACATTCCAATAAGCTTTTGCCTGATTCATCAGTTAGGGTAGACAATTATATTTTCAATTCAGAAATTTAATACGACCACTGGGGCCTAGGGCCCCAAAAGGGGAATAAGGCAATATTTTCCTTCAAAATGTTACTCTTTTTTAATGCTTGAATTGTTTTCAAACACATTTGGTCTGAAACATCATTGGGAGTGGGAAATCATTTCTTTAATTCAGAAAGTTTTTTCAAACCCGAGAGAATTTACGGCAGGGCCTCAACCAAGTTTGAGAGTGGGGGTCTTAATTTTTGTTTAATTTAGAAAGTTGATTCGACACCTAGAGACGTGCTAGAGGGGCCCCAAATGGAAATTAGACAATGTTTTGATTCAAAACGCTACTCCTTCTTAATGGCTGGGTAGCTTTCAGCCAAAAATATTTGCAGGTGGGTTATTCTTTCTTAAATTCAGAAGGTTGATTTGACCCCAAGTGACCTTGGAGCGAGGTCACAAATGGGAGAATTAGTCAATTAATTTGCTTGAAAGAGCAACACTTCCTTATGGCTTGATTTGAATGCAACCAAATATGGTACAAAACATCATCGAGGGTGGATATGAATTTCTTAGATAAAGAAAATTGATGTATCCTTAGCGACTGAGTCCAGGCTCCAACAGGGAAAGTTAGATAATATTTTGCTCCAAAGCGCAGACACCCATCAGCAAATTCTATTGTTTGTCCATCCATTCATCGATTGTCATATGACCGTTAAGGGCCATTGCCCTCTTGCTTTCAATTTATTTCCTCTTTTTTTTCTTATTTTACATTATCTTTTGACATTTTGTTAAGAACTAATATTTTGTGTTAATGTGCGTGTTGAAGAGGGTGTTAATGATATTTGTTGATTTATCTTAATATTGCGACTGGTTATACTAAACATTTTTCAAACCTATTTCCTGCCGAAACACACATATGCAATCATCCTTAAATGCAATAGATTAGTTACAAGGATATACGTTACGTTCGCTAAGCGGCGCGCGTGGAGATACCGATGTTGAAACCATGATGTTTCATGAAAGCTCTGCGCTGACAACAGAGACAGCATAACTCGTTAAATCACTATATTATCATTTCAAAATTGTCAGGCAGCTTTTATCAGTCACGCGATTTTATCCATCATGCCCAATATTTTTTCGGTTTGGCAGTTATTCTGCCTGACGAGGAACTTCCGTGTTGAAAGTCAATAATGTACTGAAAATAGTTATATATTTGATGGCGAAAAAGAAGAAATGAGATTTATTCTCAAACCGGAAATAGGCAAATCACCTCACACCGTATTTGGCTATAAATTTGCCATCAATACGCCATTCTTGATGTTGTAACGCTTTTTACCAGCATGATTGATACTTTCTTTGTACTTTTCTAGATGAAATATTATGATTTCCTTCTAAACATGATTTAAAGCTTTTTTTTACAGACACAGCAATTTTACTGAACTTTTTTTTTTTACTATAAATTATTTTCTGGCAATTAATTTTTTCTCTGTGTTTGTTAAATACCATCTGGCTCACCATGTATAGTGAGAGTGTTGACTATTGTGACACAGGGACATTGTTTTCGTAGGGAGATTTTTAGTGAATCGCGTCATTAGCAGTTTAATATTGTCCTGCTGAAATATACCACCAGTTGCCACATGACAGCACATATTGGCATATAACGATTGACAATCAGCCAGTCAATATTATCACGGTCCAGCCCTTATTCTTGCACATGCAGTGACAATTTCTCTTCACTTATTATTCTGTAGCACACAAAATACTTACATACCACGTCATGTTTACACTCTGGTTACAGACACAGGCCATTATGTCATTAAGTTTTGACTCATTGAAGTCAACAGTTGCCAGCTCAATTTAGTATGTTTCTCTTTGATGTTTTTTCCCGATATCGGGATGTTGTAATTGACTTTCTGGACTTTGTTAATATGTCTTGTCTCTGTATAAGAAGACATATTGAAAATCTTGACTTCGCGTTGTCGTTAATGACATTACAAGATTCAAGATATTTCCTTTGTATGAATTTTAACTGATTTTTGTTATCAAATTACGTGCAGTTCATTAGATTTGGCATCTACCCGTTATAAGTTCATGACTGACACTTATGGGTTTTTTTTTATTTCAGATTTGAAAATGTAGAAAATCTACTGATTTACTTTATATAAATATTTCACATTGATTTTTCATTACCAGTGTCCAATAATTTCAGGTTTACATCACTCTTATAGCCATGGCAATATTTGTGGTCCCAGCCCTGATCATTATGTTTTCGTATCTGTTCATCATCTGTATAATCTGGAGAAAAAACAGTTCAGCGTTATCCTCACACGAATACAGCTGTGAGCGCTACCTACTGACTACTACTACATCGGCAAATGGTAGGTCACGTTAATACCAGTATAAACACCAGTTTTCAAATATGTTTTCTGTGGATTTTTTAACTGAGATGCCCACGAATACATAAGTGCAATGAAATACCTAGGAATAGGTACGAACTTCGATATTCACATGCGTTAAAATCTTTTTCGTTTAGATGTTGTGCTCTGAATTATAAAAATTATGTTACTTAGATGTAACAGTTAATTCTGTATGCGGTGATTTCGTTCAAATATATCAATTGTTTATCAATTAAACTGAGAAGGAGACATTATCCTTCTATAAATATCTAATGTTATTTCTATATTTCCACTGAGTCTCAGTCATATCTTTTCTTCATATTATATTTTTACAGGAACTACATATGGTACCCCATCTTTAGTACTACATCGCACACCTATACGAGGCAATCGGGCTGACATTGGCATGAGTTCAAGGGGGATCATTCCAAGGGCTAGAATAAAAACAATCAAAATAACATTCGTTATTGTTTTAGGTAATAAATTACCCTAAATCACTTACAAAAAAATGTTATACATTGTTTACAATGAAAAAAGTATGGAATATGTTACATCCTAATTATATTTGGATGTTTCAATTAATGTCACAGAGATAATGCAAATGTACAAATGACTTAAGAAATATATGCAGTGTATAATTATAACGAGGTTTTCAAAATAAAAATTATTTCAATATTTTCAATAATAGCTTAGTTGATTTAATTAATATAAGATTTTCTCATTTTATATCTTTGAATACCTTCATTTCTTTTGATTAATGTTATTTCTTTAATTCCAGCATTTGTACTATGTTGGAGCCCATTCTTCGTGTATGATCTGTTGGACGCCTATGGTAACATAAAGAACGGCACACCACAAAGCATTGCTGTTAGTACCTTCATACAGAGTCTCGCCCCTCTTAACAGTGCTGCCAATCCCATCATATACATTATCTTTAATACTCAGATGTTTGCAAAATACTGCTGTAAGAGCTATGGAACCCAATCTCCCTCCAGAACCTCCATTTCGCATGTGTGAATTTTATTCATATATTCACAATGTGAAATAAATTGAAGAATTGATATAAGTTTGACGGAGTCAGTATCCAGACAATCAGGAATGTATGTTGGAAATATGACACGAATTGTATATATATATATACATATTGTAAAATACATTTATATTGCTTCTCTAAAACCATAGGAACATTAATTAATGCAGCATTCTTATTTTGATCCCAAATAAATATTATTACGAATAGGGTAGGATAAGATAATATGATGATATAATTATACTCCAAATATATTATGTATTTGATAAGAAACTATCAACCAGATCAAGACATAAATTATGATATTTGCAACTGACGGAAAGTATCTCGGTTGAGACTTTTTGTCAATGACTCTTATACTATGATATAAGTAGTAAAGGCATGTGAAAGTAACTTACCTGAAAGTCCAATACTTTTACAAAAGTGAAAATGAAAAAGGACGACTTTGGCTGAAAACTGGATTTTTCGTTTTCTAAACTGGTTGTCAAATAAGACACTTTGATTATATTTCCGTTTTCTCTAACCTCCTGTCATTCTTAGGACACACCAAGTTCTTTGGGAATAACCACTTTTATAATTGAAGGTTGAGAGACAATCTTTCCAACGCTCCTCAGAAACTGCCCGAATCCTGTATTATTATTGTCCGTTTCTGATATTACATATCCTTGATTTGGATCACTTTCACACTTGAATTGTAATGGAATATTTTGATAATTTGCGCGAATGTTTAACACAAGCGGCAAATGTTATCTTAGTTGCAAATGGAGTCCAGACACCGCCGCATTCGACGGGTGTTCGTGTTGTATATGCACAAACAGAACATGACAGGAAAAAGCCCTGCAAACGGCAATGATTCATATTAATTCATATTTGGAACGTTGGACCTCGACATGAAATCAATCATTTTTGGGGTTGAGTATACAATAGCCATTAACATGTACAAAAAGTAGTATTTTTGGTCGTGATAGAAGTATTGCAATCATAATTATTCTGAAATTCACAAAAAAGTAATACCAAAATTACTGTTGTTTTTTCAGTGTAACATGACATTGTAATACTAAAATTACCGGGTTTTTTCAGTGTAACATGTCATTGCAAAACTAAAATTACTGCAGTTTTTTCAGTGTAACATGACATTGTAATACTAAAATTACCGGGTTTTTTCAGTGTAACATGTCATTGCAAAACTAAAATAACTGCAGTTTTTTCAGTGTAACATGACATTGTAATACTAAAATTACCGGGTTTTTTCAGTGTAACATGTCATTGTAAAACAAAAATCACTTGGTTTTTTAGTGTAACATGACATTGTAAAACTAAAATTACCGGGTTTTTTCAGTGTAACATGACATTGTAAAACTAAAATTACCGGGTTTTTTCAGTGTAACATGACATTGTAAAACTAAAATTACTGGGAGGTTTTCAGTGTAACATGTCATTGTAATATTAAAATTACTGCTGTTTTTTCAGTGTAACATGACATTGTAATATTAAAATTACTGAGTTTTTTCAGTGTAACATGTCATTGTAAAACAAAAATCACTTGGTTTTTTAGTGTAACATGACATTGTAAAACTAAAATTACTGGGAGGTTTTCAGTGTAACATGTCATTGTAATATTAAAATTACTGCTGTTTTTTCAGTGTAACATGACATTGTAATACTAAAATTACTGGTGTTTTTTCGGTGTAACATGACATTGTAATACTAAAATTACTGGTGTTTTTTCGGTGTAACATGTCATTGTAATATTAAAATTACTGGTGTTTTTTCGGTGTAACATGACATTGTAATATTAAAATTACTGGTGTTTTTTCGGTGTAACATGACATTGTAATATTCAAATTACTGGTGTTTTTTCAGTGTAACATGACATTGTAATACTAATATTACTGGTGTTTTTTCGGTGTAACATGACATTGTAATATTCAAATTACTGGTGTTTTTTTAGTGTAACATGTCATCGTTACACTAAAATTACTGGTGTTTTTCGGTGTAACATGGCATTGTAATACTAAATTACTGGTGTTTTTTTCAGTGTAACATGTCTTTTTGATAAAATCATTTTTCATAATTACTTTCGATCACATCGGAGGAAAATTGTTCAAGATTGTCGTATATGGCACATAGTATAACAAATTTGAAATCGGAATAAAGTTTTATTTGGGTAAGGAACTGTACTGCATGTGTGGTATCATGGGTCCATTTTAGAAAAAGAAATTATGTTTGGTGATGTTGTCGGATATGAACAAAATAGCTTTAGCGTGGTTATATAATTTACCTCTTATGAACTATTTGAAACAATGCATGCACAATGTAAAATGGATACCATTTTCAAGGGAAACATTTTATTTGATGAAAGAATTCAAGGTATCTGTATAACATCTTTCAATCTTCGTTATAATGTTTTTTATCTCAACATTTCCAATAAAGTATAACGTTATTGATAAAAACGTAACCAAACAGTACCTCCAAATACCATACCAAATTACAATTGGAACTCTTATCCAGGTCTTAAAACCCCTAGTATACTCTTGTGGAATAACGTTCTCTCCTAAATCGATCGAAAAGATAGATAATACATATTTAAATTCCTTGGTCGTATTTTCCCTAAGGTTTCCCGATGAACCATTTTTTCAATTCTGTGTGGCCTTCATGGCAATTTGATGGATTAAACAATTGCATTAGTGAATCAAAGTGCTATTGGACCGAAGGGCAATCGTTTTTTTAAGTTGCGTAGGATTTCGATTTACGTTAATTTGGAAAAAATCTAACTCGCCATATCGCTGTATATAGCCGTGTGAAAGACGGATGATTAACTCCACGTTTACACAGTTTTGAGGTTCATCCCTTTTCCTGTATAAGATTATTACCATATATCTTGTGATTATGTAAAAAGTCTGCGACATAACTCTTATGGTCCTCTAGATGCATAAGGATTGTATGTGCTCAAAACTTGTATATTGTATTTTGTCAGTTTTATTTACAGGCCGTTCGTGAAAATAAACATATTTTTGCTTATTTTTGTGTTCTTTAATGATTATTATCTGGACAATCATTTTAAGGGTTCAGACTGATCTTGTTATTTCCGAGCATAAAATAATTTGGATGGATGCCAAGATTGGAACTCTGGTTCATCCCCCAGTACATAAAGGGACCTCTCGCAGGAGGTCTCTTTCACCTTTATCGTTAATTCATTTTCATCACGTTTACTCTTCTCTCATCTAACATTCATTCTTTGATAATATTCACGCAGAAAATAGTTAGAGATTTACATATATCAGTTCACGCATAGATAGCTACAAATAATAAAATATGTATATGCATGCATATGAACATTACCATAAAGTGTTCCTGAAAAGGTTAAAGGTTTCTGTCACCAAGGCATTTGCTTGATAGTAATAGTATCTAAAATTCTACATTTCACAAGGGATCGTATAGTAGAATTTGTACATATATATGATAAAGCTCATACTCATAGCCAAAACACATGACATAAATAAGATTCGCTATAGACAAAATACAAACTGGATTTTAATAATGAAGGACCTGGAAAACGTCCATAAAATTTCAGATGACGCAAACTAGTTAATAGTATCCATGGAAATATTCTGTGATGGAGGATTAAATAGACAAGCAACGTTAATCGTCAACATCAATGAAGATAGGCCAACACGAACATATGACACCATAACGAAAAGACAGCACAAACAGATGACATCATAACGATAAGATAACACAAACAGATGACATCATAACGAAAAGATAACACAAACAGATGACATCATAACGATAAGATAACACAAACAGATGACATCATAACGATAGCACAATATATACAGATTACATCATATTAACCTATACTTTCCAATTATTTTTTTAAGATTCATAAAATATTACTGTTTACAAATAACGTATTAAGGGAAACAAACCGGAATGGAATTCAAATAATGCATAAACAAGTAAGATTTGAGTAGAAACTTTAACCATTCATACAATATTACAAGATCCTAATACTGCTACCTGATTTAAATTAATCAAGTATGAGATTTACAGTGTTCATAGAAATGTATCAAATGAACATGCGCAACATCTAATTAACGTGCAGATGTTAAATATTTCAATTATTTGGCTCATTACGGTGTGGAAGTCACCATTTAAACTGAAGATTATTTACCTTTAGAATGGAATGTGAAATAGACATTTTTACCAAAGTTATTGTACATCAACATGTGTGATAATTGAAATAGAATAACAAATTCATGTTATATGCAATACAAACACTCGCCCCCAACACACACACACTCACCACAACCACACCCCCACCCCCACTCACATCTCAACCCCACCTCCACTCACCTCCACACAAACACACTCACTCCACACCCCACCCCAATATATATATATATGATTTCAAACAATGGAATGATTATCATATTTGTCTCAATATTATGACTTTTTCTCAATGATTACATTGGCTTACGTAATAATACCCATTTCTTATAAATTAATACAACATAAATTAGTTGGCATGCCATTTTGTAATACTGCAAATCACCAATTATTATGAACACAATATCGGTCAACAGTGTTATCCGTTTGTTCGCCGTAAACTACTACTGAAAGTAAATCATGCTCAGGTGATCAACACTGTACATGTGCTATGGAGTAGGTCATTGTTTATACATTTTTATATGTGATGTCAACAGAGATTAATTTTCTTTTCTCGTGTGATGTTCATTCGTTAACATTTTTGACCGATAGGTGTAGTGAATTTCATCTTCGTCCAAGATTTTTTCAGAAAGGTATTCGATAATATAGGGCTTAACTGGAAGTGAATTTCTTGACAGGTAACCAAATCATGTGATATTAAAAGACGACATTCAATGTTGTAATACGTTAAAACCGAAATATTGCTATCAATTGCATGTACATTATGATGCAGTGCTCGTTGCCTTTAAAATGATATAGCTTAATACCTAATAATAAACATTAGAATAACAACCCATACTCAATTTTACATTGACAAATATATTACAAATAAGTACATACATATTGTATGTAGATTTTGTTTTAACATCATAAGTGACAGCATTTTCTTCGACCTGGAGTTGGTGACGTTAAATTGCTGACGTCAACAGTGGGCGATGATAATGTCGTATCAGTTGATGTTTGTCTGTCCAAAGAATCTGCCTCCTCCAACATCATCTCGGCTGTAAAAAAACAGACCTATTAATCATCAGATATCAACAACTCAATCGTGCAGACAAATTAGAGGTCGCTACTGTAACACAAGCTCACCTGAGGTTGCAGTGTTCATTTTACCAAACAATGAAGTATAATTCATCATACCATTGCACATCGAAAGTAATCCAAGTCAAAATCTAGACGGGGTGGTGAAATAACCCCATAATCAATATTTTTTGTAATTTTTTAAACTTGTTTTAAAACGAATTTGATAGTTTGGTATTAAAAGGTATTATTCGCTTTGTGTCTTTTTTGTGTGATATTTATGATTACATCCAAAATTGAAAGCTTGCGTACAGCTCTATATTTAATAAATAAGATATAACCAAATTAGAAAGTGAATATTGTCCCTTGAATGCATATGGTGAATTGGTACCAAACGTATGCAATTGATTTGTGTGTTTACGCTTAAAGTTGAATTTAACCAAAATTGTAGAATATGTACATTTCATATATATACGTCTTACCTAGCATGGCAAATAGCCTCTCTACGTTTTCACCTGTTTTTGCCGAAGTTTCAACGAAAGCCAAGTTTTTCTGAGAGGCAAAACATTTCCCAACCTGAAATTTAAACAAAGAATTATTTTTGTGCTTCTATTTTGATTACTTAAGTGATTAATTCATATATAAATGTGAAGCGAGATTGAAGATGTATTCGTTGACGCATTATAATTGTATATTACATGGGGAAAACGTACAAAGAGATTATCGGTGAATGTTACTTTATAGACGACAGGTCAGGTACGCGTTAGTCGGTCCCCATTAAGTAATTGTCACGTTCTCATAATATTACAAGGTAAATAACGACGAAAACATCAGGCATGTTAATTGCCATCAAACGCTTCAAAACTTCATATCGCACAAAAAATACATCATTATGCACGATTTGGTGTCAAAAGTGAGTCTATTTTGCTTCATTTCCGTTTGTTTTCGTGACAGAAGTATTGTTACAGTGGTATATAATTTTTTTTAATGATGACATTTTGTACAGGACGCTGTTTAATTTAGTGACATTGCGAATATCGAACTCATCGTGTGCCTTCTCTATACTATGTATTAATTCACCATGAACAAAAAAGCTTTAACTTGGATATCAGCCAACTGGATCAACTGGTAATTAATGATAACCAGAATACTGCTATCCTTGCTAGGAACAATCAGTACTTGAACACAATCAGCATTTGCTTTCGACATCAAACAAATATTAGTATGCTAGAAACCATTAGTAGGTTACCTCCATGAAATAAGCCATAGTTAATTACATAGAAGTTGTTGTTATGATTCGCCGTAACCTGCCTATCACGGTTTAATTCATTCTAGCACGGTCCAAAATATTTGGATGTACATGGCATTTCTCTGCATCCGGATCCGCCTCCTCGTAGGTTTCCTTAATAACATCACTGACAATTCTTAGAATCAGCTGAATGATGCAATTTAATTCATCGTTTGGCTACACCTTGTCGAATTCTAAATTTGTATTGAAAGTTTAGTTTTTTTTACTTTTGTACTAAAGTCTTCGATACACTTGCCGTCAAAACAAATGCTGAAATCCCGTTATTGTGGTTCCCTATTGTTCTGAAATGTATCTTAGGTTTAGTCTGTTGTCCAATCACAATTGAAGATAGAAGGAAGATAAAGTGCAAAAAAAAAAAAAAAAAAAACCCATAAAAATACATCTGGCGTTATATATCAAGAGGGACAACTCTAGTTTACAGAAGAAAAATGAGAACTTAAGCATCTACGTATAGTTTAAGACGGATGAATAGCACCGAGATGTATTTGTAATAAATAACATTTTAGTAGACTATCCAACTATAATAAATGACATGAATGAGAGGGTTTGTCTGTTTAGGAAGTGCTGACCAAAATCTGAACATCTTACTCTACATTCCTACAAACAACATAAACTTTCACTATGTATTATGATGTACAAAAGACAAGTCTATGGAACATTTTGATTTAATACTGTATAGTCAGTAATAACTTCAATTACACCATACAGCTGTTTCCATCTAAACCAATATATATATATATATATAATATATATATATATATATAATGTATAGAATATAATAAACGTAAATATATCACTGAAATATACTATACATAATAATGTGCGCTATCATCAGGTATGAATTTCCGGGTTTCAATTTAGAATGATTTACAAAAGTCACAAAAACACAAATGAATAATATCTTAGTACGAATAGAATAGATCCACTAGAGTCAAACATTAAATTAAACTGCATCATACAGCTGTTTCGTCCTTCTTAGACTCGTCAGTAATGCTACATCATACAGCTGTTTCGTCCTTCTTAGACTCGTCAGTGATGCTACATCAAACAGCTGTTTCGTCCTTCCAGGACTGGTCAGTGATGCTACATCATACAGCTGTTCATCTTAACAGGACTCGTAAGTTCTGCTACATGATACAGATGTTTCGTCCTTCCATGATTCGTCAGTGATGCTACATCAAACAGCTGTTTCGTCCTTCCGGGACTGGTCAGTGATGCTACATCATACAGCTGTTCATCTTAGCAGGACTCGTAAGTTATGCTACATGATACAGATGTTTCGTCCTCCCATGACTCGTCAGTGATGCTGCATCATACAACTGCATCGTCCTTCAATGACTCGTCAGTGATGCTGCATCATACAGCTGCATCGTCCTTCAATGACTCGTCAGTGATGCTGTATCATACAGCTGCATCGTCCTTCAATGACTCGTCAGTGATGCTGTATCATACAGCTGCATCGTCCTTCAATGACTCGTCAGTGATGCTGCATCATACAGCTGCATTGTCCTTCAATGACTCGTCAGTGATGCTGCATCATACAGCTGTTCGTCCTAGCAGGACTCGTAAGTTATGCTACATGATACAGATGTTTCGTCCTTCCATGACTCGTCAGTGATGCTGCATCATACAGCTGCATCGTCCTTCAATGACTCGTCAGTGATGCTGCATCATACAGCTGTTCGTCCTTCAATGACTCGTCAGTGATGCTGCATCATACAGCTGTTCGTCCTAGCAGGACTCGTAAGTTATGCTACATGATACAACTATTTCGTACTTCCATGACTCGTCAGTGATGCTGCATCATACAGCTGCATCGTCCTTCAATGACTCGTCAGTGATGCTGCATCATACAGCTGTTCGTCCTAGCAGGACTCGTAAGTTATGCTACATGATACAGATGTTTCGTCCTTCCATGACTCGTCAGTGATGCTACATCAAACAGCTGTTTCGTCCTTCCGGGACTGGTCAGTGATGTTGCATCATACAGCTGCATCGTCCTTCCATGACTCGTCAGTGATGCTGCATCATACAGCTGCATCGTCCTTCAATGACTCGTCAGTGATGTTACATCATACAGCTGCAACGTCCTTCAATGACTCGTCAGTGGTGCTTAGGGCCTAAATTCATGAAACTTAGGAGGCGGCTTGGAGAAATCAAAACTGAATTAATGAAATTGATAATCATTTTTAGATATCAACATCGCGTTGTATAGGAAAGGCGTGGTCTGATACGATTAATACACTTATAAAACATATTTTATCATTGCTGACCTCAGTGGACACAGTCCGTTGTTCTGGCAGGTCCATCTTGTTTCCAACCATAGCGATCTTCACTGAGGTTGGACTACTGGCCAATAGGTCCTTCAGCCAGTTAGCAGCATTGTCGAAAGATTCCTGGTGAAAATAAAAACACGTGATTTCTAACGTGCAGAAAATAACATATGTTCTATCTTATTTAGTCAACCAATCAATAATATCGCCTCTCAACAGTCCGTCGTGCGGTGTCCATCATTCTTTTAACAAAGGTGTCAGTACGCGCAAAACATATTTGCGACTTTGTAATTTGTAATTTTCTAACTTACCGTTTCAGTCTAACCCTTGTTCGAATTCATTTTGATGCAGTGTGGGTAAATGTCATGAGACAATTTTATAACTTTTTTGTAAAACATCTGCAAGTGTTCAAAATTCTATATATCACACAGGCCACTTAAAAACACACACCTCATTATCAAAAGCAGTAAAGAACTGTAGTTACAGATTTTTAAAAATATGGCTGTGTTACAGTTATATTATAAAAATAAGTTGGACTGTTGTAAGCTATTGGTTTACCTTGCTTGTTACATCATAAACTAATATGGCTATTTTGGCATCTCGAAGGTACATAGGAACAAGACTTCGGAACCTCTCTTGCCCGGCAGTATCCCAGATCTGGAACAAAAAGGTTTTCCCAGATACCTCGATGGACCTCACGTAAAAACTAGCTGAAATTAAAATGAAAATAAAGCATATATTTAAATGGTTGGTTACATAAACATTCACACGAAACGAGTAACTTCATTACACATACGATGATAAATTCTAACGATCCGGTCTTTTACTTTGACTCATAGTGGTATTGTGAATCAACAAGTAGTGTGAACTTTTGGTATTCTCGAGCAATCAACTGATGCCAGCCGCCGGGACAAAGTTTCGAAGAGGTCAATGATATCCTGGCTAAATATGACATGATATTTAGTGCCTTATTGCAAGTTACACTTATTTTAAGACATTTCCATACAAAGAATAGGTTGATGATACACAAACAAACGACAATGTGACTCTTTCTAACACTTACCCCCAATCGTTTCATTATAAGATGGTATAAACTCGTGTTTAGCATATCTGACAGCCAATGACGTTTTACCCACGTTCATGTCTCCAACGGTAACAACCTTGACTTTCATCACTTCGTGATATTCTTTAATTGATCCCACAATGTTAGCGGTCCCATTTAAGAAACCGTTTTCCATAATCCAGGAAGTGTGTCAAAACGAAAGCTGATTTTTGTTTTCAAGGATTTTATTTACATCCTGTTGTGGATTGTAATAACTTCCAGACCGTCACTGAAATTAGATAGGGGAAAAGAAACACTTAGGTTATGACGAATTAATTATGATTATCTTGAAAAGCACTTGTCACATGATATAAAGGCCAGGCAATTTAGTTGAAGTAAAATCCTGCATCAAACACAAAGTTCTTTCCTTAAGTAGACAATCTCCTTTCAAAAGTATTTATGTAAATATTTGTTTTGTTAACATTTTGCCTTCCTTTCATCAATTTTTTGTTTGAAATTAGATTTTGTGAATATGATAGAATATCCCGTCTGCGGTTTATACAACGGAGATAACATTATTAATCACCACTAGATTATTCTGTTGATTTATCGTTGGCTATACTGCCACAAGTATCACAGGTAAATTTCCGTGTTAGGCTTTTTTAAAGTGAAAGCAGGCATCGGCGTATTAACACATCTTTGAAAGAAACTTTTACGATCATAAAACGGCACTGTCGACAGAAAAAACAATCTTAAAAAGAATATCGTACAACGTTATTGAGAATAGCTTCGATTGGTTAGATTTAAGAAATAGAAAAAAAACTTTTATAATTAGCATTTCTTGTTCGATCTCACTACTATGCAATTCGAAATCAATCTTATTCAAACTTTTGCTTATAATACACAAGTTCTTTATTAATATCTCTCTCTCTCTCTCTCTCTCTCTCTCTCTCTCTCTCTCTCTCTCTCTCTCTCTCTCTCTCTCTCTCTCTCTCTCTCTCTCTGTCTTTGTCTCTCTGGCTCTCTCTCTCTCTCATTGGAAATCATGACGACTATGTCTATGTATTGTTCTGCTATAATACATGGTGGATATACATTTAATACATACGGTGTTGTAGGCTGACTCACTACGGCAACAGATGTCCATTAGTAATCTTCTATATATATTTACGCCACTATGAATATATTTATTTTAATACTTGCTTTTATTTCCATGAATCCAAAGTTTGCATGTTTTGAATTATGATATTCAGAGGTTAATGAGCACAGACTTACCCTTACTCTTAATTCCATTTGTATTTAGCTACTGAACACCAAGCAATGCTATCTTATTTCATTTTAAAACGATAAATATTCGTTTAGAGTTCAAACAAATTGTGAGAGTTGACAAAATGAAAATTTCTGGTTAGAAATCGACTTTGAAATATGTCAGTTTCATTCATATACATTAATTGATAAGATGTAGGTAGATGAATGTATATTTCTTGACAACGTTCATACTTTGGACACATAGTAAGCATTTAACCGATACGTCTGCAATGTATGAAGATATGCTATGTAAAAAGCTGCAAAAATAAAATACAACAAATAAGATTTCTTACCTGGTATCCGCGAAACCACGAAAGAAAGCACTCACGGGTATTTCATGTTGCGAGTTATTTTGGTGAGCGTAAGATATATGACAGCATTTAAACTATGCTTGTGACATACGTAAGTGTATAAATTTAGAACACACGTAACCATCATACTCCTGGGCTTGTATATAAAACTTTCATAAAAGGGCATGATTGGATTCATAGCATAAAATACTTATAGTCCTACAAAAATTGCATTGACTGAATCAGAACAAATTTAGCCAAACATACTGAAAATGTTGTCGTAAGATTTCAAAATAGAAATGACATACTGATAGAGCAGATACTATAATCTAGGATATGAAATGCAAGTTATCTCGCTTTTAAATGAAAAACTGCACATCTAGTCTTATCTTATCAGCGGTTTGGATCGATACTCACTGAATGATATCGATCTGTCTGGAGGTGTTATTCATTCAAAGTAGAGCAAACACACAGAACACCTTGTAAAATCTTATCTAAATTTCTCTATACATAGTCCTGTCTCCTATTCCTGTCTCCATTAGGTTTCTTAAAGGGCGTCATTTTTGATATATTTTATTTCTGTTTTGGACACTTATAAAATGACACCATAATATATACACTTCATGTGTATACATGCCATTGTCAGCTTTACAATAGCTTCAAGTTGTCTCAGACACATAGCAATAATGATTAATATATACTGTTAGATTGATTTGCAATTGATACAAAAAATAATGTTAATAGTTTTATAATGAATCTTATTTACTGTCCCAGTATATCGGCGCTGTTGGGTTCTTGTCATGCGGTCCAATTTCTTATCTTTTCACGACAACATTTAAACATCAAACACGATATATTTACCAGGCTAAATAAACATTACAATATATTACAACATAAAGAAAATGTTGAGGTTTTGATTTATTCAGCAGACAAAACTTTTATTGGCATTGCAACTTTACAGTCATTTTGACACTAGTTTTAAGAGTATTGTCAGCTTACAGTAAAAACAGAAAGTAAATTTATCTTCATATCCAAAATAGTAGTAATATTCTTGGAAAGGGTAACAGCTGCTATTTTGAAAGTAAACTGTTGGTTTAGTTGGTATTTCCACACGATTGGAGAGATTGATTGCAACATACACAACAGTATAACTAAAGAAACTGCAACAGGAAATACTAAACTGAAAGTAGAGCTGAAAAGTTTAAATGTACGCAGTGGTGAAGATATAGTACAACTCTTCTGAATGAATAAAAAATAGTACAACAAAATTCTTGTTTTTCATACTTGCCTTCATTACATTCTTGATTAAATACCATCAGATGATACACTGGATGTCGTAGTGAAAGCAGTTAAAGTCTAAACGTCCATGTATTGTATGCGAAGGCCTGTAAACGTCTACACTGGAGTAACGCTCGCTGAGAAATATATATATGGATATTTTAGTGTAGGGGTGATTTCCGCCTTCCTGGGATGTGCGGGCTATTACATTAAATATCGTTCACGGCCGTTATCGGTTGTTTATCTACATTAATACATGTGTTATATCTCCTGGCGTCATAATCCATAACATAGAATGTATATCAGAAAATATACTGTTATCGGAAGGAATGAAAGTCAAACCAAACAAAATATATAAAATGTATGGTTTGGATAAATATCGCTTCTCTGCTTGAAGAAATTCGTTTGTTTTCGTGCTGCATATTCGTGTAGTCATCACCTTCCGTTGTTTCAATTTCGATGACACAGTATGTCAATAGTTATTTCGTGACATGATGTGTTTGATACTTCCTATAATAGGGTTTCCAAGTTAAAACACAATTTGATTTGATAAAACACTCGTCTTAATAAAAAAGAAGTTTGAATTTATTCACTTCTTCATGCCTTTGTAATGTAATTTAGTCATAGTTTCTCAACTTTCGTTTTTATTCAGTCCCCGGCTGAGGCATAAGAAGCCCCTTCTATCTCATTTTACCCTCTTTCCTCTTACACACACCTGATACATGTAAGCGTTTTATAGTTTTTTCTAGATACTATACAGAAGAAAACGGAAATATTTAGTAACTGTTTCATTCTTAATCAATTACAATTGCAGTTATGTCATCAACAATTACCGATTTGTAAAACCAGGCTATTCTAGGTAAAAATTCAATTAAATTCAGATGATATTTTGCCTTATAAATATAAAATGCTGGTCAAAAAGATAAATAGATTTCTTCAAAATAAATTAATTAATATTTAATTCATAGAAATTGTCTATATACATTAACCTGAGTAGGAATGCGGATAATCTTTATAGATTTTTTTCTATCTCTATTTTTTGTACAGAAAAAATATTATGAGGAGTAACATTACTGAAGGACCAATGTTTCCTACTATAGATATTAAGTTAAATTCAACCTCAGTACATCGATCACGGGTATGTCGCTTTCTGTTGTTTGGTTCACTAATAGGACCATTCTTTCTCTGTAGAATACACCACCATGCATCTAGGCATTGGTTATGTTGACTCGCACCATACATAAAACTGCAGTTTCCTCTTGTAAAGGTACTTTGCATGTCTGCTACAAGAAAATTTTCTGTTCTCATGCAATGTTGGTATACAACCATTATCCAATACAGCTCTTGCAAAATACGAACCGATTACGCCTGGATCATTGTCTTATTCACTTCCATTCAGATAATATGACGAGAATACCCATCGATACGCCCATTTATGCATATTCCATAGGACTTTAGCTTGTCGTATGAGAGAAAATGCCATACGAACTTTGGTCCTCTTGGCATCTAATCTCTTCCCTTCAGCTTTCTTTACCTTCTTAAGGATACTTCATCGGGGTCACGTGTTTGTGGAAGAGTTGTTACGACTTCCTTCCTAACAACTAATCCCGATTGAATACATTTCAGATGCATCAATCTATATATAGTCATGCAGCTGACTAGATGTCCTCAGTTTATTTTTGATAAAGCTAACTACATCAGCTATGTCTGGAAAATTTCCACGTTTAAGTAGTCCTATTTCATTCAGTGTACTGCCTTCCAGTTTCAATATGATAAACGTGGACTACAGTATAGTTAACCATTGGCGTTTTATTCATGATTCACCAAGCCCTAAATTTACACAATGCACTATTTCGAAACAAACGTTGTGCGACGCGTATGTGCCTTGAGATAATTTTCTACTTTTGTTGCCAAATCGTTGCCAATTGATGGTAAGAAGATTTTGCTTTTTTACGGCAAAAAACAATGAAATTATTGAATAATTGTGCACAACAACTCCGTCGTCCAAACGATAACTATAACACAGGAACTATCACACTACTACTAAATGACGAGACGGCGGAGTAAAATCCGGAATTTTAAATCGCGCACCGAGTCCAGTACATTCTGGATCCTTTTCAAATGTCACAGCGACATACTTTTACCATGTATTGTAGATAGAAAGTGGTGTGTTTCAGTGTATGACGTCCCTATCATAAAATATTCCGTCTTTTGCGTTATGTAAAAATTCTTGCACAAGGCATCAATACCATTGGTACTCGTGAGAGGATTAACTTGTGCTACGAGATATTAACTCAAACACACGAGATAATTAACTCGTGCGCTGTGTACGTGTTACGTTGTCCGTCTATAAACAATTCGTGTAATGTCTTATTTTCTCACTAATCCGGAAATGACATGGTTGACAGGCGTCGATCTCGGATTTTGACAGTAACAGTGTGTAATTGCTATTTTCCGGATTGATCGTTCTAGAATTTTATATGTAGGTTCCCTTGGTCCCTGGTTGTGTATTGGCTCAATTTCGGAGTTATCCGGAAACAACATGGCCATCTTAGATTTTTGCATAATAGTCTGTTGTCGCTATTTCTACGTACTGGATGATTTTTTTTTTTAATTTCATTTGTAAATTCCTCTTGGTTCTTAGTTGACCCTTATGATTTTTGGACTAATTAAACAAATGGATGATAGTCGACCATCTTGGGTTTGACGAGATCATTGTCGCTATTTATTATAAGGAATTTTTAAATTTCATATAACTAAGTGCAAAACTAGGGAAAAGAAGAGAAAACGGGACAAAGATCCGCCTTTTAAAGAACAAATAAAACATTTTTGGGCGCTAAAATCCCTGTGTCATTGTACAATTCTTATTTTAGTTTCTGCTTCCTGTTCCTTTTGCTAACACTTGACGGTGTGATGGGGCAGAGGTCGCTTTTTAAACCTGGTATGGGGGCCTAACAGTAACTGTTTCTCTATACCACATATATTGTTATATGTATATTGTTAATTCCGCAATACGTTCGGAGTGTGCATTTAAAATGTATTTTTACTCTCTGCGATATATCCTACAACACATCAATTGCATGTGGCAGATTAACTAACGGTTATGATATTGCTGTTGGAGGTATATTGACTATATATGAAAACGTACCAAGTATACTAGAGTTGTATAAATGCTGAACCTAATAAACGAGACCCATTAAAGAAACATATATCTTCCTTAAGGTCATGGTTTTCCAACGAGAAAGAACACTATCATCAAGATATTTGAGGGGGAAAAAGTTACCTTTAGGCTCCATACGAGATTTAAATGCACTGGTGCTTTCTCATTCCGTCAAATGTTATCAATGAAACGTTACTAAGAACTTGGTGACAGATATAGTTTCCTAATTTACATCTCATTAAAATATTTTTCTAATCATCAAAAAGATAAAACTGTACAATGAAAAATGAAACAATTCAAGTTAAAGTAATTTAATTTAGATAAGTGATACTGTTTACTCAAGAAGTAGAATGAATAGTATGTGGACATTAGGAACTCAAAAGAGCTTTTGACCAATCTTCAACAACTTCTTCTAAAAAACAATTCTTCAATAATAACATTTGTTTCTTTCTAGACTGAGAGAACGTTCTCTTGTTAAGGAAGTTTCTATGGTGTTGACATGTCGCTGTTGATTCGATATTTAAAAACTTATTCCCATTATCACGGTTTTCGTGAAATAAGTCGTCAACTGACGGAAACCCCGTGACACAGCGTGTAAAAACATACAGAATGATGAAACTTTTGAGCCTAGTCTTACGGTGGCTTCGGTGATTTCACTGAGAAACATTCTATTTCTTTGCGCGATATAATTGACATAATATACTTGGATTGACCAACATTTATCTGGCGGTTGTCCGAACACCTTGCCTTGTAATTTTTTCAACAGTCTCTGTGTAAATCTTTCTTTTGGTCACATTTTGCCCTAGTTTTATTGAAGTTGAGTTTGGTTTGTATTAATGTTGACATGTTGGTATCCTAAAATGGCCTAAAATGGAAAATGTGTGAATTTGGTAGTTACCATAGATACGGAGTGAAATATAATACACGCCCAATAATGTAACATCTTTATTCTAATGAGTACCCTACATACACAATGTACAATATAATATGATGACATGCTTGTGATACTAAGTTGTTTCAGGATATGAGTATTACACGTGGTTCATATAGAATCAAAATATAAGCTTAAAACAAAACCATGAAATTCATAACATGAAAAAATAATCCCTTGAATTGTTTTACATATGTCTTAATAAAGATTTTAATATTTTTCAGTATGATAAATAATTTTTTACAAACATGGTGAAACATTACTTTATATTTCACACCATTCACAATCGCTTCAGTGTAAATCCCTAATTACTCGCTTCAGTGTAAATCCCTCATTACTCACTTCAGTGTAAATCCCTCATTACTCACTTCAGTGTAAATCCCTCGTTACTCGCTTCAGTGTAAATTCCTCATTACTCACATCAGTGTAAATCCCTCATTACTCACTTCAGTGTAAATTCCTCATTACTCACTTCAGTGTAAATCCCTCATTACTCACTTCAGTGTAAATCCCTCATTACTCGCTTCAGTGTAAATTCCTCATTACTCGCTTCAGTGTAAATCCCTCATTACTCACTTCAGTGTAAATTCCTCATTACTCACTTCAGTGTAAATTCCTCATTACTCACTTCAGTGTAAATCCCTCATTACTCACTTCAGTGTAAATTCCTCATTACTCACTTCAGTGTAAATCCCTCGCTTCAGTGTAAATTCCTCATTACTCACTTCATTGTAAATCCCTCATTACTCGCTTCAGTGCAAATTCCTCATTACTCACTTCAGTGTAAATCCCTCATTACTCACTTCAGTGTAAATTCCTCATTACTCACTTCAGTGTAAATTCCTCATTACTCACTTCAGTATAAAAATTCCTCATTACTCACTTCAGTGTAAATTCCTCATTACTCGCACCAGTGTAAATTCCTCATTAATCACTTCAGTGTAAATCCCTCATTACTCACTTCAGTGTAAATTCCTCATTACTCACTTCAGTGTAAATCCCTCATTACTCACTTCAGTGTAAATTCCTCATTACTCGCACCAGTGTAAATTCCTCATTACTCATTTCAGTGTAAATCCCTCATTACTCGCACCAGTGTAAATTCCTCATTACTCACTTCAGTGTAAATCCCTCATTACTCACTTCAGTGTAAATTCCTCATTACTCGCTTCAGTGTAAATCCCTCATTACTCACTTCAGTATAAATCCCTCGTTACTCGCCTCAGTGTAAATCCCTCATTACTCACTTCAGTGTAAATCCCTCATTAACCGAAATTTAATGTGAACTATAGCATATTTGTCTACCAAATGATCAATCTATTACATCAAATCCAGACCTACTGACTTTATATAAGGCTTTGGAATTGACTAAGTCTACAGCATAAATAAAAAAGGGAATAAATTCAATGAAAAAAAATACCACTTACATCGCTACGTTGACTTATTATTTACAATTCTTTATTTTCAGTCAAAATCTTCAAACAATGTTTTTTTTCTGTGACACCTACCAAACTTAGCCCAAACCTGCAGGCATTTATCATAACTTATTTGCGGAAGTAGTAAAGTCCCAATGTGACCCTACAAGGACAAGGCATTTAAGGCTGTACCGTCATTTAGTTTGTTCCATCCGATATTTTTATCTGATGTCACCATCAAGTATAATTACCTTAAGTTTACGTTCTATAGAACTCTCTGGTCTATGAACCATTTCTAAATTGCTGATGTCATCATAAAAATGTTTGAATGACGTCATAATCGTTATCTTAAAAGGTAGTATTACATATTGTATTTCCTAAAACTATTATGTACAATACACGCATCATTAAACTAAAATAGTTCAAGAACTTTTGATGGATATAGAAATACATAAATTTCCTTTCCGGACAAATATTAAATTGTTAAGCGTAAATATTGATTTACTTAATTATGTCCAAACCTAAAATTTTATTTAAAAGTGTGATTTTATCGTTATCAACATATCCTTCATAATCTAGTTAAAAACAGAACAAAAACAAAAACAGGAAAAAACAAACAAAAAAGGAAATGAAACTGCTTTGAATAGGTGACAGGATGTGATTTAGGTCAAATTTCGCGGTGACCTTCTCTAAATCTGATACAGAAGAATGAAACAAGCCCTCTGTATCATTTTTTATGAACCGATTTGATTCAGATTCATTGAAAGTGCTTTGCACAGTTATTTTCTTTAATATTAGACTGGAGTTCAAAAGCTGAGTGCTTGGTGCTGTTGACGTCAGCAACATCCCTTCTCCTTGGATTCTTTCTTATTGGTGAGCTTCACGTTGCCACGCCCCTCACGATCACTAACCGGTGCTTGCTGCCTCGCTATAACATTTCCTGTACAAAAGAGCATATTAGTGAGCGATGTTAATTGTTGATAGTTTCTTGAATGGGACTTCATATATCAAAGATATAATTAACACCATCATAAAGATGGTACAAAAGTCACACAAGATAATAGCACATTTTAATGATTTAGAGTTAGAAAAGTAGCGCCAAACAATGAATTAAATTGCATCATACAGATGTTTCGTACTTCTCGGATTCATCAGTGCTGCTAAAGTCCTAAGATTTGAAGCCTAGGAGGGGATTGAGGAAAGTCCAAAGTGATCGAAAGAAAGGTAAAAAATTAATCGGGTACAGCAACCCTATAATTAGAACAATTTCTTAAAGTAAAGATCTAAAACATCCTCAAGCTGCATCTGTCGAAGCGCCATGTTGTTGCACGAGTTGTTTTGTCGATGAAAGTGAAAATGCTTACTTTTCCGGAACGCCTGGGTTTATTTTCCTGCCACTTTAGTATAAATAAAAATACTGATGGTATATTTGTCCTTGTTGCTAATGTCAGAAGTTTATTATAGTTTAGCTAAAATAAGGTAACTTAAATTCTTTCTTGCACATTACATCAGATATAGTTTCAAACAAAAAATACTGCAACCAAAATATGTTCCTAAAATTTATATAGTGGCTTCAAGATTCAACGCACTTTAGAAGGATTCTTGTGAAGTTTCAAGCCCTGTTGTATATTAGCATGGGTTTTACCTTTCGGGACAAAATGTCTAGGGTATGTATAAATTCTACGTGGCTACTGAAAACAATCCACTTATTGGAAGAAAAGGATTAAGTACATAAATCATATGTCTAGCTTCACATCCACATACTTCAGTAGATCACTATGTTTAGGTTTGTCATCCTGATCACAACATAACATTCTATTTTTATTTCACAATGCAGAACAATTGACAGGTTTCCTGAAGAAGTAATAGTAAACTTCTTTGTGCGTTATGAATAAAATAACAAAAAAATACCAATATGTCAACATATGCCTAATCCAAACTCAAATTCAATAAAACTAGGGCAAAATGTGTAAGAATAAAGATTTACATGGAGACTCTTGAAAAAGTACAAGGAGAATAAGACCAATGGTCACGGATGAGTAAGCGTCTTCTTCATCGACGATACCCGCCATGTAAATCTTGATCAATATAAGTAAATGACGTCACGTGCTCGAATGAGAACAAAGTTTATACAACAACGTAACCATCAGGCAAACTAACGAGGATCGACACAAAAGCAGAATGCACTACCAATTCTTTAATATTTAATGTATTATAGTTGTATTTTTTTAAGTCTCTAAATAAAGCATTCTTTTGTTCGTATGTACCCTCGTCTCATCATTGTTTGAATTTGGATAAAAAAAAAATGTTGATATGTTGGTATTTCTTCCTTAAAACTCAACTTCATCGTAACATTTCTTCCGTTTAATTTTGGTTCCCCTCTGTCGCCCTTTATATTTGTAGCTTTCGAATTAGGTTGATTAACACCACTGAAGAGGCCGTGAATGACGAAACAGCTGCATGACGTAGTTGAATTCATTATTTGGCTTCACTTTATCTTGATCTTATTGTATATCTTTCGTACAATCCAACTGAGAAAGCATTCGTCTGTTGTCTGTAGTATCATTCCAATAGTATTTTCATCAATATCTTGAAATTCATATTCCCCATATCCATCCTGGTTCAAGATATCAACGGACAAAGATAGTTACTGTAAACACCTCCTACATTTACGAAGCGATGTCATCTAACTGTCCAAACTTTACTGACAAAACATTGTTAACGATTGTTCGGTAGAAGATTTACGTCCCTGCAACAGCTTAGGCCATATTTTCCCCATATCCATCCTGGTTCAAGATATCAACGGACAAAGATAGTTACTGTAAACACCTCCTACATTTACGAAGCGATGTCATCTAACTGTCCAAACTTTACTGACAAAACATTGTTAACGATTGTTCGGTAGAAGATTTACGTCCCTGCAACAGCTAAGGCCATAAGGGAACGATGTCGTGGGGGTAATTCATTTTTGCCTTTTAAGTGTTATCACACTGAACTATGGTGACATGACGTCCGGTGAAATTGTAATAACACTGAGCATGAAACAGTTAATTAACGAGTGAATGCCCAGCACAGAGCATCAACTACCATTCTACACGTGTCACTGTACAGTTAACTAGATCGCCTCTTACAGTAAATTAGATCGCCTTTTACAGTAAACTAGATTGCCTTTTACAGTAATATAGATCGCTTTATACAGTAAACTAGATCGTCTTTTACAGTAAACTAGATCGCCTTTTACAGTAAACTAGATCGCCTTTTACAGTAAACTAGATCGTCTCTTACAGTAAACTAGATCGTCTCTTACAGTAAACTAGATCGTCTTTTACAGTAAACTAGATCGCCTTTTACAGTAAACTAGATCGCCTTTTACAGTAAACTAGATCGCCTTTTACAGTAAACTAGATCGTCTCTTACAGCTATTCATTGGTGACATCAGGTGCAATCTACCGCCTACCCATTGGGGTCTGAAAACGTGAATACTATTTTCTCGTACTTATCACTTACCTATCTGTGAGAATATATCATCCACATTCATCCCCGTTTTTGCGGACGTTTCAGCAAAAATAAGCTTATTTTCGGCAGCAAATTTACGAGCTTCCTGTTAAAAGAAAAAAACAGAGGAAATAGTAAAGATTGAACCTGTTGCCATCATTGAACAGAAGATTAAAGAAATACAACATGACTTTGACTTACAGTAAAATATCATCTATTACAATATAAAATGAGATTTCCAACACTTCAAACGAATAAGAATCAAGTATTTTGTAAACGAAACCGAAACTAACCATAACACCACATGTCCTTTAATAAACAAGGCTATGGTTTGTTTCAGGAATATTCTGGTTTATCGGTAATGACTTTTAGACTTCAATCCTATAGGTGAAACCAAAACTAAACACAGCACTGATGATACTAATGTCGACTTTGAACAAAAGAATAGTTTATATTAGGAGCTTGTCGAAATATATCTGTTTTTTCGTCATTATCTGTTTCACTGTGTGACGATAAAGTATAGACCGATGGACAAATTGGTTTAGATTTTTACTAAGCAGCGCAAACAGAGTTTTAATGGCTTTGAGTATAAAGATGTCGATATATTCAAGGTAATGGTTTTAGTAAGAAGCTGATAAACTTGTAGATGACATGCCACTATCAACAAGATTTTATGGAGCCAATGAGATACAATGCGGTGAAAACAATGTAGATATATGTATTGTTCACGGGAGAATGAACGCAATGGGATACTGGCATATTCTAATGTGCTGCATATTTGAATGTCTATCCAGTTGCATTTATACCACCGTAAACGCAATGAAACGCTAATAGATACTTAGATTTACATCACTGTCCGCTTTACTGTAGCTATTTTGATCGTTTTGAAAATATGTTACTTGCGATGTGGGGACCCTACGGTACACTTGGTAGATATAGTAACGTAAATATGGCTTCAGTGACTCACCATATATCAGAAAGATTATTTTGACAAACAATAAAAACGATATTTATTTCTAAATGTATCGGTGCAATGATATAGATAAAGCATTCATTATTATGACCAAGGTGTGTGTAACCAGCGAACCTCAGCCACGGATTCGGGTCAAGTTAGAAATCCCTTAAGTTTCCAATAATAAAAACTTCGTACGTTGAATCGTGTAAGTAGATTTTGTTCAGCATTCTAGCTATATTTGATGTTGATGTTATCTATTCCATGACTCAGGACGTACCGGAAATCGTGTGATAGATCTCAGTCTCCGGACGTACCGAAAATTATGTGATAGATCTCAGACTCAGGACGTACCGGAAATCGTGTGATAGATCTCAGTCTCAGGACGTACCGGAAATCGTGTGATAAATCTCAGTCTCAGGACGTACCGGAAGTCATGTGATAGATCTCAGTCTCAGGACGTACCGGAAATCGTGTGAAAGATCTCAGTCTAAGGACGTTCCGGAAATCGTGTGATAGATCTCAGGACGTACCGGAAATCATGTGATATATCTCAGTCTAAGGACTTACCGGAAATCATGTGATAGATCTCAGTCTCAGGACGTACCGGAAATCGTGTGATGGATCTTAGTCTCAGCTTGAGATGTTCAAAATCCCGAAGCGACTCTTATAATAATTATACTATCAGCCATATTGGGATCATAAAAAGCCTGCTTCTGTCAACTCTCCATTAAAAACCGTAAAATTCATTTAATGTGAAATAACTTTTGCAAACCTTAGTATATTATTTAATCAGTCTCGCGTGCATCAGGGCCCCTATTGGAAGTAAAGGATGATGTACTTGACCTGATCCAGAGAGTATAAGGGAAGACAATATGTAGATAAATCGAAAGTAGTTCCATATCCGTGTTTGTTTGTATACTTAGATTTCATTACTTACTGTGTTTACTGTATTATACAGACGATTGAAATGTTATTGATTCACTGCAGCATATTAACTTCATTTACACGAAAGTAAAATAGCATGAACAAGTACACAGGACAGTGTAGAAAATTGATCATCCGTGTCAACAGAATATAGTATCTGCACTTTATCAACTCTATATAAAAATAAAGGTTTATCTCGATTATTCCTCAGTTTTAACTTCGCCTAGCTCTGTTTCAGTCATTGGTGTCAGCCTAAGCTAAGATGACAGCTGGATGGAGTTTGTCACCGAACGTATGACACGTTCTCTCCTGATCGAAGCCTATGTTGTAAAAATCATATACCGATAAAAATCGATATATTTAGTTAGTTCCTGGGAAAAGGGTAAGGGGTGGGTGGGCAAGGGCTATATGGATACAGTAACTTTCTTCTTTCCCTCTACCGGGCTTTACCTCGGCTTAACCACAGGATATAGACTTTTCTCGCCAAACCAGGAACATGCTATACTCCACAACCCATGTCCCCTTTTTTCCGGGAATGGGTCTTTCTGGTAAGCATGTTTTTGAACCTGTCCCCTTTCAAAACCCCTGGAATCGCAAGTGCTATCGAATTCCAATCAATTTCCGCTCGCCTATGAGATCGAGTACGTTATCATTATCATTATTCATCATTATACACTTACCTCATTTGTACTTTTCGTTTCCGTTACCATGTCGGCTTTGTTTCCCGCCAAAACGATCACCATCATGGCGTTGGCTTGCTGTAGAAGTTCTTTTACCCAAAGTATGGCTTTGTTGAAGGAATTCTGTTGAAACATGTCAAGATTAACTGCATGAAATATCTTTTCTATGTGCTGAATTAAACGCATTTATCCCAACGGAAAATGCTTGACTGGGAATCGAGAAATGCAATTTTTAATGCTGATATAAAAACCTTCACACATGTCAAATGATTTTTTAAAATTATCATTCAATTGGGCTAAAGACAACAATGCAGCTGACAATACAGAATTAACAGGATAAAAAACAATAATTGACGAATCAATCAATAAGCCCAGGAACACTGGTTTTGATATGAGAAAAAGCAAACACCTACTACGCTGGTGACGTCATACACGACGACGGCAGCGGGAGCGCCCCTGTAGTACATTGGAGCGAGGCTGTGATATCTCTCCTGACCAGCAGTGTCCCAGATATCGAACTTTATAGGACAACCCTGACAGTTGATAGTCTTCGTCAAGTATGCGGCTAGAGTACAAATATAAGAAATTATCAGAGCTGAATCAAACAGCAGAATTTGATTCATTACATGTCTTCATTTTATTAAAAGAAAACTTTTTTTTTTTGAGAGGAATTCCTTAGTGACCTAAAGTTATGGAATTAGTCATGCCTTAAGTAACTGTCACCTACATACATAACTACTGTTTATAACACCCCCACCCCTCTATCACTCTCACAATACAATCATAGTACAGAAAATATAATGTATACGTTATAATTAGCATTTTACTTCACAATCATAATAATCAAATATCAAAATAGATACAAAATGTATTTTCAAGCAATTGAAACAACTAAGAAAAGTAGAAATACGTTTCTGTTTTACCTTACATAGTTGACTTTCAAGACTCGGTTAAAAGATTTAATTATGTTGGCGGGCTAGTATCACATTTAGCACATTGTATATCATTATATTGGACTTGCAAAAGCATCACGGACTTGTTGCTTGAAAATTAAGAACATGATCGCTGTTTATAATATAAATCATAAATAAAATGTTCGAGTTCAATGAATTCGAGATTTGCTCTCTACTATGTATTTATACAAGATAGAATCATTGCCAACGTAGAGAAAAAATGTCTTTTAAAAATGTTGTTTATCACTTTCTAATCATTGTCCTCCTTTCCTTAGTGTGATAGTTAACGGTAGATGTTGTTGATCACGTCCAATCCGATATTTGATTAAGAGTTGTTAATCTTCAAGTTTTAATTGCTACTGTAATATATATTTTTTCTATTCAAATATATTTTCAAATTCTAGATCTTTTCGCAGTCTTATTTGTTCAAAACCAAATTCAGGGGTGCTTATCATACGTCCGCGACCAAATCAGCTGACTTCTTCGTATATTGACTGTAGTAATGTGCAATCATATAGGACATAGAGTCAGACGATGAGAAATTAGCCCATGTCCAGGTAAACCACGTGACTTCTCAGTTGGGGTTTTACTGGCGCGTTCTACGAAATAACTGACCATCTGCACTCACATGATAAAATATGAGGTTTTTATTCATAAGATATTGTTGAACTGAATTGTAACACTCTGATTTTTATAATAATCATTTAAAGTGGTTATATTTGTTTGTGATTTTGAGCATTAATATTTATGCTGTCACGGATTCAAATTCTAAATCGACATGTTATGTAGCGTACTATTACGGAGTTGTAGATGTGTAACCGCTATGTAGGTGATGATGATGAAGGTTTCTCGTCTCCTTGACTCTATATAACCATGGCTGCAAGGTTCTCCGAGTCTAAATCTGATAAAATCACTCATCCATGACTGACCCAATTCTACCTGTGCGCTCACGAGCTTACGACTCGATAAGCGCTAAGGGGACATAACCCATGGTATCCCGTAGAAATAAATCTAGTTGCAAATGAACCCAATAGCTTCAAAATCTCATAATATTTAAACTTTTTTGTGAAAATATTGCAACGTAATTTGCTATTTTAAACACGAATACCTCTCAACTGGTTGGTTTTTCTAGGTGCGTTGGATTTCAAGTGAAACTGTGTACCATGTATGCAAATGAGTGCTTACCAACACATACGACTTTATGGACCCGATATAAGAAATATACAAAAGGGTGGACGGTGGGAGTGTGTTAGGCTCAGTTAAAACAGAACCAAGGCCTTTAAAGCTCCAAAAAAGATGGTGGGGAGTGTCCCAGGCTCTGTCATAACCGGAACAAGGCCATTACGTTCCAAAATAAGGAAGTGGATGGTGGGGAGTATCCTAGGCTTCATAATAACCTGACCCAAGGAAACGTTGAGCATCTAATCGGAAAAGGACAGATCCTTACTCTCAGCTCCAAACTTCTCGGAGCAAACGCCCCTGTCGACTTTTACTAAGGGATATCATATGGTATTTTTCCATTTTCTTTCCAAAAGAAAAATTTTAATATGACATAAAGAAATCGTTTGTTCTTTGACATGTGAGATGAATTGTCAATATAAATCTAATATTTTTTTTACATTGTCTCTAATTACAAAAAAAACGCCAGTCTCTCTCTCTCTCTCATTCATGTATTCCTGTAAAACTTAATTAATGTTACATTGATTTGTGGATTCAATAACATAACTTTCATAAACCTATGGTCTTTTCGTCATTGCTTGGATCAGTTTATATTTACAACATGAACATATTTTTTCACTGACCCCCAATAGTTGTCTCCCCGTTCTCGTTGAACTCTCCACGTACAAATCTCAGGGCTATGCTAGACTTTCCTACGCCCGATTCCCCTAGCAACACCAGTTTTATTTGTTTCGCTTTACTTCCGCCTCCACCAACGCCACCGCCACTACTTCCGGGTCTACTGTTGGGTGGAGATGAAGTGTTCCAGTCGTTCATTTCTGAAAACAAAAATAACTAATTTGAACACAACTCACAACATTTTGATACAATATACGACGGTTTTAAAAGACAGATTTTGTATTATGACCCTTGCATTGTTTAGTGATCATGCGGAATGCGGCATTCACCTTCTTCTTAAGTTATGTTACAGATGTACACTGTAAGGATTTTTTTAAACATCTCTGGAAAGAAAGAAAGAAAGAAAATACAAAATTTCTAAAAGCGACGCAGAAAATAAAATAAAAACTTAACCAAACTTCCGGCTCATTAGAGTCCTGACTCACAAAAAAAATTACAATTTTTCCTGACTCACAAAAAATATTACAATTTTACATAAGCTTCACTAAATAAGTTTTTTTTTTAAATTTTAATATATTATATGAACATGCACATTGTGTCACTGATTCCTGCCAGTACACAGAGTGGTCAGCTACAGAGGCAACGAGAAGTAAATAAACAAGCTTACCAATGAGTTACTGAAATGTGATCGTGTGTTTGTTTACTTAGTATCCAATGTCTATCACTGCAAGCCCCTGACTGATCTGATCAGTCGTATCATCTGTTAGTACTATCAGAGTATTCTATCTTTATTAAATAAGGATTGTCCAAATGACAAGAGGCATTGGTCACTGAAAAGTGAACAGCACATATCAATCAGAATGGGAAAAAGTACAACCAGATCATTCATTCCGTATGTGTACAGATGATAGGAGTCAAAAATCTGTATATTGAAGAATAGAATCTGTGATAATTACCCAACCTATCAAAGATTTCATCCGATATTATGTGATCCTCAGGTTCTTGATCAATTTATCAACTTACGTGAATATAGACTCCTGTGTCTATATTTATAGTGTCTGTACGTATAGTGACATTGTAAACAGTTTTTTTAATATGTAATAACGCTACAAGGTGTTTGTTATCTTCACTCGGACAATACCCTATTGTTACCTTTAACTGTGTTATCGTCCTCACATGGACCGATAGTGATCCGAGAATGACTGATCTGATGTATTACAGGACTGGTATGCTTAAAGTTTAATATATAAAATCGAGATTCAGGTAAGCTTGTTTCCAATCTAGAACATTTACACACATCCTCGAAAGTGTCTACATGTAGTTAATATTGACATCATCACATAACTGACATGTTGTGTCATGTCTTGAATTAATTGTTGGATACACGTGTAATAACACTATTATGACGTCATGAATAAGTCATGCCGGCATGACGTCACTTGAATATTGCGATAGTGATAATATACCGTCCAAGTCGAAATAAGTATTGTCTTTAAACGAAACTTAATTATTTTTTGTTTGTTTTTCAGAAATATGATAAATAGAATCTTACACTCGTGTCGATGTGACATGGAATATATTAAACCCGTTAAATATTTTGCTATGCCACTCGCCGGCGAAAGAGTCGTGACAAATCAACATTTGAATTCGTTTAATGAATTTCATTTTATGTCAACACTCATGTTACGCAGACATCTGTCCAGTTATTGCTGGACTATCTAGACTTAAACATTTCCTGGTGAAAGAAACAGTTGCAGACAGGCAGGTCCGACCTGCCTTTACTAACAAATCATTGAATTACGAGTTGTTGTTTTTTAATATTTGCTTTTCTTGTTTCATTTATATCCATTGAAAACGAAATGTTAAAATATCTAGACTGAGCCCCTTGATTGACACCGCTAGAAATTTTCCTGGTAACTAACGGGGTTCTCCAAGACAATCAGAAATATTTGTCCAAGGTCCTATATGAGTGTTTGACACGCCTGTTGAATTCATCACTTAGTAACATAAATATCACAACAAAATGAAAGATCTACTTTCATTGTGCATCCTTATATTCCAAATACACTTTTTAACATGATCTGGAAATTAAAGAATCGATAACGTTTGCCCTTGTTAGATCGCATACCCGAATAAACCTAAGTATGAGACAATGTATAGATAAACTGATAATTTGTTTAATACTTACTCAAAGATCGATCTCCTTCAGATTCAAGTGCAGCACAAATCCAAATATTTGTCGATATTCATATCCATGCGTTATTCAGTTTAAAAACGTCTGTTTTTATCGGCACAAAGTTAGAATCCATAAATAGCAAATATATGCAGTAACATTTATCCTCCGTCTCTCTGTACAGTGTGATGCGGAAACGCCCCCTCAGTCTCTTGTTCGATAATCGGCGAATTATATAAATATCTTTAAAAGATCAAATTTGTAATAAATATCAAAGCATGTGACGTGTAATTTTTCTTCATTCCATGGTAAATTTCACTTCATCCACATTTAGATGTAGAAGACGATTAAAACTTTGATCTTTGGTAAACTGTCACACTTCCGGTTTCATGACCTCGGATGTCGTCTCTGGTTATCTGCAGCTCTGTAGGGGTCGTCTCAAAACGTTTTACGACCTTAACTTACACGCTAAGTTTAAACATTACCGTCCTATCTCGTGAGAATAAGACTAATATGTGTCATATATATGTTTAAAGTACCCACACCATACGATAACTCGACTCGCGTGATATTTGTCGTCATGCTTTAGTAGTGATTTTTAAAAATATTTTTGTTAGTTACACAGACTATCCTGGGTTATATTACTGTGTTAATCAGTGTCATTTCCCCATACGTGTAACCGCCGTCAGATCTATAAACAGTGATATCAAATAATAGCCTTAGTACAGGTGTAAAGATAGAAAAAATTCGTTGCGGATGTATTTTCTTATCCCTTTTGAGTTTAACAGCACCACTCAGAGATGGTCTCAGACAGGAGCTCAAAATATAAAACGCAAATTCTTTTAAAAAAAAAAAGAAAAAAAATAAAACACCGTACAAGTACTATTTGACAGTGAAATATATTCTACCTCTGATAAAACAGTTTCGAACTCCGAAAAGTGAAGGTAATGTCGATGTTATCAGGCTCCGATCAACCACTTCATCTACTTGTCAGATCGCTCAAAGTAATATTCGAGTTATATGTTAATGATGGGTTATGATATTTCAATTAAAGCTGCGAATGAATAACTGTGTTTGGTCAGGAATACATCATTAATGAATGAAAATAGTAATTACCCCTGTTTTTGTTTTTCTATAAACCGCGATTGTCCTTAAAAGTATATCAATATGGTCTATATGTTTTGTATACACCATGCAGGCTGTAAACTGTTTAATTTATTTCATTTTATTATTTGACTGATATGTCGTAATGTCAAGAGTAATAAAAGAATTGAATTGAATAAAAATATCCACAGGGACCTGAAATTAAGTCCCAAACCACGGTCCTTACATATATATAGATATAAAGTTAAAAAAGATAAAAACTTTGTTTATCGTATATAAAGAAATCAAACACTTGACATGGCAAATAAAATCGAGATATTTATATATATATATATATAGAGAGAGAGAGAGAGGAGGGGGCGGGGGTATGGGGGACTTGTCACGCATTCCCAACCCACGGTCCATACATATATATATATATATATCAACAATTATATTGACCTTGGGTTGGGACTTTGTGGCAAATCCAAATATTCTAATATGTATATAGTTGTAACTGTTACATATCTAGCTGAATCGGTCCATAGTTAAAACCAAGTCATTTGCGCTCACTTCCGATCCTTAGCAGATCCAGAGGCGTTGAAAATAACAAACTTCCTTACATAAAAGTTATTTTTAAGATATCTAAAAGTGCATGTGTTTACTACACAACTATTATACATGATTGACTGATCGTAAACACATCACGTGATCAGTTCAACTGCACGCAAGTATATATGCTCACTGAAGAGTATCGTGTGAGCTGATCTGTAGCCTAGGCGTACTTACGAAATTAATCATAGCTGTGAAGTCTAGGGTTTTCTCCCAGCTGATCAGATAGAAAAAGTACACACCGATTTCTTTTGAACAAAATCTTGAATATTAAAAAGAGTACACCTTCTTTTGAGTTATATTCTGAACTAGGTCGTTTGGCTCTGTATACTACCCGGAATCGCCGAATGAACAATGTGTAAGCCGATAAATACCATTAAAAATGGTCTCGTTATTACGAGTTACGTTACTTCGTTTTAACGTGTTACTGAAAAACGAGATAACGTAACTCGGAATAACGAGATAATTTTTATTTTGCATGCAGTATTAACAGGTTTCATGTATATCTGTGTACCAGTAGAAATATCGGTAACAAAATTTTGAAGTTGGTGGCCATGTCGACCATCTTGAATGTGGCACGGTAACGAATTTCATTTTGAACTATATAAAGGCCTTGGTTGTAGTAACGTTATTGTCTCATTTCTCTGTAGATTCTACTGTGTAAGTGTCGATGATCGACGTTCCAAAGTTAGTTATGCTTTGAATTACTGATTGAGGAAGACTCGAAATAATGTTCATCGCTTTCATTATTTCACTCCATTTTGCTTTATCTAAGTCGTTTATTTTTGATACTGAATATATCACATATTTTATTGTCTCTATCTCTGTTCTCACTTTGACCTCTTCACATTTTCAACAACCATTTTCTACATTCATCAAATGCAGTTATCCCGACCCCGAAACAGTTTCTCGTGTTCAAATCTTCATACCGTTTGTTTGCCGGGTCTAATACTTTTCTTTATTACCTCAGGAAAATCATTGGCGTAATTTAAGAACTAAAAAATAAAATAAAAAAACACCCCTCTTCGGTGACAAACACTTGTAATGATATTCCTAACGGAATCTTTATGTAATAATATGCCCGGAAACGGTTCTACCCTTCCAAAGTATTTAGTTTGTTTTTCTCGCCATGGTCATTACTGTCAGTCTTCTCCTACACCCTTGTGCGAGCTGTAACTTTTGGATTGTTAAATATCTTGATTATTAATTGATCTGGCTGCATTGCCAACAGGCGATGCGCAATGCATTGTGGCCTTCACATCAAGGTCAAATAAGTAAGTGCATTCTTTCAGTCCATGCCGTTTGAACAATTATGAAATTGAAAGTCATCTGATAACATGTTAATGTCGTTAGGTCGGAAGCTCAAAGTCAATTTTATATTTTTGATAGTAGAAATTTCATTATAAAACTAAACGGCAATGAAAAATCACTTGACCAGTGGTGAGAGGCAGTGATAGCTGAGTTCAGTTGGTAAATTTTCAGCCTACGTTGCCTCGGGTGAAGATCTAAGGAACTTGGTTAACGCTTCTGACCTTGACAGTTCGTGTATCTTAGGAAGAGGAAAAGCGGACCAGTTTCTGTACTCGTGCTTTGTGTTTCTGGGTAAGATTTTTCATCCTTATTTTTTTTGGATGAAATGAAATTGGCCTGCAGTATGTTTTCATTGAGGTAGTAAACACCGCCGACTACACATACATACATTATATGTATCAGCATACACAATGAAATAATATCAATTAGTTTTGAATTCAAAATCATAGAAATGTGTCTGAAGAAAAGGACGTTATTTCAATACATCAGAGGTAACTAATGAAACTAGGATATCCTGTCTCAAATGTCCATAGTTGTCCGTGTGACGATTACCCCCTTCACCCCCCTTCCCCCCCTTCCCCCTTTGAGAAAGGGTAATGACGATAATCTTGACGGCTCAACGATACATTCACAATGTTCTGCATTCTGGTCCCGATTGTTCAAGACCAATTAGAGATAACCAGTTGTTAGTGAAAATTTTCAAACATGAATTAAATAAAATTGAAAACACTCTGTATCATTTCGAGCAACTGGGTCAGGTGTCATACTGTTTATCCCTCAGCATGACGTATCAAGACAATGCTCGGTGTCATGTTTTGTGACGTGAAATGGACTATCATTGCCAGATCATTGTGGACACGTTACCTTGGCACCTGTACGGTCCCAATCTCTGGTCAGCAGAGCACGTGTGGAACATATCCAACACATTTGGTACCACCCAAATCCACTAAAATCTCGATGAATAGCAGAATTTTGCATACTCATTTTTGAAGTAGGAAAATTCCAATGGTAACCGCAACATTCTACATTCACTAGAAAAGGGATACCAACAGTATCTCCAATTCGTTGTGTAAATTAAGCGATATATTTGAATGAAATATTAACAAGAGGCCCAGAGAACCTGTATCGCTCACATGGATCTTTATGACCAACATATGTTCCACATTTAACATATTTGACCCCTGTGACCTTGGCTATGGGTCAAGGTCACTTCTTTTACTTTCTTTGACTTCATAAAAGGAACATACTGGCCAAATTTAATGATTCTAGGCTTTTCGATATTTCAGAAGAAATTGTTTAGACTCCTGTGACCATGAAGATTGGTCAAGGTCATTTCTTTTATCAAGCTTCGTAGGATACAAGAGGAACATAGTAGCCTAATATAATAATTCTAGGCCTTCCGGTATTTTGAAAGAAGTCGCTTAAATTTTTTAACACATTTGACATCTGTGACATTGAATATGGGTCAAGGTCATTTCTTTTTGCAAACTTTGTTTGGCTTCATCAAAGGAACCTTCCAGCCATATATAATGATTCTAGGCCTTCTGGTATTTTGGAAGAAGTCGTTTAAATGTTTTAACACATTTGACCTCTGTGACCTTGAATATGGGTCAAGGTCATTTCTTTTTATAAACTTTGTTTGGCTTCATCAAAGGAACCTGCCAGCAAAATATGATAACTCTACGCCTTTTAGTATTTTGGAAGAAGTCGTTTAAATGTTTTAAAACATTTGACCTCTGTGACCATGAAGATGGATCAAGGTCATTTTTTTCGCAAACTTTGTTGGGCTTCATCAAAGGAACCTTTCAGCCATATATAATGATTCTAGGCCTTCTGATATTTTGGAAGAAGTTGTTGAAATGTTTTAACACATTTGACTTCTGTGACCTTGAATATGGGTCAAGGTAATTTCTTTTAGCAACTTTGTAGGATACCATAACAGGAACATAGTAGCCTAATATAATTATTCTAGGCCTTCCGGTATTTTGAAAGAAGTTGCTAAATTTTTTTAACACATTTGACCTCTGTGACCTTGAATATGGGTCAAGGTTATTTTTTTCGCAAACTTTGCTGGGCTTCATCAAAGGAACCTTCCAGCCATATGTAATGATTCTAGGCCTTCGGGTATTTTGGAAGAAGTCGTTTAAATGTTTTATCACATTTGACCTCTGTGACCTTGAATATGGGTCAGGGTCATTTCTTTTTGCAAACTTTGTTGGGCTTCATCAAAGGAACCTTCCAGCAAAATATGATAACTCTACGCCTTTCAGTATTTTGGAAGAAGTTGTTTAAATGTTTTAAAACATTTGACCTCTGTGACCATGAATATGGGTCAAGGTCATTTTTTCGCAAACTTTGTTGGGCTTCATCAAAGGAACCTTTCAGCCATATATAATGATTCTAGGCCTTCTGATATTTTGGAAGAAGTTTTTGTTTTAACACATTTGACCTCTGTGACCTTGAATATGGGTCAAGGTAATTTTTTTCGCAAACTTTGTTTGGCTTCATTAAAGGAATCTTCCAGCCATATGTAATGATTCTAGGCCTTCTGGTATATTGGAAGAAGTCGTTTAAATGTTTAATCACATTTGACCTCTGTGACCATGAATATGGGTCAGGGTCATTTCTTTTTGCAAACTTTGTTGGGCTTCATCAAAGGAACCTTCCAGCAAAATATGATAACTCTACGCCTTTCAGTATTTTGGAAGAAGTTGTTTAAATGTTTTAAAACATTTGACCTCTGTGACCATGAATATGGGTCAAGGTCATTTTTTCGCAAACTTTGTTGGGCTTCATCAAAGGAACCTTTTAGCCATATATAATGATTCTAGGCCTTCCGGTATTTTGAAAGAAGTGGCTTAAATTTTTTAACACATTTGACATCTGTGACATTGAATATGGGTCAAGGTCATTTCTTTTTGCAAACTTTGTTTGGCTTCATCAAAGGAACCTTCCAGCCATATTTAATGATTCTAGGCCTTCTGGTATTTTGGAAGAAGTTGTTTAAATGTTTTAACACATTTGACCTCTTTGACCTTGAATATGGGTCAAGGTCATTTTTTCGCAAACTTTGTTGGGCTTCATCAAAGGAACCTTTCAGCCATATATAATGATTCTAGGCCTTCTGATATTTTGGAAGAAGTTGTTGAAATGTTTTAACACATTTGACCTCTGTGACCTTGAATATGGGTCGAGGTAATTTTTTTCGCAAACTTTGTTTGGCTTCATTAAAGGAATCTTCCAGCCATATGTAATGATTCTAGGCCTTCTGGTATATTGGAAGAAGTCGTTTAAATGTTTTATCACATTTGACCTCTGTGACCTTGATTATGGGTCAAGGTAATTTCTTTTTGCAAACTTTGTTTGGCTTCATCAAAGGAACCTTCCAGCCAAATATGATATCTCTACGCCTTTCGGTATTGTTCAAATGAAAAGTTGACGGACGCCGAACGGACGGGCCAGGTGAGCTAAAAATATTACAAACAAAGAGTACTGCGGGCAGAACAATAAACCCCCGTCCCATGCCAAAGTGTCAAAATGTCAAAAGGGAAAACTGCGCTATATGCTTGACATAGTGCTGAAAAAACAAAGGGCAGTAACTCTTCTCAAATTTATAGAATTTCATGTAATGAATTTAAATCAACGAAGAGAAATTGCGACAAATTCTGTATCAAAGTACAATAACTCATTAAAAGAACTGATGAACCAAGCTACTGTGCATAAAAGATAACTTCATGACATGGTGATTGAGCCTACCGAGTTTAAATGGAATAGATTGGAAATTAGGAAAGGACATCTTCAGACAAGTTCAAACGAGGGGCAGTAACTCTTCAAAATATTTGAATCAAACTATCATTCTGGCAAAACAGAATATTATGTCATGGAGATAAAGCCCACCGAGTTAAAAAAAGGTCTGTTGTATTTTCTGGAAGATTTGCATTCAAATAAAATTAACAATGGACGGACTGACAACGCCATATCGTAATCATCACGTATATATTTTTGACAGACATAAAAAATGGAGGATACGTTTCTTTTGTGTGTCAGTATCTCTCTAAAGCCTCAAATTACGTTTATCTATTTACTGCTAATTAATTAGTAATTGACAGGAAATAAGTTTTTGTCAGATCAGTGAAAATCAACTTTCATTTTCTACTAAACAAGTGACTGATGAGCATTGACATATTGGCTGAACCCCACCTCCCACCACAAATATTTGTGTATGGATAAAAAACAGTTGGATTATTAAAAATTCTGTAAAAGGTTGAAACTAGCAAAATAGGTGAAATATTACAGAACATTTACATCTCATTCTCTGCTGATAGATGTAAAGGTGACATCTTCCACAGATAAGTCTTCAAAGAATGACTTATGTAATGATATTTTTCACTGTACTATTTCTCCGGGGAAACCTGATTGAATGCTATTCCTTAAGTCATCCCAGCAGAAGAAAGAAAACCTGTATGCTATTTCATAAAACAAACATCAATTTATCAATTAATCAAGGATTAAATTTTGAACTCAAGATTGGTTTTCATTATCAGATTTTTTATTTCAGTATTATTTGTATCATGATAATTTCTCTATGGAACATAAAGTCATACACAGCATTATCACAAACATTGGGAGAAGAAAGGTGTCACATATCAGCATGGTTTTGTTTAAAAAAAAAATCTAGATAATTAACAACAACAAATGATTTTAAGTGTTTCATCAATGTATCTTTATAATACCTTTTTACAAATTCTACCTGTATTCTTACAAATACAATGACGAGTCAATGTTTACACTATATATAGAAGCCATAATCAGATAAAATGTTGACTTAGTTTTTCTTATGTACATTAGTCGAGGAGATTAACTACCCTTTGTTTTATTAAGTCACTGTGGATCTTGTAATCAACCAGAAATAAACAAACACTCATAGTGCAGTGGTAGTTCTGCATAAATTATGGATAATCCCAGGCTTTTTTAATCAAGACTGTCTGTTTTTAAGACACACACTTCAAATGCAAATGTATACAGATGTTTGACTGTCTGCAAAGCCTGCTGTCTCCTTTACACATTTAAGAATAAAGAACTGTAGTTACCATTTGTACATTCTCTAAGCCTTACATCCAATGATTTATTGGCGATACTTGCTGAAATTTTAGAACCTGAAGAATTACTGAAGTACAGATTAATAAGATCCCATCGTTTACAAAAAACCTTCGATCCTCAACAGAAAATTATGGGAGTGAGATAATATGTGAATGATCACTATCTTTCTGGTCAAATGCTTAACCTTATGGACAAAGAATTTACACATAAATAGTACAAAAGCATAGCAGTTGCCTCTCCAAGATTTACAAATAGACATGAAAACAGAGCCTGTCCTCAAACATGCACACTGATAACATGTGAAATAGCAGATTGTTCTTATCGGAAAGCTTCCAAAGAATGAACACAATGTGAAAAATGCCTTTTTCTGAATAAATACAAAACAATTCACAAATCTGATCTTCCTTTCCAGTATACACTTAGAATGGAAACTTGGCAAAAGAATAAGGTCTTTGCATCAATCACAAAGCAGACTGTTTATTATTTTGATGGAAAAATCTTGAAGAGTTAACTACACATGCTTTTAAAATACTGCAGTAGATAAACAGACACAGAAAACAATGAAAATACACTGATCCCAGTCTGGACTTGTGAATGACAGTAGCATTGAGGGTAGGTTACTTCATTAAAAATCACTAAGTCTACTTTTACTTGAATGGTTATAAATATATTATGGTACAGTTAAACCAATTAAATGTGTATTTACTATACATTCCCGAATATACACAATTTACAAATCATTCCACTCTCACAAGCACTCTGTAAATACACACAGCCAAGTATCATTTCTATAACTCACTCATCTAGTCTTTTCTCCCGAAAAAAACAAATAGTGCACATTATTTCAGGACTTGACAAGTTTACATTTTTTTGTGTTGTCAAAAACAGGGTCCCAGGAAAAGTACATCATTCTATTACTATTTTGTGAACAAATACACATTTAAACATTTCTTCCTTTCAAAACAATGTTTACACGAGTAGAAGCACAAACAAGAAAAACACAAAAATACAGCATGTGTGCAAACAAGTGTGAAAACATCTATCATCCATACCATTCCCCACCCCTAAATCCCTCTATCAAAGTCTACCAATGATCTATGTCAACGTCACATATGATTGCACGACCATTGGTGCAACATGCTGTAATTTATTAATGGATAACATACACCAACAATCGCACTGCAACCAGTGCCACATGCTTTAGCTCATTAATAGAAAAAAGATTGATCGCTCTGCAATCCGTGCCTTGTGTTGTAGTTATCAGACCAACCAGACTAATGCACTACAATAAGTGCAGGTTTTATAACAGACAAATAATCAGCTGTACATGTATTATTTTTGAAATAAATATGTCGAAACACAACAGTAAAATCTATCTAAATGTTCTACAATGATGCCCTTTGTTCTAGGTGTAGTAACATCATGTTGAATTACCTTTCTATATGATGTTAAAATGTCTTATGCACTTTTACTGGTCTACATAGACATTTTGTAGACTGTTCCTTATTGAGGAATTCAATCTCCCGACTAAGAATAACACCTTTTTAAGCTAGCAAATATGACCATACAAAGCAAAATTCTCATACAAAATGATGTAACATATCATTCTAGCAGACTTTTCTCTTAGTCAGTTAACCTTGGATTTTATGCAAATATCTTACCTAATCACATAGTAGTATTTTATTTTTTCAATATTACATACACCAATTCCTTCACACCAAACCTGGAATTTAAACATATCAGGATTTTTTTTAAAGAAATACTTAACCTGGTAAATCTTAGTACAAACTTTCAGAAGTTTAATGGATTTCTTTTTCAAGTTCTGCCAATCAAGTTATGGTTATCTGCCTTAAAGAAGAAGCCAAGACCAACAAAATCCATTTTGGAAGAGATGAGAAAAAATTTATGTTCTGTACATCTAGAAGATTTTTTGATGATAATTTGTTCTTTTAAATATTTATTTAGACTTTCATATGCTATTACTTTGGATAAAGAATGGGAGAAAAAATATCAACAATGAAGAACTGCCAACAAAACAGCTTCAGAAACAACATTCTGCCACAAAACTATTTCCTAACAAAAATGTCCTTTCATAATCACTGCTGTTAAAGCAGAAAAGGAAAAACTTAATAGGACATGCCTCTAAAAATCTTTGATTCTATTAAGCTATCCCCTAGTTTAAATCAGGGTCACATCATCTCCTCCATCTCTGAAATTCTTAATATGCTACAAAATTTCTTTGATATATATCATAGAATGAATAATGGCAATCTTGAAATTTTTTTTTATCTTCTAGACCCAGAAATGTGATATTTTCTCATAATTTATTTGAATTATCAGATTGAGAACCGCAGACTGTCAAAAATCGAACGTAAATTTAAGTTCAAAACATGTGACAAATCCTGCTTCTTCAATTAAATGTAGACCTCTCGACAATCTGTTGTCCTACAAATACAACGTGACAACCTTGAAAATCCTGAACACGTAGCATGGTACAGACAAGCCCCTGCTACACAGACATTATGTCTTGGTCACATTTAGCTTTATCTTATTTGAAATAATTCTTCAATAAAAAGCCCATTGGGAGTCCGTTATTCCACTGGACCATATGTCTAGTCCCATTGCATTGTCCAATCACATTGCTTGTTACTTGCAGCATCCACCTTCTGACGCTTGACTCGTTTCGCTATTGTTTAGCTTCATCCCTTGTTGTCGCGGCTGTGCTGCTCCCCCACCTTCATTTTTAGGTAATTTCTTGGCTGTAACATTTAATGACCAATCATGTAAAATAAAGTGATAAAATGTTAGTGTAGACCAGGTTGACATTTTCTATTTTGACTCTGATGTTACTGTTTACCACCCAGGAATACAAATTCTGCTCTTTTCGGTTTCTTAAATCAATATCAACACATACCATTTCTTTCGTAGTCTGCTTGACATAGAAACATGGAAAGGATTCAAACAAATAACAGGTGGAAATTGATTCTGTTCAGCAGTTCCATCACACTAATCTTGAAGTGGTTTTTAGTAACAAATGTTAGTGATACTTTGAATTAGAAACAAGTTGTGGAGAGTAAGAGGTTCAAGAAAATAATGTACATATGCATCAGAGTAAAATATAGGATCATACTCATAGTATATACAAATTTCAGGAATCAACATCAACAAAAATGACAGGTTTCTAGAGTTCAGTGTGTTGATCTTTCTAATACTGTTATATGATCTGTAAATTCTGAAATGCTATCATGAAAAAATGCATGGGTAGTCAATATGTTCATATTTGAATTCACCATTGAACTTTCTACTTCGGTGTAAAATCCTGATAGTACAATCTTGTGTCAGTATGAATGAAATCTTAAGATTTTCATGATGAATCTTTTACACAAGATTGTTTGACACAAAAGGATAAAATACAGACCCCACATCATCTCTACAAATTGGTGTATAATGAATGAAAATCACTCACCTATTGCCAAAAAAATATCATTCACATTCATGGCAGTTTTAGCAGATGTCTCCATGAACAACAGACTATTTTCTTCTGCGTATGCTTGGGCTTCCTGAAATACCAAGAAATCTTTTTAAATACATCACAGACAACTATTTGCATTATCTAAGACTTTCTGGAAGATTGATAGGTTGTATATAAAGATTTAAATTACCAGTATTTGGTTTTTATTAAAGTTCATACAACTTTATTCAGCAAAGATAGAACAGTTCAGGTTTTTTTTTTTACAAAGTGTGTACAACTTCATTGTTAGAGTGAGTTTACTAAACCTAGAGCACTGTTAGACGTTTTGTAATTGTAAAAGCGAGTACAATTTCATTTTCATACATTCAGCAGAATACAGCCTCAACTTAATACTCCATCATATTTTCAACAGCCTTTCTTCTGATCTAAACCTATGGTCAAGTGTGACCTCTGACCTTGACATGAGAGATACAGGGTAGACAAGGTTACAATGATAGGCACAGAAATGTATACACCCATCACTTCCTGGATATATAAGTGGGTGGGTGTGGGAATCGAGGAAGGTTTAAGAAATTGTAGAAAGTTGCTGATGATAGAATTAATATCTCTTAACATGGAATATGCTACAAAAACACAAAGTACAAAAGTTTTACCTCATATTCAACCATTCGTTTGTTTGATAGATCAGATTTGTTGCCAGCTAGAGCTATCACAATATTTGGACTGGCTTGCCTTTGTAGTTCTTTCACCCAGGTCTTTGCTCTTCCAAATGTGTCCTTCAAACAAACAAATCTCATCAAATTATGGATGTCTTTTATCAGTCCTGCAGTAAGTATTCCTTTAAATGCTATAAATACATTTTTGAAAAAAGTCACTGTGTTATATTCACATTTCTTTCATAATTTGGTTCCTTTCATCAATACAAATTTTTCACAAATGAACAACACAATTGCACAAATGCAAGTGATAAATCAGAAATATTAGTCTATTGGTTATGAATCTAGTAAATAAGACAATATGTCACTTATAACTCACTTGGTTCGTAATATCATATACAACAATGGCGGCCTGTGCTCCTCTGTAGTACATTGGGGCCAAACTGTGATAGCGTTCCTGTCCTGCTGTGTCCCAGATTTCAAACTTTACTGTTGTATCATCTAAACACACTGTCTGTGTTAGAAATGCAGCTGTCAAAGATAGAAAATAACCATCATTGTTTATCATATATCTATACAGTCGGACAAGTTTCTATAATTACTACATCTTGAAGCATTACAACTAGAACATTGTTTAGTACAGTAAAACTTCGATGTGTCGAAGTTCAAGGGATCGTCGAGAAAACTTTGACACATCGGGACTTCGACTCATGAATGGTGACCGTCCAACCACAAAAAATACACCTGATGTATATACCATCCACTCAATGAGTCAACACTGGACAAATTTTCCTGACAAAGACTCTACTGTAAGATTTCAAAAGACATGTTATAGCAGAAGATTGTGTTATAGTGTAAATTTTAAGTCCATGTTTCTAGCAAAATATCAATTGACAAAGGCTTTCATTTTTATTAATGGGTGAATTTGCAATTGATATCAGAAGATTTTAACTGAGAAAAATTTCAGTAACAGATTTGAATTGATAAAAGCTTCAGTAGAAGAATGTAACTGACATAAAAAAAAATGAATATTTTAAGTGATAAAAGCTTAACAGAAGATTTCAATGGACTAAAAATCTTTTGTAAAAATATTCATGTGAGAAAGCTTCAGTCAAGGATTTGAATTGAAAAAGATTTTTAATTGACAAAGATCTAAGAGGATTTTAACTATTTTTTTTTTAAAATTTGTAGCAAAAAATATAAATAAGTGAGAATCTTTCTACATAAAACATATAGAAGAAGTTTCCTAAAACAGGACTATAATGATGTACATCTTGTCTAATAGATCATGTCAATTATTTAACTATATCTGAAAGAATGTTGTAAAAATATCTACAATATACACTATGTATAGATATACGTTTAGTACAATATACTACCATTTTCCATCACCTAAATTGAAACAGATTTGAAGTGTCCAATAAATTTCAAATGTCAACATGATAACCTTTCACATTTGTGACCGATGTAAGCGACTAAAATACCCATGTGTATGAAATCAAACACTGCAACACACACATAGAATCACAACGTAATTTTCTCTACTTCAGATATCCAAGCTATCATTACATGCATGTTACTCAGTATTCTAAAGTCAATGTCCGTAGATTACATGTATAGCTATTATAAGCAGTTGTATGCGTCAATTTTGAATATCAAACTAACTATAAATATTAATATTGAATATGGTCATTTTTATAAGATTTTTTCAGGTGAGTCTAGAACACCAATTTAGAAATTATGATGAGTCACAATACAGAGACATAGTGAGTGCTTAAATTTTGAGGGAGTCCCACAGGAAAAGCATGTATTCAGGACTCAATTATCCAAGTCTCCAAAATCACTGGAACATCCAACTAATGATGAATATCAATATCAAATATCACCCATCCTGTAAAAAAGCAAATTTTTTGGTCTATTTTGAAAAATGGAGAAATACTTCGGAGAGCCTTTTTAGTCAGAATTTTAAAGAGGGATAGAGTTAAAATATATGACATTCAAGAAGATTACATGGACAAAATATAACAACTTTGATGTTAGATCAATAGTTTTTTTTCATGGCTGCATCATTTCAAGCTATGTTATTCAGTTAAAATATACTAATTTGCTCTATTTTGAGAAAATCTTCCCATTGTTTTCAGTTTATAAACAAATTTCCAGTCAAAATAATATTAAGAGGGGAAAACACTCAGAAATACTACCCCCTTTTTGAAGTAAAAGATGTCAAATTAATCCCTGACATTCATCTCCAGTGTCTTTCATGTTTTTAGTACAGTCTACAATTCGTAGTCCTATCCAGGAACAAATTATTAGACCATCAATGATCATTATGTACTTTCAGACCCATACATTAAGTTTCTGTAGTTATCTTAAACAATTTGTTAATCAAATTCCAATATATTAAATTCTACATTCTAGATGTTTTATTTGGTGTAACAAGGGCATTATTTAGTTTGACATCTATAGAGACATGTTATATTAACCTGTATATGCTTATCATTATCAGAACATTGCATAAAATGCAGATGTCTTTTTCAATGTTAATAGAATTATATCTAAACAATGTTCCAAGCTAGACATTTGCCCTTCTTTTTTCTTTAAAAAGAAAAAAAATATTTGCCCGTCTCTTTTTTTAAAGAAAACAATATTCTTTTTCCCAAAATGTGCCCCCACATGGTGTTGTAATATTCACTCATAAAAAGCATTGCTCTCAGAATATGAATATCTTTAATAAAGTAGAACAATTACCTCCAATTGTACTTTCTTGATATTCATGAAATTGTCCTTTCACAAATCTTAATACCAAACTTGATTTTCCCACAGCGGATTCTCCAAGCAAAACCAGTTTGAATTGACAAATTTTCCCCTGGGTGGCCCCATTGGGTCTCTGTGCACCAGCACGGTTGGCCATATCAGAGTTCTGTGTGAGTTTTCAGTATTGTTACTGTATACACCTGGCCCTTGGTGGACCAGAGACTGACAACAAAATAGTCTTCCTTATAGGACGATATTCACTCTGGATTATTCGTTATTGCCCCTTTTCTGAAAAATAAAAAGATTTGATATAAAATCATTGGAGTTAATCTGAAATATACAATACACATGAATATAAATTTTGTGGGATATGAATTTAGATGTGAAGGACATGACCACACATTTCTTACCTAAAATTAATGTACAGAATATTAATGCTGCCTGTAGGTGATAATGATGCAGGTGAACTTTTAGGCTTCAACACAATAAATCGAATAGTTACATTATCATAGTTATGTATTTAATAAGAAATTCTTAACTATCATTGTAATTGCAATGTTTTTATAATAACAGAGGCTTTGCTTTTCACTTGTAGGCAAAGCAGTGTATATAACTCTTGATGCAAAAAAACTTAAAAGTAACAGCTGCTGGTACACCAAATTATAGCTACCTGTGTATTGATTAAGATGATGATAATGCATAAAAAGTGCCTGTCTTAACAAAGTCTATCTGATAAGGAAGCCTTCCCCTATTTCAAGGATGCAAATTCAATGGAGGCTAAACTCTACAACGAATGAAGTATTGAAACAAACGCAATACTCCATTTGTTCAGTGGTCAGGTGAAGAAGGATTGGCTGGGTCATTTTTTTTCTGTGTAGCAATGTCACAGTCTGGATTTTCTTGCATCACATACAGCATTGTGTAGATCTGATAGTTTGAATCCCTTTTCCTAATGTCATTAGGCCAAGACAAGTAAATTTTGTATTTTTGTTTTGTACCTTTGTTATGTTTAACTTGTAGTTAGATTCTTGTTACATCATCTCTGTGAGAAATACCAATAAACTGTCAATTAGCTCAAATATTGATAGCAGTAAGACTGTTTGCTTCAAAACAAAACTACAAATTGCTACAAAAGGTTCACAAATGCAACCTAGCAGGAGTAGATTTCTTTTCATTACTCTTTTTTCTTTACCAGATGCTGTTCAAAAATTACACTTATTTTTCTGTCTTACCAGCTTCAGATAGTAGCAAGTTCACTTTTTCTGAAAATAAGTACTGGAAGATATATGATAAAGGTTTGAGCCGAGAGCAACCTTTTTCTCTATTTTTCTTTCTTACAAATTTGGAGCCATTTCCCAAACCAAGTGTAGCCTACAGGGAATTGTGTGGCCACAGATAAGTTGAAACTTTAGAACATCGATCTTGATTGTAGTTGATATCATTAAATGAGGCAAAGTAGCATAAGAGTTGGGAGCAGTTTAGCCTAGTGATAAGATGTACATGTCTGATTGGGGCAGAATATATTTTTTTATTTCTTTTAACCTATAAGTAATACAGGTGAAGAATTATATCAGGCATAATGTTTAATGTACGTGTACTATCATAGGTGATGCAGCTCTGAAAACATTCCTTATAAATTGATAGGATCCCGATTACAGAGAACAAACACAAGTATCAACAACATACATGTGGTGTACTTTCAGACCTCAAACATGCATCAATGCCTTTACCTATACATGTAATGTAAGTGTTGAAATGTCATTGGCCAACAAACACTGGCCACAACATACTGTCTGAAAAGTGAGATACTTTCTTTATCTTGATCAGCTGAGTGCCAGTCAGCCAGAATTTCTGGGTTCCAATCCTAGTGGAGAAAAAAATAGTAACTTCTCTTCCAAAAGCACACATGCAGGGACCCGAGATTAAAACTTTGCTTTGTCCCACAGACATTGCTGTAGTCCCTGGTAACCCGAGAACAAGTTCTTTCTGGGAGGTAGAAGTAATAAATAACATGCGATCAGCTAGACATATTATCTCTTTAGCTCAATCTACTGAGCGTAAGACTAGACCTAAGCCAGAGTTCCCTGGTTCGAATCTTAATGTAAGCAAAGAAATACATAATGACCTATATTACAAGCCCACAACTGCTATGATTATGATGGAACGTCTTTAGATGCCAAATTATTTCATTTCTGGGTTATAGAAGTAAGAAAATGAATATTGAGATGGTACCTTTAGCAGTATAAATAAAACTATATCTCGTTTCCAACGACATTTACAAACATAAGAAAATCAATTTACTTTGATACGCCTGTAACATTTCCTCGACACCATTAAAAATATTTCACATGTATTCCAAATGTTTAAACCATGCTCAAAACATTTCAACCCTGAAACAAAATAAACAATGTAAACAAAGACACGAAAGTTACATAAAATAATTTAGATGAGTCACAGTCAGCTGAAAACCTGGCATGTCTTTTGAAATTGGGGCAGAATGAAATTCTCATAATTAGGCTAACATAGATGCGATTTAATTAAATTCTGATAATTTTCTTTACAATCCACACATCTTTTAAATTATAGATGGCGACACCGTTTTTATTACAACTGTTAAGCGAAAACCAATACACATAACAAACGAACCGAGACAACTTTGTAAACAAGGAAGACCAAACTGTCGGCCATTACATTGACGTCAAATCGTAAGTGTGCCATTCATTGGGGGAATATCTGTATTGTTTCAAAATGTTATAAATTATCTATGCCTTACCACAAGTGACAAGAGAGTATTCTTTCAAATTGTGACGTATAATTATGTAGAGGGTTAAAAATGTCCTCTCAATCCCTCTATCTGTCAAAAATATACGCAGAAACACCCTCTTGTCGTTGCAGCCGCTGTATGACAAATCGGATACGCTTCCGTTGCAAAAATTAGTGCAAAATTATCAACCTTAATATCAAACAATTAACAGACTTCAATCATATGAGACACAGAATGTATTATAACAAGATATTTGCCAACGTCTTTCATCTCAAAAGGACAGAATTATTTACATTCTAAGATTGTATTTATGCGTAGTAATACAATTACCATGTGCAGCAAAAAGACACCCCATAGAAATGACGTCATGTCGGAAGTCAATGTTTCTTCTGCTTCTTTTTTTCTCGTTCTACCGTATATTGATTTCTCGGGCTCCTTACCAACAGCTCCTGTGTTGTCTGACGATGATAAAGTCTTTTTATGTAGAGTTCAATGCATGTTTCATGTTAAGGTCATAGGCTTTCCTCGTGTGCTTGATATAGATACCCACGTCTAGAATTGTAACTAGACACTTAAAAATCTGGTAAGTCTACCGTATCAAAACATGCAAATTAGATTACTAAGTTCTGCATAGTGTTAAACCATTGAAATGTCGAACACTATTTATAGGCATGCGTATTTTTCGGCGATGAGCTACAGTGAAATTTCATTCAGCTTTAACATTTTTATTTGCACATTCGTAGTAATGGACATAAGATTTTAACAAAATTTTAATCAGTTCATCATTTATATACAACGAATTCAGTAGTGATTAGAGACGGGTTTTTACACGGAGTACCCAAACTTCTTAGCCCTAGGTTCACAAGATATATATTCTACTGTTACTTATTAATAAAAAAAACACATATTCTAACTCTCTCTTATTTGTTTATCAAAACTTAATTTAAATAGACTTATTGTACTTCTAGCAGTCTTTTATCCAACCTAAATCATGCTCAAAATAGTCTGTAATATGAATGTTGCCGAATTTAGTTAATTACAGTATGTTCTGCTCTTTGCTTATAATTCCCGTTTCCCCGTTAGCCCCTAGGAATTATTCTGACGATCTATCGACTTTTTATATCGGTCCGGAGTTCATCGACTCTAGACCGACATACGAAAAAAAAATCGATAGACCGTTAGAATAATTCGGGCACAATTACCAATATAAAGCGAAATTCGTTAATAAAGAAGTTAAAATGAACTTTCAATGTTCAACGGTATGCAAAACTAAATGTTTCATGTGAACAACTTGGCGTGTGAACATAATGACTGACTTTTCATGTTCACGCGTTTTATCGCGTCAGACTTTCGCAAACTTGATGACGTGTTAACATTTAAAGTAAACTCGTTTGAACGCCTCAGTATTGTCAGAGACGTATATGTACGTCTCTGGTATTGTACATATAAGTTGCTATTACTGTATCAGTCGTGTGTTTTTGTGTTTATTTTTAACGAGTATTGAAAAACACGTTTCAATCATTTTAATAGGTCATTCTTATTTTTTCAAGTATGTCTGCATGGACTATAACGTGTTCACTTTTAACGCGCCATTCTGGTACATCAATAGTCGTGATCATTGTAAATGAGAGCACAAAACGGTGAATCCTCAATGTGACCATTGTCATGACACCGACACGTGCTCGCATTTTGAATTTTTAATTTAATAAACAACCTGTTCACATTTAATCACATCTAATACAAATCAATTTCACGCACTTTAACGCGTCAGTGCAATACACAACGTGTCCATATTTTATAGCATTTAATACACAACATGTTCAAATTTTAATGCGACAATCTAATACACGACATGTTCCCATTGTGACGCGTCAATCTAATGCACAATGCGGTCATCTTCTAATGTGTTATCTAATGCACAACTTGTTCACATTTCATCACATGTAATACAAAACTTGTTCACATTTTATGCACCACGTGTTCACATGTAACCACTGTAAGGTGTTGATATTTTGACGCGTCAATCTAATACACGATGTGTCGACATTTTGATGCGTCAATCTAATTCACAATGTGTCCATGATTAAATTCGTCAATTTTGCACTGAGGTCGACAAATTTAGACCATTTACTCCCCCCTCTCTCTCCCTCCTACTCTCTCTCTCTCTTCTATTTAATCTATAATACACAAGTATATTGCCATATCCGTCGTAACATTTCGGATAAAGTAGGATTTTGATTTCCGGGATAAAATTCCACTTCGAATTATCAGAGTTTTTCAAGTTTTCCTAATTCGAGGTTTCCGAGCTTTTATTACTGAGATAAAGATAGGTTTTGCCCGGACCGACAAAGTACTTCGAGTTAGGCGGAGTATTCGAGTTTTTCCGAGTTCGAATTAACAGAGTAAAAATTTGTAATTCACATCGTACTAACAAGTACAAGGTGTACGTACGTCCTGACAGTAGTTGATCCAAGGAGCTTATAATTTCACGTTCTCAAATTGAGAACAATGTTATCACAAAAAAAAAAAAAAATTAAAAAAAAAAAAAAAAAAATTTAACATGATGATCATTCTTTCGATATGAAATAAAACAAAAGTATTTGTAAGCTTGCTCAAAACTTAATTGTTGATACCAAACAATTTATGTATGTAATGGTCAACATATAGTGATATCTACCTAACTGTTGACTCCAGACTTTTGTTTCTGGTTTCTGTCAATTTTGTTTATCTTCCTGATCACTCTTCTGCTCCCATATAATGTAATTTATATTATGAACAGCATTTGATGCATATCAGGTAAAATGATTACAATCTTTTGCAACAAACTTGCGTTTGACCATTTGTGGTTTCAATACTTTTCAATAATTTAAAAAAATGATAAAAATAAATAAATAAACTGTTCATGAAGGCATTGCAATTCGCGATCATTTAACACTCCTCGCCTCAATATCAACCAAGAAAATAGAACTATAGCCAATGAGATCATAGAAACCACCCATGCTTCCCTAAAGCTTTAACGTTAAGTAAAATTAAGGGTGAAATAATGAGGTGCGGAAAAGAATTTGACAGAGATTGCGTGTATATACGATGACCCAGCATTGACAATACGTTACCGTTTATTTGAGCCTTTTATGTTCTTTTATGTATGTCTTAGCGCATTTGCCAGAATGTGTTAGATAGAAGATATGTTTCACACAGGAAGTTGCAATCTTTCTTTGTATCGTTTCAGACAGAATAGTTTAATGACCAGCGTTGTATGACACAGTATTACTACGATGTGTCCGACTGAATAAATATTTCCGTGAAAAAATTTCTTGGTGGAGATTATGATATTGCCTTAAAAAAACAAACAAAGAGATAAGTATTTTTATTTATACACATTGCAAAAATGTTTTGAACATAATATCTTCTAGTTTCTATTTATTGGTCTGTAAAATTCTGTATTTTCCCCCTTTTTCCTGATTGAAAATCGCAGTATAATTATAACACACTGTTTGTTTCTATGAAACATTATTTCCCGTCTTCTCAGATACAGTCAAAACACCCCATGTTATAGAAGGATTACCTCCCTTGGAAAATTAAAGTATATAATATTTTCATAAATAACGATTTCTTGATAGCCAACTTTGACTTTTTACAGGTGCCTCTTTTCCATATGTTCAACTTTTCAAAGGTATATATTTTATCATGCTTTTAAAGTTGTTTATTGAATACGAAAATAACACCGGAAGCTGGTTTTCGATGACCTTACCTCTGTTGCTAAGGCTTTATCAACAAAGTGTAAAGAAGCTGTAGGTTCCGCTGTTTCTCGAAGGGGTTCACCCGCGTTATCGCCGGGAAACAGCCTTCAGGAAGAGAAGACAGTTTTAGAAAGTATTCATTGATTCGATAAATGGAAAAGAAGTAACTGCAAGTTGAATTAGTTGTAGACTTTAGCGCGTAAACATAATTTATCGTAACATTGATCCGTGTCAACTTGTTTGACAGCAGTACACGCGAAAACATGTCTTCAGTAACATTACCAGGGATTGCTGCGACTGGTATTTATACGGGTAAATACAAGGATTGGTCACCAGATACAAGACCGGTAAGCAGACAATATGATTGTGTGATTATAATGAATATGGAAATATTTGATGTGTTTGTTAAGACTTGATGTAAAGCGTTACTGTCCGGAAAATGCCGGAGGGGTTGGTGTCTGTGAAGATTGTTTTACATGTTAGCAAAGATGCAAACGCAGACAGTTTCAGATACAGAGTGAACGTAAGCCGTCACTTAAGGTTGTTTTTTTCTCAATCAATACAATGTCTCATACTTCCGTGCCTTTCCGATCTAAGGGTATGAATAAAGATCTTCAGGGATTTTTGTATTACATGTAGTTATATTGAAAAAAAAACATAGTGTAGCATTGCTAAAACGTCGCTGAAACACCCAGAATAATTAAATGTTTGTTTAGTGAATGTCATAACCTGTCATTTTTCAGGCAGGAAAACTAACAGCAACAGGTGATACAGCATTATCATGTTTGAAACCTAAAGATAATAGGGTGAGTACACATACACATTTTGGTGGAGTAAAATATTATGATTATTTCATTTAATATGATTCCTTAGATAGTTACATGAAGCAAAGGCATATACCAATAATACTTTTTACTGTCATATAATGTATTTCTTTTGTTTCATGAACCTTACTTAGACAAATAAATTTTAAATTTCAGTAAAGATGAATTGACTGATGTGATGAATATATTTCTTGAATGCATATATAATTAAATGTTTATATTGTCAGCCCCCATCTGCGGATGTTATTCGACGATTCAGGGCCACACTTAGACCAGATGCTGGCCAGATGAGAGTTTTCTATGGAAAAGCATCCGATCCTCATCGTCAATGGGCAAAGGATATGTGTCATGGTATCAACACACAGTCATCTGCTAATGCAGGCGAGCTGGCAAATCCTGATCCAAAAACATTGTTTCAGCAGAAAAAGTTGGACAGGAAAGAACTTATCTATGCCAGTCATCTGAAAGCTCCTCTAGGAACTTCTCACAACCAAATTCCATGTTTGCCAAAGGGTCTGAATAAAGATGAATTTACATTTGGAATTCCAACAGAATTAGGTGCGAATTCTGTCTTTTTATAATACATGTATAAACTTCATCCAAAAATAAGCCCATATTTTTTAATAATACCACTCACATCTGATTCACTTTCAGTACAGTAAGAAATCAGCTGGTCTTATTGTAGGAATAATATGGTTGATATATATTTCAGTTATAATTTCAGTATACCTTGCAAGTAGAATGTTATAGTGATGCTGTAGTTTTGAAATTAGAAAGGAGTTGAGGATGTAATGAGGGAGACCAAAATGTTTAAAATAGGAAATACAAGAGGAAAATAATAGGCAACCTTAAATTGGAATAAATTGTTGTCAGTACATGTTTTTTTCTTTTCTTTTACGCATTTGCATAAAATTATCCAATGGATATTTCATTTTATTACTTGGCCAAGTATTTTTAACTTAAATGACCATGGCCTGACCAGCTTGATCAGTTATTCAGGACAATTTGCGTTGATAGTTATAAAATGAATTTTTTTCTTTTCTTTTTTAGATATTGGTGCGGGTGGTCTTATAAATCCTAATAAAACCTATGCAGAAGTAGAGAAGGAATCAGCTGTAGGACATGAACTATACAGAGACACTCACAGTGACTATGATGTTGGAGAACAGCACCACAGAAACTATACTTCTACTGGGTTCAACGAAAAATCAAAGTTTGGAATTCCCACTCCTCACAGTAATGATGGAAGGAAAGTCCGCCAGACTCTTCGATGGATGTCACAGGCCCAGCAGGAAAAAGCTACCAAAATTGTATCAAAACGTGTTGATGACTTCAGGGAAAGAACACAGCCCCAGCTAGGAACAGTTCATGATCCGTAAGAAAATTACTGAATTTTTCTTATGTCAACAACAGGGCACTGCACTAGAAAAAATAGGTTAAAGAAAATTGCTCATGATGTCTTCACATATACAATATGTTTTAAGTTTTCATTGAATTCTCAATTCAATTTCGTCAGGTAAAAATAAT